>NC_082693.1:75102831-75470392 GCF_949987515.2 Delphinus delphis | reverse complement strand
TGAAAAAGTTTAAAACTTTTTAAACATTGGACTTCCCTGGTGGTCCAGTGGATAAGACTCCATGCTCCCAACGCAGGAGGCCAGAGTTCAATCCCTGGTCAGGGAACTTGATCCCGCATGCATGCCAAAACGAAGATCTGGCACAGCCAAAATAAATTAATAAATATAAAAGAAACAAACACTTTTTAAACATTAAAAAACTCACTTACTTTGAATTGGAAATAAATGTTTCAAGATAGTTCTGCTTGATATAGCCCATTTTACTGCTGCCAACGCCATGGTGAATCAAGATGCTTATCAGGTGGTATGAAAGATGATTTGAAGAGAAACTGCTTTTAAAATCTGCTTCTAAAAAAAAAAAAATTCCTTCTAGGTATACTATTTTCACTCCTGCATAAGAGATAAAGAAAAATCAGTGCTACCTATGATAAATTAAAGTGACACAATACACTGAACACTACAAAATAGGATCACTGCCGAGAACTACAGTTGCCTAACACAAAACTTTTAAACAACTTTCCATTTCCAGGCAATACAGTACAAAAAGCAACATCATCAAAATGTATAGTAAGATCAGAAACCCAAGAACTATGTCCATTACTATTTATCTTAAATGCAAACTTCTCAACACCTAGTGTAGTTCTTTCCATTCAATGAGTGCTCAGCCAATGTGTAATTACTCTTAGGAACAGTCACTCACACATGCTACACAGAGCATTCTCCTTTCATAAAGCAAATGTGTCGGTGTACAACCTCCCAGGTACCATACACAAGATTTTATTACATCTCTTAAAGGGGTATTCTGTTTCTGATTAAATGAAATATTAAACAAGAAGGCCTAGCCTTGGCTTATTAAATATTGACTTGGAGAAACACATATAAACACCCAAAATCCCAAATAAAATTTCACCCTTTTATATAAGCTTTTTAACTTTCCAAGGTGCTTCCACTACCATTCATTTTACTCTCATCCTAATCATAAGAGGCATCTTTATTTTGATTCATGAAGAAACTAAGGTACAAAATTTAACTAAATTGCTTCCAAGAACTTCAGAGTCAATCCCTTACAAACGGGAAAAGTTTGGGCAAGTCATTCACGAAGCATTCCACGGTAAAATGGGGGGAAACAACCCCAAGCTCCAGGTCTGTTGTGAATAAATGACATACATCACTTGTTTTCAATTGGCCTCGATGACTATTCCCCTCCCACCACCCCCGCACAGTGATAAAAGCTTATTTCAACAGTCTTAGTCGTTGAACTACGCAGGCTGATTCCTTGCACTGTCGGTACATTAGCACTGCCATCCCTGAGTACCTACAGTGTGCCTCGTACACTTTACGACCCATTTTCCTATACATTATATGCTCCTTCACAAGTCTGTGAAGTAGGCGTCTCCATTTAAAACACTAAGAAGCGAGGCTCCGAAAGCTCAAACGGTTTACCTGCCACTTTACTGCTGCTTAATAGGTACTATGGGTGTAACGCAAGCCCACAGCTTCTGACCACGAAATGAGAAACAAAACACTTGAGGGGACGTTAGGTCCCCTCTGTCCGAAACCCAGAGGTCACATTATTCACCCCAGACAGAGAATTCAGAGGGTAAACCCCCTGGCCCGGAATTCAACGCTGGAGCAATAGAGGACTGCGGAGAGTCTGGGAGGGACTGAGGCTTGAGGAACAGGCTACCAGAACCAGGCCCCACGGTAAGCGCGCAGCCACACGCCGGCCCTTCTGCAGGACGGACCGAGTCTGGTAATGCCAGAGGCTTTATCTTGCCGCAAACGACAGGCAGGAGACCTCGACAGCTGCCTATAAACTTTCTGGGCTTGCCCAGCTCTTAGGGACTCCTAGACGGGAGAAGGAGAGGGAACTGGTTACCTTAACTGCAACTCACCGCGAGCCCGCCATCTTACCTCAACTCGGGTCCTAAGAGACACCTCTCCACGCGCCTTCCTGGCTCGCGGGGCACTCTGGGAAATGTAGTCTCCGCGGGAAAGAGCCCCGGTTGCCGTGGGTAAGGCGGGGATCCACCCAACGTGCGCCCGCGTTTAGTTCCAGCAGTTTGCCTGCAGCTTTACCGGCGCTACCCAAGAAAACAAATTCACTGCCCCCACACATATCCTTAGAAAGTAACGAACGCTATTTTTTAAAGTTTATACTAATAATTAGAGCAACTTGAGATCCCTCCTTGCATGAGTTAGGTTTCCCAGGGGAAGAGGCATTTCAGAGAAGTACTGAAGCGGGGTGTGGTTGGATTTGACGTTTGAAATGGGGAAGCATGGGACAGGCTTCAACCTATGTTCTGAGAACTGTGCTAACCAGAACAGTTATTCATTATGGGAGGAGGACGTGCAGGATCCTGGACCTCGCCATGTATCTTAGAGGGAAGAAAAGCCCCCTGGGACTGGGCCCTTTCTGTTCTCATTGCCAGCAATGGTCTTCTCTCACTGCTTCTCATGACCACTGACTTAGTTTATGCAGCTCTTGCTCAAATATCATTTCAGAGAGGACCACATCATTAAAATAGCTTCACCCGCCCTTGTCCCATTGCCCTCCTTTATTTTTTTCATAACATTTACCATTATATGACATTATATTTTCATTTGTTTCCTTGTTTAATGTCTGTCTCTTATGCCAGAATTCAAGATCCATGAAGGCCAAGAGGGACAGGTATGTTCTATACGGTATACAAATCTAATATCTAGAACTGTGCTTGGCCTCATCGTAGGCCTCCAATATTTGTTGAATGAATAAAACAATTAAATAACACTGCATGTATTCAAGATAGTAGGTGATTGACTGATAAAGCCTAGTTTCACCTGGGAATTCCTTTCCTTCATGATCTGCAAAATTTCGGATTTATGTACATTTTTCTGAAAAGGATTCATAGCTTTTAACATGTAATCAAGGGGGTTAATCAATCTCTCAAAAATTTAAGGGCCATAGTCCTGAAGTAGTCCTTAATATCGAAAATAAGTGAATGTAAGTTCACTTACATTCACAGCATAAATTTGGACTGCTGTGATGTCTCTCTTCACTTCCCACAGAATATCAGGCTGGTTCTGCTGCTTATCTTTGCTCCTATGGAAGCTCACATTGAGGACCCATCTCTGTCCTTTCCGAATATTGTCCATCCTTCAAAGCCACCCCGTAGTCTTTCTGGACTATGCTGTAGGGAGAGACAGAGAGAAGAAACATACTTGAATGAACTATCAACTGGACTTGTCAAACATTCACTGTGCAAAGCAGAAGAGGGACGGATCAAAGATGATTCCACAGGACATGTCTTGATGGCTGTGAGTAGAGTGGGGACCACTGACCAACAGGGAGACTCAGTGCAGCCAGGAAAGGTTCACAAAGCTGAGACCAGGAAAGAAGCCAGCCATGTGCATGTGAAAGAGAGCAGAGACAGCTCTAGGCTGAGGGAACAATTTAAAAGTCTAAAAGGGGGTGGAAACAGCTTATCATATGCTGGAGTATGGTGTGGAGGAGAGCAGCAGGAGATGGGGTAAGGTGCAGGTCATGTTGGGCTTTATAGGCCTTGGTGGTAATAACATGGAATTAGGACACAGATTCATTTGTGTAGATGTTATTTTAATACAGTAGGGCAGGGCTTCCCTGGTGGCGCAGTGGTTGAGAATACGCCTGCCGATGCAGGGGACACGGGTTCATGCCCTTGTCCGGGAAGGTCCCACGTGCTGCGGAGCGGCTGGGCCCGTGAGCCATGGCTACTGGGCCTGCCCGTCTGGAGCCTGTGCTCCGCAAAGGGAGAGGCCACAACAGTGAGAGGACCGCGTACTGCAAAAAAAAAAAAAAAAAAAAAAAAAAAAACACTAACACAGGGAATTCCCTGGTGGGCCAGTGATTAGGACTCTGCACTTTCACTGCTGTGGCCCCGGGTTCAGTCCCTGGCGGCGTGGGGTGGGGGGGACGAAGATCCAACAAGCTGCGCAGTGTGGCCAAAATAAAAGTGCTAACACAGATTTTAAAAACAAAACCCAAGAGATAATCACTGCTAATATTTTGATGTAAAACCTTTCACTTTTGTCTCTTCGTATATCTATATTATGATAATAGCTAACATTTATTGGACACATGATGTGTACTATTTTAAAGCCCTTGGCCAGTGATGGAGCTGAGATGTGAACCAGCCAGCCTGGTTCTCCTTCAGCCCCCCTCTCTTTCACACAAACACATTATATTTAGGTTTTCTTTTATTACTGTTAATATACATGTACAGATAAACATGCATGCACAATAGATTTTCTTTCTTAATATATCTTTTTTCCCACTTAACCGTGTATCATGAACATCTTTCCTCTGAATAGCTTAAATATTGTCAGTTTCAAACTGCAAGGCTCCTAGAGATCATCAGGACTTACTTTAGATTATTAAAGATCCTCACACTATAGTCTAAAGTTATTTCATTATTAGATGCTTTCCTGCGACTCCTAAATTTTAACTTTATTCTACTTTGTTCATTCATTCAACAACTATTTATTGAGCACTTATTAGATGTACCAAACACCAGAGCAACAGTTTATGTCTTCAGAGATTATACATCAAGTGGGGATGACAGATAGTTAATGTATAATTGTGTAATTAATTATTTTATTATCATTGTCCTGAGTGCTCAGAGGGAAAAAAATGCCGTGGAGCATATAACTAGTCTGTTGGTGTCTGACTAGTCTATTAGGGTTAGGAAAGGCTCCCCTGAGGATATGAATTTAAGCAGAAATCTGAAGGAAGGGTAGAAGTTATAAAGATGAGGAGTACAAGAGAGAACAGCCTGAGTGAGGGCCCTAAGGTAGGAAGTAGTATGATTCTTACAAGAAACAAAAATAAGGTCAATGTGACTAGAATACAGAGTGCTAGCAAAAACAATGAGGCTGGTGACAAAGGCAGATCTATTTTATATTTTTAAGAACTATTTCACACTTGGCAGGTAATGCTTATAAAGGGCTTTCTGGGAGACCACATATATTTGAAACTTATCCAAAATAACAAGACCCCGTTTTTCTAGTATGCATTGAGTATTGTCCTTAAGAAGTGTTTGTTTTGCCTTGTGAAGATAAATTGCACACCTTTAATTACATTGATAAATAATCTCACCAGGAACTGTGAGAAATTTACAGCAGAAACTGTTATTCCCCTATAGCTATTTCTCCCTTTCTTCCATGTTAATAGAACCCCTAATCTTCTACTGAGTGTATGTCTACTCTGAATTAAAAAATCTACATTTCCCAGCCTCCCTTGCAAGCATAGATGTAGTCATGTGACTAAGTGCTGGCCAATGAAATGTAAGCAAATGTGTCTTGCAGCAGCTTTGCTCTCTTCCTTAAAGATAGCTGGTGGGCACTCTTTGCCCCTTACTCCATCCTTTCTCCAGGAGAGTGGATGTTATGGTCACTATCTTAGAACACTAGCATTTAGAGGGCCTAGACTTAGGAATGATGGAGTAGTCAGCTGGAAGGAGTCTGGGTTTTTGATAACTTTGTGGACCAGCGCTCCTAGTCCCTGCACTTCCTACTTAGGGATTTTTACAAGAGAGAAGTAAACTTTTATCTTGTTTAACTCAGTGTTACTTTGAGCCTCTTTTCTAATAGTGGAACCTAATCCTCACTGAAATGACAGAATGAAAATAGTTCAAATCACAAATGATTCAAGAAAAATATATCTAAAGGATTAGTACTGATTAAAATGTAAGGGCCTTGGACTTCCCTGGTTGCACAGTGGTTAAGAATCTGCCTGCCAATGCAGGGGACACGGGTTCAAGCCCTGGTCTGGGAAGATCCCACACGCTGCGGAGTAACTAAGCCCATGCACCACAACTACTGAGCCTGTGCTCTAGAGCCCGTGAGCCACAACTACTGAACTCGTATGCCACAACTACTGAAGCCCAAGTGCCTATAGCCTGTGCTCCACAACAAGAGAAGCCACTGCAATGAGAAGCCTGCACACCGCAACCAAGAGTCGCCCCTGGGCAGCAACAAAGACACAACATAGCCAAAAATAAATGAATAAATAAATAAATTTATTTAAAAAAAAGTTGTTTCCTGAAGATGGAAATTTCTTCTTAAAAAAATTAAAAAAATAAAGTAAAATAAAATGTAAGGTCCTCCATAACACTGAACATAATACGGAGCACAAGTTATAAACGGCTTTTCCTTCAAAAGCTCTCTTATGAATGCTCCAAGTGGTTTTTACATTTATGTCTTCTCTACCCATAAGATCTTGGGCTTCCTGCATGTAGGTGAACCTTATTTTCCAACTATAGAGCTCACATGTATAGCATAATGTTAAGGAGGCAGTAGAGTGCAGAGGTTAACAAGTAGATTCTGAGAATCTCTGCCTAAATTTGAATCTTGATTCCATGACTTCCTAGCTATGATATTTGGGGAAATTTATTTTCTTAATATTTTTTAGTCTCAGTTTACTCTTCATAAAAGGGGGAATAATAATTATATTCCCTACTTTATAGAATTATTGGGTAAATAACAGAAGGTAAGTAAAATGCTTTGCAAAGTACCTGACATGTAGTAAGCACTCAATCAATACTAGCAATAATTGTATCTTGTAGGTGCTTAATAAATATTTGTATAATAAATTTTTATGAACATCTGACCCAAAGAGGTTACTTATTTCTTTGGCATTAAAATATATATTTTGACTGTCAGGAATAATCTACTGAATGTAATTAAAAATGAATAAATGGACTTAGTCTAAAATGGACAATAATTATTTCTAGCTTTAAGTTGGCATATCACTTAGTCTCAGAGGAAAGCAAATGACATACTCAAACTGGTATCATTCCAGGAGCAGTAGTGGTATAACCTGGGCTTAGTACCACTGGCTGTTCCTTCCAGGCCAGAAGGGACAAAGAGAGGGAGCAGTAACTGGATCCCAGGAGAGAATCCTGTAGTTGGCTACCTTGAGGAGAGCAGTCATCTGTTGAAGGGCGTAGCCAGCCTGAGGTGACCTTGCCAGGAGCAACCCAGGGTAATAATTAATCTGACTTCCCTATCCTTTCCTTCTCTAATCTCCTGCAAGGGCTTCTCATTGGCCCAAACCAAACAGAAACCAGAGGTGAAGGAACCCCCTCCATATAGTGTAGTCTATTCGAGTCTGCTTCCTGGGCAGAGAGCAGAGTGGACAAGATGAAGAGTGGATTTGGAGGAACAAAAGGGAGGTTCCTGGCACCATGGCAGAATAAGTGTCCTTAGGACGCCTTTGGTATTCTGACTGTAAAGCCAGAGATTGGTTTAGTAATCCAATTGGATGTTATTTAAATATAAACAGCCCATACTGATAGAAAGTGAAAAGAATTCTGAATAGCTTCCAGCAGTAAATACCTTTATTGAATATGTTGATAAATCAAATAAGTGAAACAGCTTGGGTAGGAGGTTAGAAACTCAAATCACACTGAAGATTTGGTAAAATGTATAACGTGAATTTAGGTGACATGGGTGGTGAGACCACTCCATTTGGAGAGTGTGGACTGGAATTCCTATTGGCACAGCAACCATAAAAGAGGGCTCTGTTTCTCCTTTCAGGTCATATAGAAGACTGCACTTCCAGACCTCACCCTCACAACCAACCTGGAAGGCACCCCAAACTGCTTGCGTAAGTTACCCCAGGTTACTTGGGGGTTACTTGTTTCCTTGGGTGTAAGTGACTTTTAGCTCCATAAAGATTTTGAATTAAATGTAGAAATGATGATGTAAATCAAACCCACCTAGTAATATTATTTTCCAGTTAGCATTGAGAATATAACACACAAACATGTGTATTCTATGTTTACATTTAAGTATTTAGAATATATAAGAGAATTTGGACTGTTAACTTTGCTGTTAGATAGCTTTTTGATTCTAATTTTTAAAAACTTTTTATTACAGAAAATTTCAAACACATACAAATTAGAAAGAAAAGTATAATAAACCACCATGTACCCCTCATTCAGCTTCAACAATTGTCAGCTTATGGGCAATTTTGTTTCATCTATACTCCCACCATTGGGGACTTCCCTGGTGGTGCAGTGGATAAGAATCCGCCTGCCAATGCAGGGGACATGGGGTCGAGCCCTGGTCCGGGAAGATCCCACATGCCGTAGAGCAACTAAGCCCGTGTGCCACAACTACGAAGACCATGCTCTAGAGCCCGCGAGCCACAACTACTGAGCCCGTGTGCCACAACTACTGAAGCCCGTGCGCCTATAGCCTGTGCTCCACAACAAGAGAAGCCACCGCAGTGAGAGGCACGCGCGCCGCAACCAAGAGTAGACTCTGCTTGCCACAAGTAGAGAAAGCCCGCGTGCAGCAACAAAGACCCAACACAGCCAAAAATAAATAAATAAGTGAATTTATACTCCCACCATGTTCCTTCTCCTATATCATTTTGAAGCAAATTTCAAGTAGCCTATTATTTCATCTATAAATATCCCAGTAAGAAATGCTAAAAGATAAGGCCTCCTTTCTTCAAACATAACCACAATATTACACAACTTAAAAAAAAAGATGATGATTATTTAACATCATTAAATATCCAGTCAACATGCAACTTTCCAAATGGCTCATGAATGTCATATTTTCTATTTAGTTTGCTTGTTTGAATCAGATCCAAATTAGATCCACACCTTTCGTTTGCTTAATAACATTTTTAAGTCTCTTTAACTTATAAGTTCCTTCTCCATTTGTCTTTCTCTTTTTTCCTTGTACTTATTTGTTAAAGAAACCAGGTGTTTTTCCTGTAGAGATTCTGACAATCTGGGCTTTGCTGAGTACATTCTGGAGCAAACTTTAACATGTTCCTAAGTCCCTTGTGTTTTCTGTAAGTTGTGATTCCAATTTGAACTTGTCATTAGGTGACTGATTTAGGCTTATGATTCTGTGTTGAAGGGTGTGAAAGAATTATATTGTTTGGAAGCAGTATTACAATACTTAATAGAAGACTCACTGTATTAGAATTTTTTTTCATTTATAAGAATTATTTAGGTGCTTGGGAATGTTTGTCAAAATTGAAGGGCTGGAAAATAAAATTGAATATGTTAAATTTACAAGTGCAATTTAAAATGTTTAAACGTAGGTAATTTACTTTTATGAAAAATTCCCTTAACAGAGTTTTATTTTAGTTGCTAGTCTTATAAACAGAATAATAAGATTTGTAAACTGAATTTGAAAGCTTAAGGAAAAACTAGACTTTACTGTCACTACAGTAAATTGAATGTTAATTAAAAACTAATCTGTGAAATATCTCCTTGTGCAGGAAAACTGCCTCAAAGACACCAAAAATACTCTTGTCAGCATAAAGATGTTTTTGCCCTCCTCTCTCAAAAATTATACTCAAACAACAATGAGAACAAGATGGGAAAGTCAAGAGATGCAGGAATGGCTCCTGACTTAGCAGAGCAGAGGAAAGTTAAGCATGCAGGTTGTACCAAGGCTCAAGTAATTGGTAGCACCATATATTCAGGAAGAGGGAGTGAGGAAGGGGCTGAAAACTGATGGAATATTTGAAGGTCAGTATAAGGTGCAGTTAGACCCAAGACTCCCATACACGCCAGCCCATCCTGGTCAGAAATGGGAATCTGAATCTGAGAAGCTGTAGACTCAGGAACACATACCTGGAGGAGGGTAAGGGAGAAGCGTCCAACAGGAAACTGACCAGGCAAGTCCCCGGGCTCCCTTCCTTGCCCACCTCCAGAATGCCAGCATCCTCTGGTCTGCAGCCTTCCCTGTGACCATATGAAACACCTGATGTCCTCCCAATAAATTCTGTATCTGTTAGTCCGAATCAGCTTCTATGCCTGCACCCAGGAACCCTGACTAAAATAACATTTCACACTTACCTTGTATTAATGTCATTAATATATATTTGCATCCATTCTCTCCCAGGGTAATTCCTTGTCTGGTTTGGCTCATCATTTTCCCTGCAGAAACTAATATTGTGCCTAGCACTTAGCAGGCTTTTACTAACTGTTTATTGAATAACTGAGTGAATAAAACCTTCCCTGTGTCTTACGTATACTCTTCACTGTATCTTATGTGGTATCTCAATTACAGAACTTATCACATCAAATATATTAATTTGTTTAAATGTCTGTCTCCCCTATAAGAACATAAGTTCAAGATCAAAGATCCTATCTTGCTCATTTAAAAAAAACATCTCCTAGGGAAGGTCTAGTACATAATAGGTAGAGAATGAAGGAAGGCAGGAAGGAGGGGATATGTGCTAAGCATTATGTTACCGCTGGACACACAGCAAATAAGAATATGGGTGGATAAAAAGGCAACATGACATCAGTGACAAGGCAACAAGATGTGAAAATGATGATGTTAGAGAGAGAATATGTATGATGGATCACGGGATATTCAAAGCAACGATGAGATTGTCCATATTGCGGGCTGAGGTTGCCTTTGGGGAACTGGGATAGAAAGTAAGCAGTAGTTTAAGAAAATGTCAGGTGGTTTTGTGATTAGAAGGTGAGAGGAGTAAGTTTTCTAATTGGTGAATTTAAAATAATGAGCTGGGTCCTCTCAGCCTTGTCTCCTTCCCTCCTTTCTCTTTCTCCCCTCCCTCCCTTTTCCCTCTCTTTTCCTTTCTCCCTTCTATTTCTTTCTCTCCTTCTTCCTTCCTTCCTTTTTTTTTTTTTTTAAAGCAGTCTGTCTTCTGCTCTCATGCATGCGCATCTGCTCTGTCTTGGCTTAAGGGGCCTGCAGTTGTCTGGCTGTGCTAAGTGACTGGGTGGCTGTGCTTGCAACTGGGGAGCTGGTGGGAGGACTATTAATAAGCCCAAATGACTGCCCACTTAGAACTGTTTTCTCCAATCAGCTTTATTGGTAATGAAGGCAACATTTTGGTCTCCATCTCTTTCAACTGGTTATAATTTCAGGAGTGGAAATTGGGTGTTATTTATTGGCCTCCTCAAAACCCAGCAATCTGGAATACTGAACACGTGGGCCAACTTAAACTCCAACTATCTGGAATATCTAACACTTGGATCAAGAGAATTAGAACAGACAGGAGGAAAGATATGGGTATTGGGCCAAAAGGAATTAGAAAAACAGGAACAAGAAATATAAGTCCACAAATATGTATAAAATAGATAACTAATAAGAACCTGCTGTATAAAAAATAAATAAAATAGGGCTTCCCTGGTGGTGCAGTGGTTGAGAGTCCGCCTGCTGATGCAGGGGACATGCGTTCGTGCCCCAGTCTGGGAGGATCCCACATGCCGTGGAGCAGCTGGGCCCGTGAGCCATGGCCGCTGGGCCTGCGCGTCCGGAGCCTGTGCTCCGCAATGGGAGAGGCCACACAGTGAGAGGCCCGCGTACCACAAAAAAATAAAATAAAATTTAAAAAATAAATAAAATAAAATTCAAAAAAATATAAAAGAAATGTATAAGTCGAGGTTGCTCTTGGAACCGTTTTGTTTTCTTGATCAGATCAGATAATATGGGACAGTGACTCTCAAGCTTTGAACCCTTCAGTGGTGCGGGGGGTGGGGAGCTTGTTAAAATCACAGATGCATAGGGCCTGCGACTTGCATACGGAAGATCTTGGGTGGGGCTCCTGCAGCTGTATGTTTAACCAGCCTAGGAGGTGGTTAGCACTCCAAAGTTTGAAAACCTCTGCTTCAGAGTATACCAGATCCCAAATCATTGTACTCAGAAGCAAAACAAAGTTTTCAAAACATTTCTAATCACATTGGAAGCAGGTGGGCAGTTTTCTGCAGAAAGCAAGAGACACAAGTGAGAAGCATATGAGAAATCAGTAGGACTGGAGAGAGATTGGTGATGGTGGGGAGGAAGAAACGTGATGGGAGTGTACTGACAAGAAGCTTGGGCGGGGACAACAGGCGGGAAGAAGTGGGGGAACAGTTTAGGCTGGATAGGCTGAGTAAGCACTTCACAGGTGGAGTCACAGAGCGACTGGAGCCCAAGGACATGGAATGTAAACAGTTCTCTTGGGAACCTGAAAGGGTGACACACAGAGGCATGGGAAAGAGCCTTGCTTTCAGAGTTCCTGTTCCATCTAGGCTTCTGGCCAAGCCTTGAGTCACCATCCTCTGGAATCCTGTTTCCACTGGGAACTGGCACAAAGAGAGGAGTACCCCCCTTCCTCTACCTTTATAGAAACATCGCAGAATCAGTGATGGGTTTTGCAGAATGCCTCCAGTGGTGCATGCACTTAAAGCTCTCTGTGGATGAGATAACATTCAAAAATGCTTTGTACAGCATGAAGCGCTAAACACAGGTCAGCCTTATTACTCCAGTTCTCTTGGGTGTCTTCTTTCCAGAGTCCTTCCACTTTGAGATAGTGCTCCTATGACCCTGGATGACCCCGCTCAGATCCTTCTCATGGGCTGGCATTGTGTTGGTTAACCGTTTGTAAGTACTCAGCTATTTATGTTGAAGTCATGAATATGAGGCAGCAGGTGTTTTTCAGTTTTTTTTTTCTTTTTAAAAATCAGTGTGCAGCCTTTTCATCCTCCCCACCCACTTCGAGTCAGTGTTCAGGAACCCTCTTCTCACAGATACTTCTGCTTGATAGCCCACGAAAGTTTTCCTATGCTGCAAGAAACAATATGGGTATTGCAAACAAATACATCTCCATGAAGACTATTGCTCATAATGGAAACAGGACCTCTATTAAAGGTGACTGATCTATCATTTTCCAAACTATTCTATTTTGTCTCTGCAAAGTATGAGAGAGTTTGTGAAAAAAGCTCTGTTGTCTTCCAGGAAGTCAAGTTGAAAAGTTTAGGAATGAACATAAACATCCTGTGTTTCACTTATGGATCATGAATTTAAGGCAACCATTCTCCAACAGGTGTTTATCTTCATCCTGCACTCATGCATTCATTCCCTTGACCAGTACTTTTTGAGAGCTCTTATGTTGTAGGCCTTGAGCTAGCCCCCAGGGATCCAGGGGTGCCCAAGATGGAAGAGATCCATGGCTCTGAGGAGCTCAGGTATAAATGTCTTAAGACACTACCTGCAGGGTAAACAGTACTTATACATCTGCTATTATAGGGCCAAAGTAGTGAAACTGAAATATTTGTGGGTAGGGGGTGGGGAAGGAACAGGAGGCACTAAATATTATTCTGGGGAGTAAGATTTGCATAGATCAGGATTCCTCT
Organism: Delphinus delphis; assembly: GCF_949987515.2. NCBI lineage: Eukaryota > Metazoa > Chordata > Mammalia > Artiodactyla > Delphinidae > Delphinus > Delphinus delphis. Next base: position 75,457,253 of record NC_082693.1, on the reverse strand, counting down.
AATTTCTTCAACACAGTGTTCTTGGGCCCTCTTTCTTATATTATAATGCAAAGGCACTTGGAGTTTGAGTCCTGAAGGAAGCAGAGCCTGGAAAAAAAATCATGGCCAAGAATGAGGCCTGATGAAGAGCCAAAAAAAGATTAGCCAGGGGACTTCCCTGGTGGCGCAGTGGTTGAGAGTCTGCCTGCTGATGCAGGGGACACGGGTTCGTGCCCCGGTCTGGGAAGATCCCACATGCCGCGAAGCGGCTGGGCCCGTGAGCCATGGCCACTGAGCCTGCGCGTCCAGAGCCTGTGCTCCGCAACGGGAGAGGCCACAACAGTGAGAGGCCCGCGTACCGCAAAAAAAAAAAAAAAAGATTAACTAGCTAAGAGTTCTGCCTAGCACTGTTCAGTTTAGTGAAGCTATTTGGTCACTCTTATTTATTCCATACCATGGACGAGAATCTTTTGAATTTTGAGTATATGATATAATTCTTTTTCTTTTTTTAAATTATTTTTTCTTTTTTTCCCCTTTAGTTGTATGATATCATTCTTGATCAGCATGTAAAGAGCATTGAACACCTTTTAGATTAGACTGTTGAAATTAGTGAATTGGATTATTTTATGTTTTGAATAGGTAACACATTCGTATAGCTCAACATCCAAAAGGTACAAGAGTATAAAGTAAAAAGTCTGTTTTACCTCTATTCTTCAGCTGTCTAACATCTCTGCCTTGAAGGAATTAGTTTTGTGGATATCTTTATTTTAACCATATTTTATGGGTATAGTAAGTAGGATTCTTAACCAGCTTTCTAACCTGAGAATAAACCCTGCATCTCAGCCATGTGGCAACATGTCCTTCTAGAATATATCCTGTTCTACAGGACTTACATGAATCAGAAGTTCGGATTTTATTTTCCAGATGCGTATAGTGTGAGTTGTTCTCAAGGGGGAAAAGAATGGGAAAGGACATGGGAGAACTGGACAGGTACATGTAAAAGTATGAGATTAGATCACTCCCTAACACCATACACAAAAATAAGCTCAAAATGGATTAAAGACCTAAATGTAAGGCCAGAAACTATCAAACTATTAAGAGGAAAACATAGGCAGAACACTCTATGACATAAATCACAGCAAGATCCTTTCTGACCCACCTCCTAGAGTAATGGAAATAAAAACAAAAATAAACAAATGGGACCTAATGAAACTTCAAAGCTTTTGCACAGCAAAGGAAACCATAAACAAGACCAAAAGACAACCCTCAGAATGGGAGAAAATATTTGCAAATGAAGCAACCGACAAAGGATTAATCTCCAAAATTTACAAGCAGCTCATGCAGCTCAATAACAAAAAAACAAACAACCCAATCCAAAAATGGGCAGAAGACCTAAATAGACATTTCTCCAAAGAAGATATACAGACTGCCAACAAACACATGAAAGAATGCTCAACATCATTAATCATTAGAGAAATGCAAATCAAAACTACAATGAGATATCATCTCACACCAGTCAGAATGGCCATCATCAAAAAATCTAGAAACAATAAATGCTGGAGAGGGTGTGGAGAAAAGGGAACACTCTTGCACTGCCGGTGGGAATGTGAATTGGTTCAGCCACTATGGAGAACAGTATGGAGGTTCCTTAAAAAACTACAAATAGAACTACCATATGACCCAGCAATCCCACTACTGGGCACATACTCTGAGAAAACCATAATTCAAAAAGAGTCATGTACCAAAATGTTCATTGCAGCTCTATTTACAATAGCCCGGAGATGGAAACAACCTAAGTGCCCATCATCGGATGAATGGATAAAGATGTGGCACATATATACAATGGAATATTACTCAGCCATAAAAAGAAACGAAATTGAGCTATTTGTAATGAGGTGGATAGACCTAGAGTCTGTCATACAGAGTGAAGTAAGTCAGAAAGAAAAAGACAAATACCGTATGCTAACACATATATATGGAATTTAAGAAAAAAAAAGTCATGAAGAACCTAGGGGTAAGGCAGGAATAAAGACGCAGACCTTCTAGAGAACGGACTTGAGGTTATGGGGAGGGGGAAGGGTGAGCTGTGACAGGGCGAGAGAGAGTCATGGACATATACACACTAACAAACGTAGTAAGGTAGATAGCTAGTGGGAAGCAGCCGCATGGCACAGGGATATTGGCTCGGTGCTTTGTGACAGCCTGGAGGGGTGGGATAGGGAGGGTGGGAGGGAGGGAGACGCAAGAGGGAAGACATATGGGAACATATGTTTATGTATGACTGATTCACTTTGTTATAAAGCAGAAACTAACACACCATTGTAAAGCAATTATACCCCAATAAAGATGTTAAAAAAAAAAAAAGAATGGGAAAGGACATTAAAAATTATGTATTTATCTAAGAGAATTTCATGCCATCAAATGAATCTCTGCGAAACAAGGTTATACTGTCAAATTTTAAAAATCTGGTTTCCTAAAGAAAACTATACCTGGTTCTTATCAAGATTACAAAAATAATACCCCCTCTAAGTACTTAATATATATTGAAACTTCACAACAAGAACATGAAGTACATTTTATAGGTGAAAAAAACGAAGGTCAGACAAGTTAAGCAAATTCTAAGTTTTCAAATCCAGGCAGGGCTTCAGGGCCCTCACTCTTAATCTGCAGGATACTCACTATCTATTCCAATAGAGAATAGCCAAAAGAAGGCACATGGCAACAATTTTTGTTGTTTATTCAAAATCTTTTGTTCTCAAATTTTAGGATCTATCAAAATTACCTGTGATGTTTACATGCAGAGTCCCAGGCCTCAGCAATAAACTAGAATATTAGAATCTCTGGGAAGGGCTCCAGGAATGCTTATTTTAACCAGCATTGCAGGTGACTGTAAGCATGGTGGCTTGTAAGCATACTGTGATAAATATACCTGTGGCAGTTGGTGTTTTTCGAAGTTGGTCACAACTGTATCTTGTATCACACATACCCAGCTAGTTTCCAGAATCTTGGACTCTTCTTTCAAGAGAGGGGGTCCATGTCCCCTACTTTTCAAACTGGGTGGGCTTTTGTGATGAGTCAACCAATAGATTATGGTGGGAGTGATGCTACGTGACTTCCAAGATTGGGTCGAAAGAGGTGACAGCTTCCACTTTTGCCTGCTAGAACACTCGTTCTTGGAACCCAGCCACCATGCAGTGAGGAAGCCCAAGTAGCTCCAGGGAGAGGCCCACTCGGAGAGGAACTAACAGTCTGTACCAACTTGCCTGCTATGTGAGCCATCCTAGAAGTGGTTCTGGTCCCAGTCAAGCTGCCCAGGCTGACACAGCACGGAGCAGAGATGTGTCTTTCCTGCCAAGCCCTGCCTACATTGCAGATTCAAGAGCTAAACAAATGATTATTGTTCTTTTAAGCACTAAATTTGAGCTGAATTGTTATGCAAGAGCTAACTGGACTAGTACCCTTCTAACCCCATATTCCCTCTGCCTTTCTTTCTATCAGGGCGGGTTCCAGACCCTCTCTAAAATATTCTGGAAGTATCTTTCTCCAATGTCATTTACTTTCCCAAATTCTTCTAAATACAGAAGAACCACTCATTTCAGACTTCTGGTTATTTGAAGTTCTCATTATTGCCTCTGAGTCTTGGTTTCTCATCTAAAAAGCAATAGTAATAAGAAAGCCTACCTTATATACTTTATCATTAAATGAGATAATCCATGTAATTATTTAGCATCGTGCTAATGATAATGTTTTCTCTTATTACTCTTACTAGGTTTCTTGCATTCATATTCTCCATTTCTTTAATGCACTTTTTTTTTTTTTTCTTATAGCTCAATGCCATTTCACAGTCTTTTTTCTAGGCCTGGCATGCTCCCCCAACCAGGTCAGTTAGATTCTTACTCATCCTTTAGGATGCCACTTCTCATTTGAGAAGCCTTCTCTGACTTCTCAAGCAAATAATGCCTCCCTTGTGCTCAAATAGCACCTTGGAGGAATCTCTATTACGGCCCTTAACACACCGGATTGTAATTATTGTTCACTAGTCTCTCTTCTCCGATGGACTCTAAGTTCCTGGAAGGCAGGGTCAGCCTCTTTTTTGTTTTGAGTTTTGGCCACCTGGCGCGGATTGCGGGATCTTAATGCCCCGACCAGCGATTGGACCCGGCCGCAGCAATGAAAGCCCCGAGACCTAACCACTTGACCGCCAGGGAATTCCCTAGGGTCAGCCTCTTTGTATTCTCATCCACTAACATAGCATCTGGCACATCCTTATTCACCATCTACTGTCTGTGCTACTGTGCTAGGAAACACCGTGGCTAAGGAGTTAAGGGGTCCACGTTTTGGCAGACCTGCGTGGGAACAAAACAGCTCCATTTCCCTCATAACCTTGGAAAGAGTGAATGTCTCCGAGCCTCATTTGTAAAGTGGAGGAAGCACTTTAAGATTGCTATGACGATAAAGTAAAATAATTCTCGCAAAAAGCCCATTACAGAGCAAGCAATCAATCATCAGGATGTTAGGAAATGCCTTCCCCAACAATCCCATTTCCGGGCACCCTCACTCTAATCCTCCTTTAGGGCCCCGCACTCTAAAGGTAATCCCTCTTTTAGGGGTTACGCTGGGATCTCTAATCCTCTCCTGGGTCATTCCTCCAGCTCTCCAATCCGCGAGTCAACCACTAGGGCCAGGCGTTCAGAGGCCATTCTTCTTCCCCGCCCCCCAACTCTCTCCAAACCCTTTTAGCTTTTCCTGGTCTAAGGGGTGTGTCAAAGACACCCGATTTATGCGAAATTTAAACATCAGAATTCTGGCTAGGCTTTTCCTGGATAACTTTCGAGACGCACAGTTGGGAGCTTTGCTACTGACTTTCGGTCTTCCCCTACTTGTGAGGAAGGAGCTCGCGGATCAACTTGACCTCAGGCGTTCGGCCAGCGCCAGCCCCGACCGCGCACCCTGCAGTAGTGTTGAATGAACGAACGAACGAATGGGCTACCTCTACGGCCAGGCCTCTGTTACGTCGCCCATTGGCGCGGGCGTGGCCGCGGATAAGAGGCCTGCTGGTCGCAGACCTCAGTCCCACCAGCGCGCACCAGGACCAGCCACTAGCGACGGGGCTCTGTGGGGCTCCGCGCCGCTCCGCGCCGCCCCGCACTACCTCTCCCAAATCCCTGCCCCGCCGCGGCGCGTCACTTCCGCCACCCCCAGGCCGCGGCTGGGGCGGGGAGCGCGGGGGAGGGGGCCAGGTCCGAGGGAAGTCCGCCCGCGCCCGAGCAGGGACTACATTTCCCGGGGGGCCTCGGCGCGGCAGCGGCGGGCGCGGCAACGTTCCCCGGAAGTGGAGCCCGGGACTTCCACTCGTGCGTGAGGCGAGCGGAGCCGGAGACGAGACCAGAGGCCGAACTCGGGATCTGACAAGATGGCCGGGCTGCCCCGCAGGATTATCAAGGTAACCGCTCGGGCCCGCTTCCGGCTACCCGCTCTGCTCTTGCCCTCTCGGCGGACCGGGCGGAGCGGTCCCTCGCTTCCTCCGGCCCGCGGCCCGCGCTGGGAGGCCCGAGGCAGCACGGAGAGGGTCTGGCCGCGGCGGCGAGGGAAGTCGGGCGCTGGGGAGGGGGCGCCGGGGAGACTTCCGGCCGCAGTGGGGCAGCCCGGCAGCGGGGATCGGGGGCTCCCAGGCGGTCGGCCCGCGAGCGGGGAAGGCCTGGCCCGCGCCCTGGCAGAGGGTGGGGCCGCGGGCTTGCGGGGCTCTGGTCTTGGGAGCGGGCCTCCGCGGTCTCTAAGACCACCCCCGAGCGGAGGCCGCGGGCGCGCGGGAATCGCGGCGGGGCCCGGACTCCAGGCGGGGGCTGTGGCCCGACATGGTCCCTCGGCCTCGGATCCGTGTCTCGGCCCGGGCGGGAGCGCGGGGGTGCGGCAGCTGCAGGTTCAGAATGAATGAACCGGGAGGGTGAGGCCGGGCGGGGCCCTGTGCCACGGGAGGCGGCTCCGGGAGGGCCGCGCATCCTGCAGCCGCCGGCACATGCTCGCCCCTGGCTGCCGGGGTTCGGGGGACGTGGGGGCTCCGCGCCCCGCCACTCTCGCTTCCGTGATCTCCTCTTTAAATGCGTTTCCGCTCGTTATCTTCGCGAAGTGAGTTTACTCTAGTTGGCAAACTCTTTTAGGACTGTTTCTGTTTAGAGGAAATAGTTCTAACACGAGACCGAGCGGGGATTGGGGGAGGGGGTGCAGTACAGGTACGGGGGACCTTGTGAAACCTTTTGCCTCTCGATTTTGTGCGCTTTAAATTATCAATACCGTTTTTTAGCTCTTCATGAATATGTTCTTTGACAAGTATCAATGGAACCATGAAAAATTCATCTTGGTTTTGTAAACTCTTTACATAAATATCAAGTCCTCAGACGTGAAATATTTCTTGCAGTCCACGAAGACAAAACCTTTAGGTTTTTTTGGTCAATTTTAGTGAAGGAAATTAGTTGAACCTCTGTGTTGCTCAGTATGCGAGTTAAAGTGTCTAAATTGCAGCATCATTTTGTTTGCTGTAACTCTGAACGTGTATTTAATCTAGTTTGTCCTTTAAGTTTGGGGGGAGATGCATGCTAAGTGATTGAAGGATGGTGTATTGTGTAGTGCGATTGCAATGAAATATATCTGAGATGGGGGTGTCTCTGACCTAAAGGTGCTTAATTTAGAGAAATAAGACGTGTTTTGTAAAGTAGCAAGTTTTAGCAAGTGGAGAAGTAGAACAGATTGTCATTGTGCGCTGGAGTCTAATGATGTGAACCTTCATAGTGTTGTGTAAAACAAAATCTTCATTTGTTGTGTTAAAGATTTGTCTTCGACTCCGTCCAAGGCAGTTTAATGGCTGTGTGTTGGAGGGTACTTAACAATGTGGTTGTAATACAATCACATGGCCCCAGTGGTCATGTTTATTGAGGCCCCACTTGAAAATGAGGGGTGGAAGATAGAGCTGTGTACATCAGATATCCTTGGATTTTTATTTACTGTTATTCAGGTTATCGACTAAGTACCTAGTACACATTGACATTCAAGATAATTCTCCAAAATACATAATGAATGAAAGACTTTACATATTTTTTTCATTTTTGCTTAATGCTGGAGATATTCTGCAATAATATGAAAGTCTTAGATGGAAAAATAAATTCTGTGGGACCTTGTATATAAACTTATAGATATGACTTGAAGCAATAAGTTGAAGTCCTCATAACTCAGTTCATTTGGCATACAATAATTTAGTTTACACCAGGCTTTTGCATTTTGCTATTTAAAACAAGACAGTGATAAGTCATATATACTCTTAATTTAAAGTCTTGTTGATAACATCTCTCTAATGAAAGGTCCCTTGGTTTGGGTATTATCTTGTAAGAGTTCGGTGGTTTTACTTTAATGCCATTTATAGCAAAAAGAACCGTTTTCTCCAATCCCTAGGAAGGATTAAAAGATTATACTATTTTCTTTCTAGTGCCCATGCTTATATTATGTAGGCTTTTTCATAATCTGTGAAAATGTTTATTTTTTATATCAGAATTTAAAAAAAGAAGCTTGTCTCTTCTATGTCAACTACAATACAAGGTTCTGTGTGGAATATAATGGTGGCAGTGGAATATAATGGGGTAGCACTACTGTCCTGAATGATGGGAATGTACCATCTCTCATTGGACAGTGTGATGCTTTCTACCTCAAAATGGGCATTATTTACATTTGCAAAATTCTTCAACCACTTGGTACTTGCAGAAGTCTTGTGAAGTAGACAATACATTATATAGGCTAGAAACCCATTCAAAGGACTTTCCTAGGGTCTTAAAACTGGCAGGAGGCAGAACTTGGATCTTGACCCAGTGTGACCTTCCCCTGCCCCTTGTTATTATGAAATGACGTAATATATGTCAAAGTACCTTAACAACTGTAACCGTACACATAAAGGTGATTTTTTGAATTACTATTCACCCAGTTGCTGTCCCACTCAGATTCCCATTTCTAATCCAGTAGCAAATTCTGTGGGCTCTATTTTTCAAATTATATCCTGAATCAGACACATTTCCCTATCTCTCTGAAACCACTGTTCAGTTCCATCATTTGTTACCTGGCCTACTGTATTGATCTCCTTTTAAACAGCAGCTAGTGTTACTTTTAAAAACATAGATCTTGTTACTTCCCTGCTCAGAACTCCACAGAGGTTCTGCAGCACACTTAAAATCTTGACTTTTTTTCCCTCCTAGCTACAAGGCCCTCCATCCATCTGGGATCTGCCTACCTCTGAGATCATCTCCCACACTTCTCCCCTTGGGTCACTCCATTGCAGCCACACTGTTGCTCTGCTGTACCCTGAACAATAAGAGGCTACGCGTGTTCCATTCACAGGGCTTTCCTCCTGTTTATTGCGTTGCTTGCTTTGTCATAATGTTCAGTTCTTGGCTCACATGTCATATTCTCAGAGAGGATTACCTTAACTGTCCTAAAACACAGTCCTCCCTCCTCCCCCATGGTTGCTCTTTAGCCCCTATTTCGTCTCTTCTGTATAGCACATATCATCACTCAAAGTTATATTATTTACTGTTTATCTCTACTCCCACTAAAGCTCCATGAAAGCAGGAATTCTTGGATGACTTGGGCATTGTTGAAATGCCTAGAACACATAACCTGCAAATCTAATGTCTCGGCTCTGAAATACTGATTGAATGAATGAATGAGCTTCAGTCTCTTTGAAAGAAAGTTTCAGGAGAGTTATTCTATATAATTTGACATTGTTACTGCTCAGTAGATTCTATCTGAATCTGTGCCTGAGCTAAAAGTTTCTAATTCTACCCATAAATTCATTAAAAACAAAACAAATCAATCTTTTATTTTGTTGACTGGGAAATACATAGAGCACCTTTGAAAGGTTCTAAAGGGTACATAGAGGAAAATTAAGACTCATCTGTCCTTCAGCATTCCAGTTTCCCTCCCCAGACAGCCACAACTTTTATTGTATATTCTTCCCAAAAGACCAGAGAGACTTAGTGCATATATGTTAGGCCTATTCCCCTCCTCCCCAAGTAAATGCTGTACCTGATTCCTCCCCTTGCCCCCACCTATGTCTTCGAGGTGACTAGTTTTCTAAAGAGCTGTTTTGTGGAACCTTGTGGTTAGGCCTTAATTTAACTAATTGCATATTGATAACTATTAGATTGTTCCCCATATTTTGCTATACAAACAGTGCTGTAATGAATGGTCTTATATATAGTGATATTTTGCACATGTATGAGTTACACTGAATCTTGGCAGTTACGTGTTTAGCTACAATTATAGGATTTTTTTTTCTCTTTTCCTGGGCAAAACCTCTTTTAGTCTCTAAAAGTGACAGAGCAATTAAAGCTTAAAGTCACATAAGTTGAAAGCCACCTAAAATAAGAGATCCTCCTTAATCTATCTGTCATAAAGAACCGGAGTATTTTGCGAACAAATAAATGAAATCTGTAGTTGTGGCTTGGTCAAAAACAAATTTATTTCAGCTTTACGTGTTACACTGACAGAATGACATTCCTTTAATTTTCTTCTCAAAATTAATCATGAAGTCAATAAAATATAGGCTTAGGAAACAGTTAACTTACTCAAGCAGTTGACTTATTTGATTAAAACCTAGCAAACCAACCTTCTGAAATTAGAATTTCACCAGTCTTCCCTACAATTTATTTTCTCTTTGGTGAGGTTTAGTTTCAAACTCTTAAAAACCTGTTATGAGCTGACTGAGTCTTGAGTTCTGTTTTTTACTTTAATAATTTTTATTTTAAAAAATACAGATTTTTAAAATTATAGTTTATAATAAATTTATTTTATTTATTTATCTTTGGCTGCGTTGGGTCTTTGTTGCTGCACGCAGGCTCTCTCTAGTTGTGGCGAGCGGGGGCTACTCTGTTGCGGTGCGCAGGCTTCTCATTGTGGTGGCTTCTCTTGTTGCAGAGCACGGGCTATAGGTGTGCGGGCTTCAGTAGTTGTGGTGCATGGGCTTAATTGCTCCGCGGCATGTGGGATCTTCCTGGACCAGGGTTCGAGCCCGTGTTCCCTGCGTTGGCAGGAGGATTCCTAACCACTGCGCCACCAGGGAAGTCCCTCTTATCACCATTTAAAAGCCACTCATTTGATATGTATTTTAGTATATAAGGTAGTTTTTAGTAAGAAAAACGATTCAGAAAACTGACCCTTTTTTTAAGCCCTGAGAATCTTTGGCTCATAATGTTTTTTCCCATTTAAAAAAAAAAAAGGCATGAAAACTTACCATGATGAAGATGGACTTGTTATAAATCGTAATTAAAACATTCTTAGGAAGCAGATAAACTCATATAGTAAAAACTTGAGTAGAGGACTTCCCTGGTGGCGCAGTGGTTGAGAGTCTGCCTGCTGATGCAGGGGACGTGGGTTCGTGCCCCGGTCCGGGAAGATCCCACATGCCGCGGAGTGGCTGGGCCCGTGAGCCATGGCCGCTGAGCCTGTGCGTCCGGAGACTGTGCTCCGCAACGGGAGAGGCCACAACAGTGAGAGGCCCGCGTACCGCAAAAAAAAAAAAAAAAAACTTGAGTAGAAACAGTGTAGTTTTTAGCTCTTTTGGTTGTTGTCCCAATTTAAGAGTTTTCTGACCTTCTTCCTAGTACAATAAACCATACTTTTTGCATATGACTCCTGGGGATTCAGATTCTTGACAAGCTTATTCGTGAATCCCCTCGATCTCCACGGATTCCAGGTTAAGAATCCCTGAACTACTTTTGGTAGTGATTAAACTTTCAGGCTATATGGATATTATTTAATATACTACCTAATGTTTTGATTATGGAATGTAGGCATAACTGAAAGTAGGTTAAAAATCAAGTGTTGTTTTTTAAGCTTTTCTTTGTCAAGCACTTTCTTCAGTCCAGATTGATCAGCTCTCACACAATAGAAATTGAGAGTTGTCAAATTATTAAGTACTTCCTGAGTATCCAGCATGCTAAATAATGATATCAGAAATATTATGCATTTGCTTTGTAGTAATTGAGTTTTTTCCCACACTTGTGATGACTTACAGCCATATACAGTAGAGAACACTATCCTTTTCCTTCTCTGATGAGGAGACTGTAGGCCAAAGAAATTGGATGACTGAGATTCCTGGCCTGCAAGTCAGTATCTTTGCTTTTTTCCCTATGCTGTATCTAGTGTTTCGGTTTACCTATGTGTAAATGGATTTAAGAAGAAAATAACTTACGCACCTCAGATTCAAGTAGTATGGATTCTGAACATACATTTGAATGTGCTATCATGAACATTGATGCATAAGCACTGTAGAAATAAATAGCAGAACCAAGGAAATGAGGATGGCATGCAGCAGGAGCTTTGGACATTATGGTTGTAGTCATCACAGTTCTAATGTGGGTGCCTAATTACTATATTATATAATTTTACTTTCTAAAAATGAAATAGATCTGAAAGGCATAATATATGTAGCAATGTTACATCAAGAAATAAAAATTCTTTTTTTCCTATATGAAAGAAATGTAATGTATGAAGGACATCAGCATGGATATACAAATTAGGAGATGAATAATAGGGAATCAGTTAACTTCAGCTAAAATCTTAGCAACTTTTAAAAATGCTTCCCAAGTTTTTTTTATTTTAAATACTAAGTAGTCATCTTCAATTTGTAGATTAAATAGGATGTGGGATCACCATAGTCTGAGAGTGAGATCTGTGGCCCTGGCATCTCTGGTGACAGAAACCGTGTGTGATCGGAAGAAATGGGTAGGTAACTGGTTAAGAGCCCTCAGAGAATCAACAGAAAGCATTCTTTATTATCCATTTTTCCAAGAGCTACACCACACCATTCAGGGCATTGTATGTTTGTTAAAATCCTGGATGTAGCTATTCTAAAATCCCCTAGGGATACTTAGGCATAGAAATTTTTATAGTTCTGAGTTGACCTGTAACTCAGATGTTTCTGAATAATTAAGATTAGGCTATAATTTGAAGTACTTCTAGGCATTGGTTTCAGAATCTAATGTTGACATATTTTTCTTTTTCTTTTTCTTTTTTTTTTTTTTTTGCGGTACACAGGCCTCTCACTGTTGTGGCCTCTCCCGTTGCGGAGCACAGGCTCCGGACGCGCAGGCTCAGCGGCCATGGCTCATGGGCCCAGCCGCTCCGTGGCATGTGGGATCTTCCCGGACCGGGGCACGAACCCGTGTCCCCTGCATCGGCAGGCGGACTCTAAACCACTGCGCCACCAGGGAAGCCCTGCTTTTTTTTTTTTTAATTGTCTATTTCCTCTTCATATTTTCAAACTCCTTTAGTTTTCAGTACCATCACAATATGTCACTGTCAGAGGTTTGGTCTGTTTTGGGCAAATCAGTTTTTATTTTTAAAGTCTACAATCCAGTGACTGAAGGCACTGTAGTGGAGAAAATACTAGAAAGAAATCTAACAAATGTTATCTTTGTGTCTTGAGACTATGGGTGCTTTTTATTTCTTTAGAGCTTTCTAAGATTTCTTTATAGTTTATACTAAGGAAAATGCTATTGCTGTAAAGTCACTGTGTTTTTAGTGACCTTTAAGGACCATTGGGATTACCATCCCCTTTACCCCCTTACTATGGAGCAGGGGCAAAAGTGGCTTTAGTAAGCTAGTAAGAGCCCAAGGCCAAATTTCAATCTTCCATAACATTGCGATTTGTCTGCCTTTTTATTATCCATTCATAAAACATGTTTCAGTTCAATTAAATGGACATTTATTGAATACACAGTATGTATTCACTAAGCCAGTAAAAAAAGATAGGCATCGCTGTCTGGTGAAAAATGGAGCTGTGAAACAAGAAATTACAGTGAGGTGTGTTATAAAAGAAGGAATATCTGGGATTTACCATAGTCTGAGAAAAGGTATCAATATCTGTTGAGGAGTGTTTTTAAACTTGAAGAGCAGTGGGGAGAGTGGACACAGGGAATAGTAGATATGAAAGCTGGAAGGAGAGAGAGGGAGAGAGAAAGAGGGAGAGAGGGAGAGAGGGAGAGAGGGAGAGAAAGCAAGCATGAATGCATTATATATACCAGAGATCCATTATGTGTGGTGGATAGTGTCTTATTGTAGTTTAATTACAGGCTTTTGCGTGAGTGCTGTTTAGTAATATAGTTTACCTTAAGATGGACTGCCTCTCTGGGGTGGCATATTCCTCTCCTGCTCTCCTGGGTCCCTGGATTTGGGGAAGTTCGGGGTTCCAGTGAGAAGGAACTAAAGAGCAGGTGGAAAATACATTTGAGGTATCACTGCATCAGACCATAACCACTCTAATGTGAGTTTTAAACAAGACGTTTTTCATTCAGTAAGCCTAAAGATAGAATTATCTTACACTTGTTTATATATTAATTTGAATTTCGTGTTTTCCACTAAGTGGAGGGTATTTGTACCTACTTAATTTCCTCACTTGTATTTAGAGAGAATAAGGAAAAGTGCTTTCCAGTAAAATTCCCCCTACGTTTGCACTGCAGTTCTTGCTTTGGCTTTTTTTAAAAAGTCATTTCTTTTCACAGTTGGAGGCACAGTGATTTACAGCTATAAAGCTTGAAGTTTCTTACCTTTAGCTGTAAAAGAGCTATTCCCATTAAGTAAATTTTTTTTTCCCCCTGAACGAAGTACTCTGTCTACCCTGTCTTTATTGTTGTGGTTCAGATAAGGGTTAAACTAAAAGTGCTGCAATCTCCGTTCAGGTTCCTGCCACTGACTGTGATTAGAGGTCAGTAAACACTTGGCCAAACCTTGCCTATTTCTTATCAGAATCTTCCCTTAGTTTAATTGGGTGGGCTGCTGATGTCTTGAGTGGTAGGAAGTAGAAGATATTTTCTGTGAATATTGGTCTGTAATCTGAGCAGTTTATGGTAGTGCATCAGAATTACCTGGGTGTTTATAAATTTAACAGTTGCCAGCCCCAGAATTTTTTTTGTTATGTTTTGTCTTAAGATCTCCAGATGATTTTAGTGTGCACCTTGCAGAAACAATGGCCTAGTATATGCTTGGCTTCAATGCAAAGTTGGGTAGAATGTGGTAGAACTAAAATCATACATAAAGCCAGTAGTTTCTCATATAGAAAACAAAAGCATCAGTGGGAACACCGAAGATGTGACATTCTGGATGGGGAAACCCTCCAAGTTTGGTTTAGGGAAAGAAGTTTTTAGGGGGGTGACATTTGAGCTGAATTTTGAAAGATAAGTAGAAAAACGGGGTCGGGGGAGAAGAATGTCATTCCAGGTTAGACATATCAAACTCTAGGAAGATATTTGAGCAGTGCTAAAACTGTAACGTGAGTCAGCACTTCTTCGCTTGGACCACAGACACTTCAAATGCAGTCTTTAATTTGAAAGAGTTTTTTTTCCTTTAGAAGTGTAATTCATGGATATATAGTCATTACTAAAAAGTCAGTATACAAACTGTTACAAACTAAAAATAATCCAGTAATACAGATGATTTCCCCTTCACTTTCTTTTGCTATTCCAGTCTCCACTTCATAGAAAAAATGCTAAAATCTTACTGAATATGAAAGGAAAACCAAAATGCTTCATATTTTTGAGATACAAATCACATATAAAATTCACCTTTTCAAATGTACAATTCAGTGGTTTTAACATTCACGAAGTTGTGCAACTATCACCGCTTTCTAATTCCAGAACTTTTTCATCATCCGAAGAAGAAACCCTCTACCCTTTAGCAGTCCCTCTCTGTCCCTACTCCCTCAACCCCTGGCACCCGTGCAGCTACTTTCTCTATGGATTCACCTATTCTGGACATTTCATATAAATGGAATCATACAATACAGCTTTTGGTGTCAGACTTCTTTCACTTAGCATGTTTTCAAAGTTCACCCATATTGTAGTATGTATCAGTACTTCATTCCTTTTTAAATTTTTTTAGTTGAAATTTTTCTAAGTAAATACTTTTAAGAAATTACAATGCTGAATGAAGCAAAGCAGAAGTTTTAGCAGGTAAAAATCTGTATTGGTTCCCATAAAACTAATCACATTTGCAACCTGCATTTCTTTCTAACGTTTAAGAAGTATCCTTTAGCCTTGTGAGCCGTTGTTATTATTTTTTAAATTGTCAGCAGCCAGTAAATTTTTATCGTTAAAGATTGGATTTGGGGAATTCTTCGGCAGTCCAGCGGGCACTTTCACCACCGGGCCTGGGTTCAATCATTGGTCAGGGAATTAATATCTTGCAAGCTGCACAGCACGGCCAAAAAAAAAAAAAAAAAGATTGGTTTTGATTGCTGGAGAATGAAAAACTTGAGCCAATTCTGGTGAATAATGGGTAGGAACAGCACTGACTTTTATTTTTGTCTTAAGTATTAAGAAACTTTGTGACCTTGGCCAACTCACTTTTCCTGGGCCTCCATTATTTCTAGTTCCTTTTTAAAAAGTTCTCGTTGAGACAAAGCCATGATCATTTAATCCTGGAACTGACTTTCCTTTTTGGCTTTTAAATTGGACTTTAAGCAATTCTCAAAAAAACAAAAAAACAACCCAGGACAAATGCTGAGTAGTAGCAATATTCTGAAATTTTGAATAGCTTTCCAGTATAGCTAATATGAAGGCCTGTATCCTATCTGCTATGATAGTTTTAAAGCCTTTAAATGTTCATGTTCTCTTGGGGTTCAGACCTTGGACCTTTTCTCATTATATATTCTCCTGAACACATTTATTCATTTTCTTGGCTGCAGTCAGCATTGATCAGTGATTCCAAAATCTAATGGTGAGTCTCAGGTCTCTCCAAGTGCCTACTTTTTATCTCCACTTAGATGTCTTGCACACATTTTAAAATCAACTTTATTTTACAGTGGAATGTATTCATTTTGCTGTCTCCCCCTCCCTTGCATTAGTACCTTTGGTGTTTCTTTTCTTTATTAATTACATTAACATTACCCAGTTGCCTACAATTTACTTCTGTTTCCTCTTCTCTCCTCCCCGCTCTTCTCTCTTAGACATTCAGTCATAAGCCGACTGAACCTTAGAAATGCCTGTCCTTCTTCTAACCCATTCCTGTCTCCCATCCTCTCAGGTTCTTACCCTCTCCTGCATGTTTTTGCAGTAATCGGAGAACAAATCTTTTTGTCTTCACACACACACACACACACACACACACACACACACACACACACACACACACACACACACACACACACACACACACACACACACACGTGCTGTTTCTCTCTCTTCATTTTCCACATTGCCACATTATTCTAAAAACACCCAATGTGATCACGTTACTCTCTACTGTGTTCAGGCTAGAGTTCAGATTCCTAAACTTGGCATGCAAGGCTTTTTCACAACCTGGTCTTTTCATCTTAATTCATTGCCATCTCCTTCCCTGTCTCCCCTCTCCTATACAACGTCTGATACTGATGGTGTTTACCAGTTAAAATGATGTATTTTCCAACTTTTGAATTATGCCATGTTGGCAAGGGAACATCCTTTGTATGAAATGTGACTGCCCAGCACTCTGTGTTGGTTGGGATTGGGTTTTTTTTCTCCTTCTGAGACAATCTTGACTGTAGTCATCTTGCTTATATTCCTAGTATGAAGTATATTGTGGTACAGAAACTAGAAATACTATTTTCTGCGTGAAAAGAAAATCAGGGATAAAATTTAAGTCATTTGCTTTATTTTCTGAAATCCTGTAAAGGCACTCTAGGAAACAAATGTTGGACGTATTGTTAATTGAGTCATCATAGTGAAAAAAACTTTTTTTAATTTTTGACAAATAAAAATTGTGTGTATTTAAGGTGTACAAGGTGATGTTTTGATATATGTATACATTGTGAAATGATTACCACAAACTAACATTATCTGTCACTTTCCTTACTTACTTACCTTTGTTGTTTTTGTTCTGGTGGTCAGAGAGATCTCTTAGCAAATTTCAAGTATATAATACATTACTATTAACTATGGTCAGCATGCTATACATTAGGTCTTTCATCTTCTAACTGAAAGTTTGTATCCTTTGATCAATATCTTCCCTTTCCCTCCACCTTCCAGACTCTGGTAACCACCTTTCTAATCTGTTATTTTGAGTTTGACTTTTTTTTTTTAAGGTTCTGCACATAAGTGACATGCCTATTTGTCTTTGTGTCTGGCATATCTCACTTAGCATTATGTCTTTTGGGTTCATCCACATTGTCACAAATGGCAAGATTTCATTCTTTTTTAAAAACTGGTGAAAAGATATTTTAATTTGCTCTTTGTAGCCATCAGAAAAATAAAATATTTGACACTCCTTGGGTCAGGGTTTTGAGCGCCATGTATACTTTTTTAAAAAGCCTGTATACCCTTGCCCTCATGGTTCTCATACATACACACTAGCCTTTTGTTTTCTACTGCTTAATTGATAATAGTGGGTTAGTTGTAACAGGGCCATAAACATAGGAGTTGGAGAAGACCAATGTCATCTCCATTTGTTGTAGGGATTGCACTAGCAGATTTTACTGTATTAGTATGCAATGGGACTCTGATAGCCAAGAACTCAGTCCTACTCAGCAGGCTTTCAGTCCCTAAGCCCCTCAGGTGTGGATATAAAAATGCAGATATTTAGGTCCACTATAATGAAAAAAGAAAGTAGGTCTTGCATATGTTCCCTCTTATGAGTAATCAAGTTATAGCAATTTTAATATTTTAAGAGTGCACAAGTTACAGCAATTTTAATATTTTAAGAGTGCACACATACACTTCTTTACTGCAAAGTGCTACTTTATTTTTTTCTTTTTTTATAAATTAATTTAATTTATTTATTTTGGCTGCATTGGGTCTTCGTTGCTGCGCGTAGGCTTTCTCTAGTTGCGGCGAGCGGGGGCTATTCTTCGTTGCAGTGCGCGGGCTTCTCATTGCAGTGGCTTCTCTTGTTGCGGAGCACGGGCTCTAGGTGCGTGGGCTTCAGTGGTTGTGGCACACGGGCTCAGTAGTTGTGGCTCGAGGACTCTAGAGCGCAGCCTCAGTAGTTGTGGCGCACGGGCTTAGTTGCTCCACGGCATGTGGGATCTTCCTGGACCAGGGCTCGAACCCGTATCCCCTGCATTGGCAGGCGGATTCTTGACCACTGCGCCACCAGGGAAGTCCTGCTACTTTATTTCTTTGGTTGAATCATTAAGCCAATTGGGGTTATGTATTTATGTAAATAAATTATGACCAATGTATGTTAATTTTTAAATTTATTTTTATTTATTTTTATTTTTTTGCGGTACGCAGGCCTCTCACTGTTGTGGCCTCTCCCGTTGTGGAGCACAGGCTCCGAGCGCAGGCTCAACAGCCGTGGCTCATGGGCCTAGCCGCTCCGCCGTATGTGGGATCTTCCTGGACCGGGGCACGAACCCGTGTACCCTGCATTGGCAGGCGGACTCTCAACCACTGAGCCACCAGGGAAGCCCTGTATGTTAACATTTTAAACATTACGAGTATTAGTGAGTACACTGAATATCTACTGTGTTCCTTGTACTGATTGTTGACAGGTCCCTCTATTGTTTATGGCAGACTAAAACAAATACTCAAGATAATTTTTTCTGCTTGGTACATATCAGCTACTTCATTTTGCCATTAGCTGGCATGTGTAGTAGAATGATTGAATTCAAATATTTGACTTTAGTAAAATGAAAGCCAGTGTATGGCTGGAGCAGGAGGAGAGGGGTAGTATAGAAACACACTAACATTCATTAAAAAAAAAAAAAGAAGATTGTATTTTTTAAAGCCCCAAATGTTGCAGTCCAAGTCCAAAGATTCACCTTATAATTATAAAATTGTAGGTGTTTACATTATCATACTAGTTAGTCTCTCTTATTTATATCACAGAGTTAATCATATAACTTCTGTTGGAAAACAGAAAAATGTGATTGCGAACTACAGAAATATTGCCCATTTTGCTCAGTATCAAGAGTCTTATTGTTCTTACATCTACTGAAAAGCTTTATAATGGAAGTGAGAAAGACTGAGAAAGGTTATTTATATCCTCTGGCAGGAAGATCACTTTCCTTAATCTTGATTTGTGCAGCTTACCTTTTTCTTTAGATTCATTTGATGCCCAAATATGTGAAATTGTTGCCTCAAAGTATTACCAAGCTGTGTGCAGAATTGCTGGACTTTAAATATTTATTTTTAAATAAATTTATTTATTTATTTTTGGCTGTGTTGGGTCTTCGTTTCTGTGCGAGGGCTTTCTCTAGTTGCAGCGAGCTGGGACCACTCTTCATCGTGGTGCACGGCCCTCTCTTGTTGCAGAGCACAGGCTCCAGACGCGCAGGCTCAGCAGTTGTGGCTCACGGGCCCAGTTGCTCCGCGGCATGTGGGATCTTCCCAGACCAGGGCTCGAACCGATGTCCCCTGCACTGGCAGGCAGATTCTCAACCACTGCACCACCAGGGAAGCCCGGGACTTTAAATCTTTTATCAGGGTACTGGAGAAGTATGGTTGGGGAGAAGTTGGTTGGATAGTGATTGGGAGTCTCAGAATTCTCCCACGTTTGTGAAATTCTGTTTGGGTCATTCACACTTGGGTGAGGCTTACTTAGAACACATTATCAGATTGTTCTCTAAAGAGCATCTAGCTGAGGTCCTCTGCTTTGAAAGACGAGGAAAGGTGGCTTTTAGTTAGTATAGGGTTGGTCCTGACTTCTGTGAAACTCACTTTGATACCAATAAATCACCTTTGAATCCCGAATTTGATTATTTTCTAGTTGTTGGATATGGGCACTGTGGCTTCTGCCTGTGTCAAGTGGAAAGGCTCCCAGACATCTGTGGGCCAAGGTGCTTGTGTGGGCTCCCTCTAGACTTGTCATTTCCTTAACTGGCACAGCTGCCCTCTTGCTTCCCAGCTGTCCTTTGTGTCTTTTGCTGAGTAGAGGGCCAGAGGGGTGGGGTGGTACTAGGTGGAGTGCAGGCGGCTGGGCTGATCCTTACTCTGTCAGTCTGTGAACACCTGGGAGCTGTCACATATGTCAAGTTGTTACTTAGGTGACTGAAAGATGAAAAGAGAACTTTAAGGTATTGTGGAGCTAGCAGCTATAGGAAGCAGCTACATCTCCTAAGTCTGGGGGGAGAAATGAAGAGAAAAAGTTGAAGTTATTAAAATTTAGAAACTTGAGAGAAGGAGCCCTAGCTGGGATCCAGACCTCTGAAGAGAGTCTCGCCTTCTTGTGGGGGAGCCTGTGGGGCCGTGCAGGGAGAGGTGCTGTGACAAACTGGCTCTCTCAGTGTGGGATAAACTGCGAATTGGATGAATTGCTGCAGGGATGTTGGGTGATGCTCACAGGCACTTCAGGTGGACAAGAAGCCTGGAAGAGGCAAGTCCCCTCTAGCAGCTTTAGCACTGCCCACCTCATTTGCTGAGTTTAACAGGGAGCCCCTGGCAGAGCAGAAATGTGGTTTGCAGAGTCCCACCTCCAGAATCACAAAGTATAGAAGGATAAGTGAGAGATACTTACTTTACATCTGGCACAGATATAAATTTCCCAGTGTAGAGGGTTTTGGTTTCTTTTTTAATTTTTAAAAATTTATTTATTTATTTATTGGCTGTGTTGGGTCTTAGTTGCTCCGTGTGGACTTTCTCTAGTTGGGGCGAGCGGGGACTAATCTTCATTGAGGTGCGCGGGCTTCTCATTGCAGTGACTTCTCTTGTTGTGGAGCACAGGCTCTAGGTGCACGGGCTTCAGTAGTTGCAGCACATAGGCTCAGTAGCTGTGGTGCACGGGCTTAGTTTCTCCACGGCATGTGGAGTCTTCCCGGACCAGGGCTTGAACCCGTGTCCCCTGCATTGGCAGGCAGATTCCTAACCACTGCACCACCAGGGAAGTCCCCAGTATAGACGTTTTAAACATAGAAAGCTGCCTGACCTTCTGGTCCAGCCCATGACAGGGAAGGGCAAGAAGCTCTTGAGATATGGCAGTATTTGGCTTGACTTCAGTCCTACAGTATTAGGAATTTATAGTTTTTTAAAATGTGTGTATTTGTTTTGATTTTTTTTGTAAGTATTATATACTACAGAGAAATGCCTTTGTACCAAATCACTGGAATCCCCCACTTTTTTTGGCCAGCCCTCAAATCTCAGGAAAGACAGAACTGCATACCTTCAAGTGGGGATTAAAGAGAGAAAATGCCAAGGGGGACAAGTTCCGCCTGCCTTTGACTCTGCATTAGCCCTAAGGACAGGGCTTCATATACTACCAGAGCAAGTTAAGAGACGTATTTTCTCTTTACACCTTTTAGTTATAATTTTCTCTTTACACCTTTTAGTTATAAACTCTTTGTCATTCACCTAACGTGAAGGCAGAGGTGTGAAGCACTGCTGGATGCTGAGGATTCCAGGCTCTAATTGTGATGTGTGAAAAGAACCCTTGGCTCTAGAGTGGACTTCTACTGGATAGGCTTCTGTGTGCATTTATGAGAATTAAATGAAACAATGTATGTGAACATCCAACTCAATTTTAGGGATTAATCCAGTTGTCAGTCCCTGCACATTGGAGTTTTAACTAAATTTATCTAGCTCTCCAGTTCTTTAAGCTCTGAAAGTCTAATGTCCTGCCCAAAGTTTGGCCATTTATTAGTAGTTTAAGGTCTTGAAGTTTCCTTTTTTTCTGTGTGGTTCTGGGATTTTACATGCTATTAACTGAGACAAGAATCCATTAGTTGCAAGCGTTTTGCAAGTTTAGTGATTTTTATTGAGTTAGGAGTTTAGCAGCAAATGGTGTAACTCACCTTGTTGGCTCTCGGTTTTCTCTTTTCTCATTTCTCTCCACTTGCATTGCTCCGCTGCTTAGATTCTCTAATGCCTGGTCAAACTGTGCAGCTCCTGCCCCCAAATCCTGGCAAGTACGCAGGTGAATGAAGAACCCTGTTTCCCTAAATTAGGACCCAGTTCCTTCCCTCAGTAAGCTTAAGGCACGGTACATACTGTACTTTTTTTTCTTTTAAATCAACTTTATTAAGGTGCAATTTGCATACAGTTACACACACTCATTTTAAGTGTACAATTTGAGTTTTGACAAATGTATACAGCTGTGAAGCCCATCTCAGTTAAGATTTAGAACATTCCATCACCCCAGCACAGCACTTAAATTAAAAGATCATACTGTTTTGAAGTGTGTTTTCACTTTATATAGAAGGAATATTTTTCTACACTGTTACATTACAGTATCTTTTTTCTTTGTTGTGATCGTTATTTCTGGAGGTGTACTTTTGAGCACATCCACAGTTTTTCTTTAGGATAGGTTCCAAGAGGTGGAATTCTTAGAGGTTGGCCAGCGTGTAGTCCCACCAGCCAAGTATATGAGATCCAGTTTTCTCCACAGCACTAAATAGCATTGTTTTTTTAAATCTTTGACTATTCTGAGTTTTAAGGATTGTCTTGATAATGAGACATTGTTACTTTCAAAATAGGGTTACTCAAAATGCACAATTTCTTTAGATGATTTTATTTTAAAACTTTTTTTTTTTTGGTCTTGCACATGTTACAGAATTCAACAAAGGGGGGTACTCATTGAAAAGTGTCTCCACTTTCAGGTAATTCCTTTCCTCAAAGAAGCCATTGTTTACTTGGACAATTTAAATCAGTTATTTTATGGTTCTGTAGCCTGTTTTTTTTATTGTTGTTGTTCAGATGTATTTTTACATAATATATTAGCTCACATTGCCAGCAAGCCCTAAGTCTAGCATTCATATTCTTTAGATGTATGGTTGCATTGTTTCAGAGACTCAGGCTATCCACATGAAGTGGATGAATTTGACCAGTATTACTGTACACAGGTGCTGTATCATATAATACTTCTGCCTTAGTATGTAAATTTGTGCTTATTTCAGTTATGTTAAAATCTGAGTTGTCATGGTCATTTTCTCCTGTGGCTCAGTAGCACAAGACAAAATAATCACCTGAAATCACAGAAGAATAAAAAAAACTTATATGTACTAAGTTATACTCCAGCTGGATCTCTTAAGATTTACTTAACTTTCAACCAAATTGATAATCTTTGAAATATTAAAATCCTTAACCTCATGTTAATTTGGCTTCTTGAGAAATTTCATTCCAAATTCTTCTAAAAACCTTGAGGTAGAGGACTGAATCTTTAATATGTCAACCAGTTAGTACTGAGCAAATGATCATTATTAAAGTTGAGGAAGATGACTATTGGATCTTCACAGTTGCTAAAGGGGCAACAGAAACTTAAGCCTGCTATCTCTGCTGCTTAGTATTTGGTCCTTTAAGTGCACAACCTGTAGGGAAGGTACCAAGGCCAAAGCTTTTGAGCAAAAAGTTTGAAATAGTTTGTGAAGATTGGATTTGGAATTTTTAAAAAAGTCCTTTTTTTTTTTTTTTGGCATGCTCCAGCCATATACAGCCACCATCTGGCTCCTTAAAGCCTTGGGCCTACCATTTTTGGAAGTTCTTGGATCCTCTTTACCCAGTCAGTAGTAGTTAGATCTGTTCATTCAGCTGGTACAGAATGTGAGACAGTGTGGTGCTCAGCATTGGGACTGCAAACATTAGACCTGGGCCTTGACCTATAGGAGTAGGTGTAGTTGGGAGACCAACAGTAGGGTGGCGAAGTGTGTAAGGGATGGCCTTCTACAGAAGGTACACCCCTGCTTCCCAACAATTTTCAGTAGCATTTGAGCTTCCCTGGTGGCGCAGTGGTTGAGAGTCCGCCTGCCGATGCAGGGAACATGGATTCGTGCCCCGGTCTGGGAAGATCCCACATGCCGCGGAGCAGCTGGGCCCGTGAGCCATGGCCGCTGAGCCTGCATGTCCGGAGCCTGTGCTCCGCAATGGGAGAGGCCACAGTAGCATTTAGTCAGTTGCTTACCTCTTAACTGTCAGTTGACTTTCAAAATTGTAGAAATGCTGCTTTGTGGGCAAAATAATGTTTTATGGCTTAAATGGCTTAAGTCTACTTCCTAATTCTCAAGAGCAAAAGGATTTTGTGTATATGGAGATGTGTGGTTATGTGTGGAAGGAGTACAGAATCTGGGGCCAGGCTCTCTGGGATTGATTTCTAGCTCTGCCAAATACTAGCTTGGACATCCTCACTTGATCTCTCTGCTTCTTTATCTGCTTAATATACTAATCTAGCTCTAGAGTGGTTGGGAGAGTTGGATTGCATAGAACAGAGCCTAATGTAATTCTGACCCTTTTTTAATATTGCTTACTACTGTTTTCTGATTTTGCAAAGATACTGCCTCACTCTAAGAAGAATGAACGTATTTTGTTTGGGAAACCTATGATTGTCATTTCATATTTGTTCAACAAAATAGATAATATTAAACATAACTCTGAAATGGGGCATAGATTTTTTTTTTTTTGGCTGCATTGAGTCTTTGTTGCTGCGCACGGGCTTTCTCTAGTTGGGGCGAACGGGGACTACTCTTCGTTGCGGTGTGCATGCTTCTCATTGCAGTAGCTTCTCTTGTGGAGCATGGGCTGTAGGCGTGCGGGCTTCAGCAGTCGCAGCACGTGGGTTCAGTAGTTGCGGCACGCAGGCCCTAGAGTGCACGGGCTTCAGTAGTTGTGGCACATGGGCTCAGTAGTTGTGGTGTATGGGCTCAGTAGTTGTAGCTCGCGGGCTCTAGAGCACAGACTCAGTAGTTGTGGTGCATGGACTTAGTTGCTCTGTGGCGTGTGGGATCCTCCTGGACCAGGGATCAAACCCGTGTCCCTTGCAATGGCAGGCGGATTCTTAACCACTGTGCCATCAGGGAAGTTCCATGGGACATAGATTTTTAAAGCATAGTGAACACCATTTGTCAACAGTGGGTAGGGAAATGGGATGTTTGGGGTAAATAATATATTTTGATTTTATTAGAATTATCATATATGTAGTCAATTTTCCATGTGTTAGACAATACTAAACTTTATTTTTACAGGTGCTAAACTGAAGTTTTATTTTTAATCCAGAGTATTTAGGATTTTGTGCTGCACAACTTCAAGGGGTGTCATTCATGCAGACTGTGATGTGAATGGTCCTCTCCTGGAGCTGTACAGTGTGGCAGACTTGTTAAAGGATGCTTATTTGGGGGAGACAGACCCTAATATCGGATTGCTTCCTAATTTATCACACAGTTGCATGCAGAGTGTGAAAAAAACTTAATTTTTCCTTTCTGGTGGTTTGGATTTTGGACAAAATTATGTCAGTGACACAGATGGATTGAGAATTCAAATCTGGACCAACTGTAACTTGTTTTTGTTTGCTTCACTGAAAATTTTGACTGCTGAGCTTCCATCTGTCTTCTTGTCTGTTAATATCAACAGAGGCCTTTCCTATTAGTGGAGTCCTTAGGCATTTAGCACTTAAATTTTGCTGTGATTGCCACATTTGAAACCTGAAATAACTAGTAATCAAGGAAAAGGATTGAATAAATAATATATAGGAGTTGTAGAAGTGTAGCCACTAGCTGGTAGGCCAGGAAAAATGCCTGTTTATGTCATATGGTTTGCAAAGAATATTGATTATCTATAAAGCAACCAGGAAAGCACCGTGCAGGGACATAATAAGTGAAAAAGTGTAAACACATTAAACTGTTTTTAAGCATTTTGTCTTTGTCAGAACAAATACAAATATACTGGAATATTAACCGGATTTTGGTTATTAGGAGTAGAGCGATTTTAAGTTGATTTCATATGTATTTTTCTTTAATAAGCAGGTGAAATAAACTTGGGGGGAAAAGCAGGTATCATTCGCAACAGATTTCTTCCTTATTTAGGTATTAAGCATTGTCATAGATACTGGGGATACAGTATATTCATTTATATCCCTTCCCTCAACAGGGAAGATGAAATAAATACTGGGTATTGAACAGTAATTACAAGGCTAAAGCGTATTACAAAAAGGGACCGTCCAGTAGAAGGAAGCATATAGCAGTAAGATTTAACGCATTCCAATGATGAAATGTTTAGCCAAGTTTGGTGCTAGAGAGAACCTTTGAAATGTTCAAGGGACTAAATTTTAGTAGATTGGGGAGGTAAAAGAGTTTGTAAGGTTATATAACAATTTAGCACAATTAGAACTGGGATTAAGTTCAGATTCCTAGCTCTAAAGTTTTTTCCCTAGTAGGTACACGAGGATGCCTAGTTGAAGTTAGCTCTCTAACGTAAATTAGCTCCCTCTTTAAAGGCTCTTAAACTAGGTAGAAGTTCTTCTTCTTTTTTTTTTTTTTGCGGTACACGGCCCTCTCACTGTTGTGGCCGCTCCCGTTGCGGAGCACAGGCTCCGGACACGCAGGGTCAGCGGCCATGGCTCACGGGACTAGACGTTCCGCGGCATGTGGGATATTCCCGGACCGCGGCACGAACCCGTGTCCCCTGCATCGGCAGGCGGACTCTCAACCACTGTGCCACCAGGGAAGCCCGTAGAAGTTCTTTGATAAAGAAATTAGCCAGCTTCACTGCTCTCCTCCTTTGACCCCATTTAATTCCAAAGAGATAGCTGCTTCTTAACCTCTTCATTTTACCCGCAGTCTATTAGCTCTTTTTTTTAAAAAATTAATTTATTTTATTTTTAGTTTTGGCTGTGTTGGGTCTTTGTTGCGTGCGCAGGCTTTCTCTAGTTTCAGCGAGCGGGGGCTACTCTTCATTGTGGTGCACGGGTTTCTCATTGCGGTGGCTTGTCTTGTGAAGCATGGGCTCTAGGCACGCAGGCTTCAGTAGTTGCAGTACGCAGGCTCAATAGTTGTAGCTGGCGGGCTCTAGAGCGCAGGCTCAGTAGTTGTGGCGCTTGGGCTTAGTTGCTTCGCAGCATGTGGGATCTTCCTGGACCAGGGATCGGACTTTTGTCCCCTGCATTGGCAGGCGGATTCTTAACCACTGCATCACCAGGAAAGTCCCCAGTCTATTAGCTCTTAACCTTTCCTTCACTTTCTTTTCTAACTTAGACTTTGTTTTCAGCAAAAAATGGAAGCCAACTTTGGCTATTTTAATCTGCAGTAGTATTTATTGAGTTATGAGATATCTAACACAGTCTTTAGGAGCGCCAAAGAGAGAGGCAGTCAGGAACAAGGCTCGGACTCACATCACGGACTTCACTGTGGGCATCGCATGCAACACACACTACAGTGTGATTGCTGATGCCAAGTACAGGAGGCTGCACTTGGTTGTCTAGAGGTAACTACTGCTGTGCCCTCCAGAATGGATCCTTATTTCTTAGCTTCTGATGCACAGGTTTTTGACTGAGCCTAGGTCTCACATGCTAGGTTGCAAGAGAGTTAGGAAATAAGACTAAAGCTTCTGTTGAGGGAGGTGAGGATCCATGAAGGTTGGGGAGTGTGCTTCCCAAAAAAGGGTGTTCTAGCTGTTGGGTAGCCAAAAGCAATGATGAATGTCTACTACGAACCTCATTTTGCCTTCTGCTGCCAGGCAGTCCTTCTGTGTGACCACAGATAAGTTTTTCTATTTTCTACAACAGTTACTTCAAATTTTCGCATTCTTTTTTTTTTTTAAATTATATAGTGGTTATGTTTTTAAAATATTTATTTATTTATTTTTGGTTGCGTTGGGTCTCCATTGCTGCGTGCCGGCTTTCTCTAGTAGCGGTGAGTGGGCGCTTCTCTTTGTTGCAGTGTGCAGGCTTCTCATTTTGGTGGCTTCTCTTGTTGTGGAGCATGGGCTCTTGGTGTGCGGGCTCAGTAGTTGTGTCTCACGGGCTCTAGAGCGCAGGCTCAGTAGTTGTGGCGCATGGGCTTAGTTGCTCCGCGGCGTGTGGATCTTCCCACACCAGGGCTCAAACCCGTGTCCCCTGCATTGGCAGGCGATTCTTAACCACTGCGCCACCAGAGAAGTCCCTCACATTCTTCTTAAGCTCCCAACCTGAACATTGCACTAAGGAAGAGGAGCGAAAGGTATGAACAAATGGGGAATTTTTACCGTTGCTTAATAGTGGATAGATTTACAGACAACTGTCTAAACTCACACATAAGGGCCTTAAAATGAATTATCAACTTCAAACAATGAGTTAAAACTTTGAGAAAGAAAGAAACCCACAATCTAGATCATTTCTAACTTAAGATGAATTTTTTAAAAAGTACGTGTTCACTGGTTTTTGCTAATGTATCACTCATAATTAGTGTTCACCATACAGGAACAGGCATTTAAAATTTTTCCCTGTTTCCATTCAGGATGAATTCAGAAGACTTTCCCTCCCCCACCTGTTAAGTTACACCCTCCCTACCAGAATCTTAAATATGCAAGTTTTTTTTTTTTAAATGGGTTTATTAACAGTGCCTTAAGTACCTTGGCACAATAGCAATCCCACTGATGAAGTGTTACTAAGTTATTAGGTCCTCTCTTCATTCAGAGGTGTAAAATATCATTCCTAAGACACAGAATTCATTAAGATGGACAGTTGAAGTATTCAAATCACTAAAGACTTAGTTTTGGAGCTGGTGCTAAAGTCATTTCAAGCCATGAAGTGTTATGGCATCATCAAATAAGAAACCAAGAGAAATGGGGAAACGTAACTTCTATCAGTCTACTAATTACAGTGCTGGGTATTCAAAGGACATTTTTACCACCAAGAATTTCATGAGTGCTATATGAAGGAGTAGTTGATACTGTCTTTAACTGTGATGCCAATATTTAGAAATCTTTCAAAAAAACAGGGAAAAAAAGATGGAGATGTAAAGTTTCTGTCTTTCCAGAAAACTTTTAAAGTGTCTTTAGAAATAACCAAGAAAAAATATGCCCCCAATCTAGTCCTGTTGTTCATATAGTGTCCCTAACTCACACCTGTACCTACTCTAAGACCTTGAGATACCCATTCTAAAATGCATCTTCCAAAAACTGACTTTTGGGAGGGGGAAGGGTAAGCTGGGACGAAATGAGAGAGTAGCATTGACATATATACACTACCAAATGTAAAATAGATAGCTAGTGGGAAGCAGCTGCATAGCACGGGGAGATTAGCTAGGTGCTTTGTGACCACCTAGAGTGGTGGGATAGGGAGGGTTGGGAGGGAGACGCAAGAGGGAGGAGACATGGGGACATAATGTATACGTATAGCTGACTCACTTTGTTATACAGCGGAAACTAACACAACATTGTAAATCAATTATACTCCAACAAAGATGTTTAAAAAAAAACTCTGACTTTTGTGTATATTTATACTCACATTGAAATAAATTCCTGGGGTGGGAGGGGGCAAGGGACTCTACTTTACTCTTACTTAGAGTTAGTTGATGCCACAATACCATGAGCAAAATAAGGAATTAATACATTTGTTAGTAAGTTCATATTTCAAAGTCACAGAACATTTCAGAGCATAATGGTTTTTGTAATATCAGAGACAGAATGGCTTACCATATAGCAGATAGTTAGGGTCACACGCCCACGCGCAGCAATGAAGACCCAGCGCAACCAAAAATAAACAAATAAATAAAAAATAACCATTATTAAAATTTAAAAAAGAATGCAAAAATTGGTCTATACCAATTTTTAAATCAAATATAGCAGATTTTTTTCCCTACCCTATTTATCTTAGTAAGACTATATACTTCTTCAGTTGACAATCCCAAAAGAAAAAAATTAGTGACATGGCTTAATTTACCTTTTTCATGAAGTACTTCCTCATGATTATGAAGCCCTTCCTTAACTTCTGTGCTATTTATTGTCCTACCAAACATTTGATATTTACTGTTTGTATTAATTGTCTTTCTATTTACCATTGAGATTAAGAAAACAGGCTCTGAAGCTACAGTGAGTAGAGCCCAATAGCCTGGATTTCAAACCTGGCTCTGTCACTTGCTAGCTTTGGTTATACTGTTAAGTGGTCACTCTTAGTTCCTCATTTTCCTCATTTGTAAAATGGGTCTGAGGATTAAATGAGTTAGTAATACATTTAAAGCACTTAAATTGGTATTTGACCTAGTTTTTTTTATTACTTGAGCTTTTATAGATTCTCTGCTGATCTGGGAACATTGCTTGATAATTGCATAAAGTCCCTGACCTTTTGGAATTTACAGGCTAGTGATGCGGGAGGAAAAGAAACAGATTGCAACATAACCTGATGCGTTTAGGGGGCAAAAGAATTGGGGGTAGTAGACAAGGAAGACAAGGAATTCAGCCTAATAGTTTTCCTTGTTGGATGCACAGTTTGTTAGTAGGATTTTCAGATTTTTGTCCATTGTCACTGATTGGAATAATTGTATGTGCCGTTCCTGGGGTAGAAGTTACTAACTGACAGCAGGTATAGTAATCCTTCTCGTCAGCTGTGTGGGACCTGAGTGTGCATGCATTTACTCCTGGAAGAAGCCTTTATTTAGCACTTAACCACCACCATTTGCTAGCTGGAGTTCCCATCTTCCAATAGTGTAGGGTCTGACAAGTAAACCAAGTTATTGTGCTAGTTATAGTAAGAGGAGTGGAGGTACTAAGGTGCCGGAAACTGGAAGTATAGGGAGATGCTTCCAGACAAATTCAGACCTGAGAAGTAAGTTGGTTGGATATACTTAGCCTTTGAAAAGTTCTTCTCTGGCTCCTAAGTCTCCATTCCTTTTCACTGAACTTAACAGAAGTATTGATCTGGTCTTGGGTTGAGGAGAAAAATTAGAATGGAGAGATTTCTTGCCCAAGTCATCCCACCCTATCTATTGGATGTTACTCCAAGTGGAACACAGGAGTACTTTCCTAACTGTTACTTATCAGTCTGACTGGAAATAAAGCTTTTCAACAAAGTGATATCTTGGTATCCAGAGCCTTTGAAACAGTTACCTCCATTTTTCCGTCTCTGAGTGTACCACCTAAGAAATTATGAGATTTAAGTGTGTGGGAGTAGAGGGAGAAAAAGGAGGAGGGTGTGCCTTTAGAATCATTATTGTCATCTAACTTTAGGATAAGCATTTTAAAAAACAGTGAATTAGGGTAAAATAATTAACTTATATGATTGTCAGATTTTTCATTTGCCAAGGAAAAGGGGTTGATATAAGTAGATGATGTCTTATGTCCACTAGGGGGTAGTGTGAACCATAAAAATTAAAATTATTTCTCACCGATTAACCCTTATTTCATTGTGAACTTGCCTTGTTTGAATTAATTTTTCTCCATGCAGTGTTTTTTTTTAATTGCTACAAATCATTTTCAAACACAATCTTGTGACTGTAAAAACAGTAATACACATTCCCGCCATTAGTGATTCAGATGTCTGACATTACTTTTTTTTTTTTTTTGGCCGTGCTGTGTGGCTTACAGGATCTTAGTTCGCCGACCAGGGATCAAACCTGCACCCTTGGCAGTGAAAAGCCCCAAGTCCTAACCACTGGACTGCCAAGGAATTCCCTGACGTTACCTTTCATAAAGAATTTTTTGAGGGGAATATAGTGATGCTTTAAAATTTCTCTACCAAATTTTACTCACTATATGAAGTAAGTTAAATTATTCTTAATGACCTGTAAGTAAAATCATCACATAACAGGATTGTCTTGTGTTTCACTGTCCTATATGGTAGCTACCAGTCCCATGTGGAGATTGCAGTTGAAAAGTGTCTAGTTCAAATTGATATGTGCCCTAAGTATAAATTACACACTGAATTTTGAAGACTCAATATAAAAAAAGATCATAAAAGACATCAATAATTTTTATATTGGTTACGTGTTGAAATGCTATTTTGAATATATTGGGTTAAATAAAATATTAAAATTAATTTTACCTTTTTCTTTTTACCACATTACTTTTAAAAAATTAATTAATTTATTTTATTATTTATTTAGCTGCACCAGGTCTCAGTTGCAGCACGTGGGATCTTCGTTGCTGTGTGCAGGATCTTTAGTTGCAGCATGCGAACTCTTTTTTTTTTTTTTAATTTATTTATTTTTGGCTGAGTTGGGTCTTCTCTGCTGTGCGTGGGCTTTCTCTAGTTGCGGCGAGCGGGGGCTACCCTTGGTTGCCGTGCACGGGCTTCTAATTGTCGTGGCTTCTCTTGTTGCGGAGCACGGGCTGTAGGTGCATGGGCTTCAGTGGTTGCAGCACGTGGGCTCAGTAGTTGTGGCTCGAGGGCTCTAGAGCACAGGCTCAGTAGTTGTGGCGCATGGGCTTAGTTGCTACACGGCATGTAGGACCCTCCTGGACCAGTTATCGAACCCGTGTCCCCTGCATTGGCACACAGATTCTTAACCACTGCGCCACCAGGGGAGTCCCTGATAGAGTTATTGAGTCAGATCTTAGGCGAGATGAGCTAAAAGATCCACAATTGCAGTTTTGTGTTTCAGAGAATATTCTAAATGGGGAAAACTCTAATTGCTGTACATATAATGTGTTGGGGGTATATACAGTTAATAAGTGGGACAGCTTTTCCTACATGAAAATTACCACTCTTTTTCTAAGAGTGGTTTATTAGCTAAAATTTTACTGTACATAATTCATTGCCTTAAAATTTGTAAGACCTTACATTGTTTCATAGTGCACACAAATTATTACTGAACCTAAAAACAGGAAAAGTCCTAGTTAATGGAGTTTAGTTGATTGAATGTCAAGTGTTGTCATTACTGTGGTGTTATTCTGGGATTTGCTCTTTGAGTCCCAATAGATCTGTTGATAATCAGATCAATTTGATGTTATTTAAATCCTTTAAAGTATTTGTAGCATGAACTGCTATATGCATTCTGTAAGATGACATAGTTTCCTTGCGACCTAATCTTGTTGCCACTTAAATTCATGTTGTCCTTTTATGTACTTCCTTTTCTACTTTTTGTAACCAGTTTTCTAAACTAGTCTACATTACTTTCTATTCTGCATGGCCTAACCTAAGTTCTACCTGGGATTCAGTCCCAGGATTGCTTTTAAACAAATAGGATCACAAAATGCAACTACAGGTTATTGTTTTCTTTAAAAACAAACACTGTTATTTAATAAATCTTGAGACTTGTTACTGTGCTTTGTTCTTACCCTAGATTCTTTTTGAGTTGGTTATAATGTGACTGTGGCCCTCTTATGTGACTTCATTTGCCAAGTCCTTTTACAGTGTTACCTCATTTGCTCTTCATAGCACCTCTGCATGAGAGGTAATGTTAACTATATAGATGAGGAAGCTGAGGCTCAGAGCAACGTAAATTACGTGCTCAAAACTGTAGTTAAGCAATGCACTAGTAATTTGAACCCATTATTTCTAGACTTGAAGAATACTTCACTGTCTTTCTACCAAAGGATAGGATAAAACTAGAACGTGTTTCACAGTTATAACCATGTGTGAGAGTAGTAGCAGGAAGGATTTTATTTCCTACCCAGTTTTTGCCTTTTTAGGGAAAAAAATCGACAACTTCTGTGGGAGAGAATTGTTCCATTTGGTTTGGATTTTATTCTTTTTTTCCTCCTGTAATTTATGCTGTGGGTTTGGGAAATCAGTGCTGTGTAGTCAAATAATTATGCATCTGTTCATTATATCAAAATCCGTTAGGACTTGAGAGCATATAAAAACTATTTCAAAATGTTTTCGATACCCAAGAGCTTATTCTAGAATGTGTTCCGATTAAATCTGATACTTGATCAGGCCACATGATATATTTAATATGTACGTTCTTTAGAAAGACTGTCTGATTTTGAGGGTGAACTGAAGATGAGGAGAATGCCCTCTCTGCCTCTGACAATGTCTACAGAGAGTGATTTTGAAGCTATTTTGGGATGTGATCTTGGAGGCCCTTCTGGAAGCTTTTTATAGCTTTGAATAGAGCTACTATTTCGTTTAACCAGGGAATGGTGTTTTGGGGCTCTTGGACCCCAGCTTTCTCTTTTTTTCCCCCAGTCTCTCTCTTTATGGCTTTCTAAAAATATGAAGACCTGGGGTAAAAACCAAAGGAGGATGGAGCTGAGGAGTCAAAATTCAAGGAATTTTACCATCCACTTCTTTTCTCATTCCTTCACGCCTGCTGTTCATCCTGATATCTTTACTTTTTCTCTTTTGTTCTAGTTACATGTTGGAGGACTTCCCAAGATGGGAGGCTTCTTTATTGCCTCTTGAGATTTTTAATGCTCCAAAAAATGTTTTACTTTGTTTGAATCTAAAGAATATTTTGCTGAAAGTAGTGTATATCATTTCAGTTTTTGATTTGCCCTTGCATTGCCATGATTAAAACAAAACAAAGCAAACTAGTCTTGAATTAAAGTACTAAAAGCATTACTTTAAATGAGTTTAACACATTTTGGGAAAGGATTTGATTTTGTATCTGCATCTTGTGACTATTTCAATATATAACCGTGCTGACAGAGAAATCTTTTTTTAGTATATGCACTGCAGGCTGTAGAGTGAAGTAGTGTAAGGTGTATAATTTTTCTTAAATGAAGGCAGTGTGAATACAATATTCTCATTCATTGATTTTCATACCTAAATGTTTAGATACTGCAGTGTTCTAAATGTTTTTGACTACACATACGTATTCAAAGTGTTGAAAATACATTACTAATATATAAAACTACATGTACTATTATTGTCAGTTTGTATATTGAATATTAACATTTTTCTGGCTAAATAATTTATAAATATAAATTAGATTACTTCTTCCCACACCTGAGTGGATTTTTTTTTTTTTTTTTTTTTTTTGCTGTACGCGGGCCTCCCACTGTTGTGGCCTCTCCCGTTGCGGAGCACAGGCTCCGGATGTGCAGGCTCAGCAGCCATGGCTCACAGGCCCAGCTGCTCCGCGGCATGTGGGATCTTCCCGGACCGGGGCATGAACCCGTGTCCCCTGCATCGGGAGGTGGACTCTCAACCACTGCGCCGCCAGGGAAGCCCCTGAGTGGATTCTTTTTCTTCTTGTGATGTGCTCATCCTGCTTTGAATAACATTAATGTTAAAGATGAAATTTCTGATTGTTTATTCCTCGTTCTTTGTAACATTAGATAGATTCATAAATCAGTAAGATATTTACTGAACATCTATGGTGCCAGGCACTGTTCCAAATGCTGAGGATATAGCAATAAATAAACACAAATCTCCCCTTCTGTGTTACTTACATTCCAAACAAAACAAGTGAGATGTAATATGTTCAGAGGCCCTGGAGATACAGTTGGTGGGGCGGGGGGAGCAAGGATAGAGGGGGAGGGTGTGGGATAGGGTGGAGTGGGGTTTGCAGATTCAATTATGGAGGCTTCACTGAGAGAAAACACATTTGAATGGAGATCTTGGGAACTGGGTGGGTGAGCTCTATAGAAAGTTGGGGGAAGAAAAGTGAGCACAAAGTACCTGAGGGAGGAGTATGCCTCGCAGGTTGAAGAACTACATAGAAGCTAGTCTGGCTGGAACAAAGCAGATGAAATGGGGGGATAGGGTGGCAGAAGCATAGCTGAAGATGGCTAAGAGATAGGTGGAATGAGGGGATCACGTAAAGCTTCTTTTGGGGGGCATTATAAGGACTTTGATTTTTAAAAGTTCTGTGGAATACAGATGGGGGTTGAGGGTCAGAAGCAGGTAGAACAAGTTAGTTGGCTGTTGAAGTCTGCCAGGTGAGAGCTGATGGTGGCTTGGATCAGAAGTGTAGCAGTGGAGTGATGAGACTTCTGTCCAATTCCGGGTAGATTTCGAAGTTCAAGCCAACAAAATTTGCTTATCAGGTTAGATGGGTGGGGTATGAAGGAAAAGGTGGATCAGTTGGAAGGATGGATTTCTGGTTAACTGACTCGAGGAAGGCTTTGAGGAGGAGCAGGTTGAGGGTGGGGAAAGGTCATGCTACATTTGGGATGCGTATTAGACATTTAAGAGCAGCTGTTGAGCAGACAGTTATGGATAGGAGAGGCATGATTCAGGGAGATATCTGTGCAGGATATGCTTTTGGGGCTTCAGCATATATGGAGTGGATTGAGTATTTAAATTCATTGGACTGGATGAGATCACTCTGGAAGTGTGTAGGCAGAGTAGAAGACCTAGGACAGAGCCCTGGCGCACGTCAATATTGGAGTATTGGGGAGGTGGGAAGAAACTGCAAGGAGCTGCTGCCATACAAGTAGGAAGAGAGCCAGGAGAGTGTACAAGTAGGAAGAGAGCCAGCTGCAAGAAGCTGGATGAAGCCTTGCAGACCAAGGAGAGGGCAGACCAGCTGGGTAAGACATTGTGTTTAAGTCAATTAAGATGAAGATTAAGCTTTAGCCGTTTGATTTTACCATGTGGGAATCACTGATGACCTCAACAAGCAGGTTGGTGGCTAGAGCCTGATTGGAGAGTTGTGTTCAAGATAGGAGGGGAGGAGAGAAATTGGAGACATCCAAGTATAGATAACTTTCAAAGAGGAGCAAAGCAATGGGGCAGTAGCTGGTGGGGGAGAGTCAGGTCAAGGTCATTTTCTCCTTTTTTGGGCGAGAAATTACAGTAAGTTTGTACAGTTTGGGGA
Organism: Delphinus delphis; assembly: GCF_949987515.2. Taxonomy (NCBI): domain Eukaryota; kingdom Metazoa; phylum Chordata; class Mammalia; order Artiodactyla; family Delphinidae; genus Delphinus; species Delphinus delphis. The sequence continues at coordinate 75,420,946 of NC_082693.1, read as the reverse complement.
AAGATCCAATAAAGAGGGGAAACTGATGATTCAAGAGAGGAAAGCGATGCTAGAGCAATGTCCTTGAGTAGGTGAGAAGGAGATAAGATCTAGAGGAGAGGTTGGTTTTAGCCAGTGACAGCCATTACATCCTTAGTAACAGGCGAAAAGGTACAGAGCACATGGGCACACACATGCGGGTTGGTATACAAATGCTACAGTGGGAACTTAAGGAGGTTTCTATTTTCTCATGAAATACAAAGCAGAGTTACCAGCCAAAAGTGAGGATGTGGATGGAGATATTGGAGGTTTGAACAGAGAGGAGGAAGGATATTACAGTTATTTAGGAGAGAGGGAGAAAGATGGAAAAGAGAACTAATGATATGATTGCTGAGGGAGCAGGAAGGGTCCATTTGAGTCGTTGTCAATTTTAGAGACTAATCAGCGTGGTTGTGTATATTTCTCTAGCCCTGTTTAAATGCCTAGGCACTTGTACTTATTTTGTTCCATTATATTTTTCAGAGGGGAGATTTTTCAATGGCTTTAAAAACTAATTTTACTTTTTAAACAGCTTGGTTTTGGTAAAGTTTAAACAGAGCAAGTTACTTTACCTATGTAGTAATTCTAGTGTTTTTTTTTCTTTTCCTTGAGTATAAGATCAGTTTCATTAGTCTAATTTTATTCTCAACGTATTTGTAGACATTTGTAGCTGGAATTGTATATGATATCATCAGTATTTGCTTGCAGTTGCTTTCAGCTGATTGTGATTATTTATGTTTTTTCCTTTGAACTTTGCATTTTATTAAGCTAAATAAAAACTATTTAGGAGATTGGAGAGGTTCTTTTATGTCCAATTCCAAGAGATAAATTTTCTAACTTTTATTTTGATGTTTAGCAAAATGATATTTGTTTCACAGATGTGTTATGTTTTTCTGTTGTAGGAAACCCAGCGTTTGCTGGCAGAGCCAGTTCCCGGCATTAAAGCAGAACCAGATGAGAGCAACGCCCGTTATTTTCATGTGGTCATTGCTGGCCCTCAGGATTCCCCCTTTGAGGGAGGGACTTTTAAACTTGAACTATTCCTTCCAGAAGAATACCCAATGGCAGCCCCTAAAGTACGTTTCATGACCAAAATTTATCATCCTAATGTAGACAAGTTGGGAAGAATATGTTTAGATATTTTGAAAGGTAAGTGTTATCTTTATCATTATATGCTATTAAGATTTCTCCTTTTTCTCTTAAGCATTCCCTTTTGAGAATCTGAATATTGTAATCTTACCTTATATAATATGAAGACCACAGAACTCTGTAGGAGGGAAATGCAGCAGTTCTGTGGCTGTTTTTTTCATGCTTGGTCATTCTGGGCCTGTTGCCTTCGTAGATAAGTGGTCCCCAGCACTGCAGATCCGCACAGTTCTGCTATCGATCCAGGCTTTGTTAAGTGCTCCCAATCCAGATGATCCATTAGCAAATGATGTAGCGGAGCAGTGGAAGAGCAACGAAGCCCAAGCCATAGAAACAGGTATTTAATGTTCATTCTCTTTCACTCCACTTCCACTTTAAAAAACAACCTGTACCTTTTTTGGGGGGGGTGGGTTGGGCGGGGGCTGCACTGTGCTCAGCTTGCCAGATCTTAGTTCCTGGGCCTAAGGTCTCCTGGGCAGTGAGAGCACCGAGTCCTAACCACTAGACCGCCAGGGAATTCCCCTGTACCACCGTCTTAAAAACATCATTTAGAGTCTTAACAAGAAAAAGAAAAAATACATTAAAAGGAAAAAAATCAGATCTTTCTTATAGTATGTAAATAACCTCTTAACAAAAGATGTTCAAACGCCATCTTATAGCCTGCTACATGACTCCCAAATTTAAAGAGGAACTGTAATTGGGAGATCTTGGACTCTTGCATAACTACACATGATTTAACAAATACCTGAGTGCCTGCCATTCATCTAGCAATACTTAAAGATAATGGAAGACCTTTAAGCTTCTTTGAGCTGTTTTTGCAATCTGTTTGATTAAACTAAACTATGTGTCAGTTTTTAGTTAGGGAGTTTGAAATCAGTAAGCTTCTTGCTACAGATTTTAACATAATTAATGAGGAGGATTATATGTCTAGAAATGAAGGAGACAAAAGAAGACAGCTCTTTTCATCCTGTTGAATTTTGTAGAACTTTAAAATTCTATTGTAGTGTTTTGGTAATTAGACACATAGACAATCTTTCTGCCCTGATCCAGATTATAGAAAATGGCATGAATTTAAGGGATTACAGCATGCTGTTTCCATAATTTACTTAATACTGTTTGTTTACTTTTTATAGAGTTTGGAAAGGAACATATTGAAGTAAGTAAAGTAATAATTGCGTGTTTGTTTTTGTCTGCAGCTAGAGCATGGACTAGGCTATATGCCATGAATAATATTTAAATCGATCCGATCATCAAGTGTGCATCACTTCTCTTGTTCTGCCAAGACTTCTTCCTTTTTTGTTTGCATTTAATGGACACAGTCTTAGAAACATTACAGAATAAAAGCCCCAGACATCTTCAGTCCTTTGGTGATTAAATGCACATTAGCAAATCTATGTCTTGTCCTGATTCACTGTTGTAAAGCATGAGCAGAGGCTAGAAGTGTCATCTGGATTGTTGCGAAACGTTTAAAAGCAGTGGCCCTTCTCTGCTTTTATTCATTTCCCCATCATGGTTTGAGTATAAAGCACTGTGAATGAAGGTAGTTGTCAGGGTTAGCTGCAGGGGTGTGGGTGTTTTTCTTTATTATTATTATTTTTTTGGTGGTGGGGGGAAGGTAGTTTTATTTTAATTTTATGGGCTCCTTTCCCCCTTTTTATGGTGATCTGATTGCATTGGTTAAAAGCAGCTAACCAGTTCTTTAGAATATGCTCTCTAGCCAAGTCTAACTTTATTTAGACACTGTAGATGGACAAGCTTGATTGTTTGAACCAAAATGGGAACATTAAACAAACATCACAGCCCTCACTAATAACATTGTGACTTTGCTGTCAAGTGTAGAATCCTCCCTTCAAGAAAAAGCTTGTGACCATTTTGTATGGCTTGTCTGGAAACTTCTGTAAATCTTATGTTTTAGTAAAATATTTTTTGTTATTCTACTTTGCCTTTGTACAGTTTATTTTACTGTGTTTATTTCATTTTTCCCAATGTGACAATCGTATTTAAAAATTAAAACTGATGGAACATTCTCTTTTGGTCTTCAACGTCTGACAAATTGAATGGCGAGAGGAGGATTTTGCCAGTTTCTTTTCACTAATGCAAAATTTGTGTTAAGATATATCACTGAATGGAGTATTTATACGCTGGCCCTGAGCATGCCTAAAGCATCAGTATGTGACATTTTTTACCTCCTAGAAATTTGAAATAAATGTGTTTGTGTTGTCTGATTAGTTAGATGATCATTGGTGTCTTGCCACAATGTTTGAAAATTACTGTAGAGGAGAGAGAGTCACAGCACAGCCACACTTGTGACTGGCTTTATGTGGGACTTTCACATGTGCCACATTTGTGTCTGGCATTTGCATTATGACTTTGCTCTTAGTTCTTGTCTCAGAACTTCATGTGTGACCACTGGTGTGTGTTATTAGGAAACACCAATCTGATAATCACTTGGGGTTTGCTCAGGCCATTTATGAGTCTTTCTTACAGACCTGCTGAGCAAATCTCAAGCAGCCAGCTTGCATAAGTGTCATCAGAAAGGTTTCTCCCTTAGAGGGCATCATATCCTCAATTAATGATTCTTACTGTCATCCCTCTAATATTTGCTACGGGAGCTCCTTTTATTCTTTAATTTGATAATCAACTCTTTTTTCTGCATTGACAGAGTTCCTCCCCCACAAAACTGTTCTTTCCCACCCTTCCATATCTAATTCCTGATTCTTGTTATTTTTAAGACATAAATGTAGTCAGTCATAAGTATGTAAATGTTAACCTGTGGGTTGGAACCTTTGTCTCTTGCAGTTTAAGGTAATGGATATTGTAGCCCATCTGAATTTTCCCCCCTCTTATTCTCGTAACTTCTGGAGTTTTTTCAGAATGTGGTGTATTTTATTGTGCTCCTATGTAAGATGAAGAATTATCTATTAAAATTACATTTTCAACATAAAAAAGTTTTTGATGACTGGTAACTGATATCCTTCCAAATAAATGCATTGCTTGGAAACAAATGCTAGTTTAACTCAGAATAAAATTGTTCATAACCCTAATATTGTAAATTTAAAGACTTAAGAGCAGTTGTCATTTATAACAATTCTTGAGCTGTTTAGAAGTTGTCTTGCCGCTAAGGAAACTGAATCTCATTCTGGGGCCAAAATGAGTGAACACTTCAAGCAGTTAAATAGAGATCAGCTTTATTTATTGCAGATGGCACTACTCATGATGATAGCTAGTATTACATAGTGATTTACAAGTTATAAAATTCCAGATTTAAATCTGTTGCTCTACAAAATGTATCTAAAATAGGCCTCTGAGTTTTTGAGTTCTAGAAATACAGAAATGAAATAATTCACTGTTTTTATTTCAAATACATGAATTCCTAATTTCATGGCATCATGGTTTTTTCCTTTGTAATTTTGATAAGAGTCCCCATTGTTTTGGTAATACTTCCTTTCTCAACCAGTGAGATGAAACAAGAACCAGTGTGTTGAGCTTTCTTAGGATTTAAGGGGCTCTGGAAGAGTCCAAGATAAGAGTTCGAAAACTGAGAGCTACATCTGGCTTTGGGGCCTGTTTTCCTTGGCCCACACAGTGTGGTTGGTTAAAACATTTTGAATTCAGTGCCAACGTTTAAAAAAATCAGGAGACTCACATGAAAATCCAGAATTCTGGTAACTTGAATGATCTGAACTTCTGGCAGCAGCAGACATGACCTGGCTTATGTAGGGTACCTTCTGGGAGGAGCTGAGTAGCAGCCATCCTAAGAAGAGCTTATCATTCTTCTCTTAATTCAGTGACTCTCCAGCTGGTTAGAGTCCTCTCCCAGCCCACCTGCTCCTTTATGTAGTTCTTCTCGCTCGTAAATCTTTGATTTTGTAACTACTAAGCTTATGGGCACAGTTATTCGTCAAGTAAGAGTGCCTAATATGTGCCCAACACTGTACTACTTGTTGGGGATGATTAGGTGTATGAGACTGGCATGGGACGTTCCTTTGTGGACCTTCTAATCTAATGGGGGAGGGGGGCATGGACAAAGAGCAGTTTCCACTCTGATGATGAAGGGAATTAAGCACTTGGGAGGGGCCGCTCTTCTGGATTCAACACCTCCAGGCTGGGGAACAGCATGTGCAAAGCCCTGCGAGAGGAAAAGAATCTGAATATATTGATAAGTGCTTCTTGAAAGTCAACTGTGCCCATTCAGAAGCTTTTCTGAAATCCTGAGGTATTAATAGGAGCTTTGTTTTTCATGTGATTTTTAAATTTTGTTGTCTCCTTTGCTGTGATTTGCTTCCACACTAGTTAGTCTTGGTCCTCTCAGAGGCTGTCTAATGAGATCTCAGATTTGAAATTATGTAGAACTTAAACCCTGTTCTACACCAAGAACACACTTTTAATACAGTTTCAGAGCATTTAAAAATAAATCAATACACAGCAGCCATAGGTGCTATGGTTTAGCACTATTAAAGGAGAGTGTGGCGGGGAAATCTGGTATCCTTTAAGACATAAACACAATTTTAGCTAAATGGAACTAAATGGTATCATGGGAATGATAGGAATCGGATTTATTTTTCTATTTGATGGTTCAGGAATCTTTTGGCTACTTACTCTAGCCACATCAACTTTTTGTTAGTTGCAGTAGCAAAGGTTTAAAAATACAGCCTTACCTACAAAAGGTGGCAAAAAAAAAAATGCCATGATTATAGGGCAGCTAATTCAACAGTCTATTTAAAAAAAATATTTCATTGGAATAATGTATTTGGGGGCTGGGGGCAACATTTCATTTAGCTATTTAGCATGCTGCTTAGTTTAAGAAATATCAGGGGTTTATTTTTAAATGACTTGATCACAAAAGCAAAATAAGTTGACTGTAATAACTTGAAATATTAAGAATAAAAATCTGTACTCCACCATCCAGACTGGTGATACTTTGTTTCCTTAACCAAATCCCCCACCCCCTGAGTTAATTTCCATTTTTATCATTGAGGTTGGAAATTGGGAGGATTTGTTCCAAGAGTTGGCTTTGCTACAGCTTTATGTTACAAATTGGACAAGTTCCCATTGGCTGCAAAACTGGGAGTTGGATTAAAGTTTTTCCTGTTAAGTATGGAACTCAACATCAAGAGTCTGGGTCCTCCCTTCTCCCTGCAATTTCACCTTTGCTACCCTTTAGCTGATCTCATTTCGTATGTGCCAGTTGGCGTAGCATTTCGAAAGCGTATGAATGCAGACTTGCTAACCAAGCTGAGCCGCTGTGGACTTGATGTAGTTGTTTCTGGTTGGTTGGAGAAGCATATGGTAATTGTCTGAATATTTAGACCTTCCTTGTCTCGTAGCAGAGCAACTGAAATCCCATGATCTCGTAGACGTACATTTTATGGTGCTCATTAAGGAGCTTTAACATTGCTCTGCTAAGCATTTTTACCTATGGGACAAAAAAAGTTTTAGAAATTATGAAAGATTTGATAACTCAGGTTCCTATCATGTGGAATAACTAGCACATTTCCATTTTACATATTCCTGATCCATACTCACCCACCATGTGACTCCTTTTGAAATAGTTCATGATCTAGATTAGTAAATCCCAATAACTCTTGTTTCATTATAACCTAGCAAGTTTACAAAGTATTCTGGCTTAGGTTCAACAGTAGACTACTCAAGACGATTTACTCAGAACTGTCAAAAGCAGGTTAGACACGATATGTTGGTTACACTAAATTGGAACTTGGTGCTGTTTTCCTTATGTTTCGGCAGGAAGCATCAGGACTGTGAGTAACCAAAAGAGTAGGGCCAAATTCTTGTAATCCGTGTTTTTTCATTCTGAAACGGTAAATATTTTGGGCTCTGCAGGCCATAAGTCTGTCTCTATTACTGAACTCTGCCAGTGTGGTGAGAAAGGATCCATAGACAATTTTAAACAAATGGGCATGCTGTGCTCTTCTCTAACAAAACTTTAATTTTCACATGTCACCAGGTATTTTTTTTCCAACCACTAGAAATGTAAAAAACATTCCAAGTTTGTGGACTATACACAAAACAGGCTGGGGACTCCATTTGGTCTGTAGGCTGAATTAACCCCTACCTCCTTGGCAGTGATTGATTATTCCACTGCTCTTGTGTTAGAACCGACGGAGATGTGTCTCTCCTCCCCCTTTTAAAAAGTGATACGGGGCTTCCTTGGTGGCGCAGTGGTTGAGAATCTGCCTGCTAATGCAGGGGACACGGGTTCGAGCCCTGGTCTGGGAAGATCCCACATGCCGCAGAGCAACTGGGCCCGTGAGCCACAACTGCTGAGCTTGCACGTCTGGAGCCTGTGCTCCGCAACGGGAGAGGCTGCAATAATGAGGGGCCCGCGCCCCACGATGAAGAGTGGCCGCCGCTTGCCACAACTAGAGAAAGCCCTCGCACAGAAATGAAGACCCAACACAGCCAAAAACAAACAAACAAATAAGCCAAGCATTTGAAGCCCTTTAAACAAAAAAAAAAGTGATACGTTACTGTTACTCCAATAACGGAAAAGATTTGTGGTGCAGATTTCCTTTTTCTGCTTTGATAGTAATATATATTTTGATAAGTTATATACAGGTTGGGCACTTATAAAACCCAGTTTTTTCATTTGAGATTATTGAACATTTTCACACTGAAAATTTCTCAGAACGTTCACTTAAAAACTATACAGGATTTTATTTTTTTGGCTGCGCCTCTCGGCATGCAGGATCTTAGTTCCCCAACCAGGGATCGAACCCGTGCCCCCTGAAGTGGAAGTGCAGAATCTTAACCACTGGACTGCTAGGGAAGTCCCTATACAGGATTTTTAAAGGAAATCTGAAATCTGTACAGGCTCCTTTAAAAAATGTGACCTTAACAGGTAATGCTGTATTCTTTTTCAATTAGCATTATTGAAAGGACCTCCATCTGTGGCAGCACATTTCTTTGGTAGCTGTATAGTGTCTATCAAGTAGATGACCATAATTTAATCCCCCAGTTTGTACATTTAAATTGATGCCAGTTTTATAAATAATGCAATACACATCTTTGACCATATTTTGATTTTGCAACTTGTTGAAGTATTTTTGTTGACTAGATTCCCAGAAGTGGAATTGGTGAAAGGGCTATATGCATTTAAAATTTTGATAGTTACTACTACTGTTGCTCTCAAAAAGGCCATACCGGTTTACTCTGCATCCTTAACCTGAATGCCATTTTTATGTCTATAATATTCCATTATATGGATATATTACTAGTTAACCATTACCCCTTTGGGCCTGGGCATTTTATTTCCACATCTCACCACTTTGGTTGCCTTATCTTGGTAGGTACATCGGTGTCCACATTCCTGGAGATTAGATTCCTAGTGTAGTAACTTGATTAAAAGGTATTTTATTTCTTGATGCACAGTAATAGCCAAGTATTTTTAATTTCACTAATTTGATTAAGGAATGAATTTGAGTAAAAATTGAGAAAAGCAGTTAAGAATTACTGCTTTTATTATGCTATTATAATGTCTGGCACTGGTGTTTAATTAGAACCAGGAAATGGGATGTCCAGAGGGTAGTATTCCACATATTGGGAAGAGTAACTTTTGGGATAATTAGTTGAAATCGCATCAAAGTAGAGGAATTTAAGACTAGCTTCTGGGGACTTCCCTGGTGGTGCAGTGGTTAAGAATCCGCCTGCCAACTCAGGAGACACAGGTTCGACCCCTGGTCCAGGAAGATCCCACATGCAGCGCAGCAACTAAGCCCATGCGCCACAACTACTGAAGCCCACACGCCTAGAGCCTGTGCTCACAAGAGGAGCCACCGCAGTGAGAAGCCCGTGCACTGCAATGAAGAGTAGCTTCTGCCTGCCACAGCTAGAGAAAGCCCGTGCACGGCAATGAAGACCCAACCCAGTCAAAAAAAAAAAAAAAAAGCTAGTTTCAGAGTAAATTAGGGTCTTTGACATAATGCAATGCCAAGCTGGCCCTTAGAAGCCTTCTCATCTTACTGCTAGAATTTAGCCAATGGCACTAGTCAGGAAGGTATTAAAAATGAGAGAAAGTAGCACCAGGGATGAGATCACTTTTCAACCTTTGTTCTACAATTCCATATAAAAATGTATGTATAAAAGTATTTGATGGGGATCACATTTTTATATAAAATTTTGCTTTTGAAGATGGTACCTGTATGTCTTAAAAAATAGATCTAACACGTTGAAAGACATTTTCTGATGTATAAATAATTATCACTCATCTCTACTTCACTAGAATATAAGATCCTTGAGGGTACAAACCTGTTCTGTAGCTCTAATGCTAGGCATAAAGAAGGTGCTGATTACTGTGCAGCTAATGGTAAACAGTTGCATTAAGAATTTATGAAACAAGGTATTGGATGGAAACTTCGAGACAATCAGCTACACAGCAACGTTCCAGCTGTCACAAATCCATTACAAATCATACTTCGATAAATACTCAACTAGTGTTTAGTCTGTGTAAGAGATATGTAGAGAATTCTTGTATTCCAACATGAAGACAGTAGAAAATGCCAAGTTTTCTCTTTTCCTCCAATTTAACAATCCTAATCAAAAACCAAATGAGATTTGAGTAGAACTTTTATGTGAGGATTCTAAAGCTCATCTTAGGTAAATAATATTTTGGGTAAATATAATGGCCTCACCAGTCACCCTTTTAAAACAGAGCTGTAATAATTAATATGGGGACATCCCAGGTGGTCCAGTGGTTAAGACTCCACACTCCCAATGCAGGGGGCCCGGGTTTGATGCCTGGTCAGGGAACTAGAGCCCGAGTCCAGCAACTAAAGATCCTGCAGGTGGCAACGAAGATACTGAGTACCGCAACTAAGACCCAGCGCAACCAAAATAAATATAAAAAAAAAAAAATGTGATGGTAGTGTAGAAAGTGTCTGCAACATATTACAGCAAAATACTCACAGAATAAGCCAAGAGCCCTTGAAAATTGTTAAAATAATTATAACACAAACCCCATTAGGAAAGGGGACTAGCAATAAATAAGACAACCACAGTGGCATGACTGGTGTCCAATAAGATGGAAAAAACATACATTAGGAGCGTAATGGCAACACCTTACTGGTGAGCTGTTCCTTTTAACTCAGTTCCACTAGTAAGGATCATAAAAGGGAAGTGTATAAATGAACTACTACTAAGAGATAATTATATGGCCACCCATGGGAAAACAGTAAAGTTGTTACTGTAGAATGCCAGACAAGTTTTCACTTGGACAGTGTTAAGATATGTTAAAAAAAAAATTCATTCCCATTTTTTATTTGATGTTTCCAAATATAAAAAAAGTCAAGATTCTTACACCAATTATCTCAAATGAGACCATGCAAAGCAATTTAAAGTGTATACAACAATCATTCCCCCTTCAGTTTTGCTGCTTTATACAACTGTATGATCAACAGAAAATTGAATGGCATGTGCCTGGTTGGAAAATTTCACCGGTTTACAAACAAACAAACGAACAAACAAAAACCCAACAACACACATGCAAGATAGCTGCTACTTTGTGTCTGCGAATCAACTTACAAACTTTTTAAAATTTAGGAGCCACACGGAACTGAAAATTTTAGCTGCCCAATTTTATCCAACTACCCCACAGAAAGCACAAATGACAGTCCCAACACTGTAAACTTTTAAGAGTTGAGATAGTAGACAGTATTTGTTATTTATAGTAGATTCAACTGTTGAGTCTGCAAATGTAGGCTTTTTTCTCTTAACAGAAATAAATCTCCTTAGCGCCTTTCCTCTAATTTTGCTAGGCTGGGTTCCAAAAGAATAGTGAAGAACCCTTCATGTGAAATTTAAAGTGTGACGACTGAAATATTCTGATGCATTATACAAATTTTTGCTAGTTGCATAGTAAAGACAGGTAGTTTGCTAAATGGCACTGAAGAAAACCCGACCCAGTGGCACTACTTAGTCCAAATGTTTCTGACCAAAGAAAATTATACAACAATATTTATAGGCTCACTTTTAAGAAATGGCTGACATTAATACTGTACATATTTTACATGTCAAATACATAGTCCAAGGGTTTATAAAATAAGTTCATGCATTATTACTTCTAATATCATATACAAGATACCCAGCCCTCCCCCCCACTCCCAGTACTTCTGACAACATTTCAGGTGTACACAGTCTTATATACAAAAACAATCCAGTTTCTCTGCTGTGTTAAGTATATAATTTAAAGAAACTTCAGAGATCACTGAGGAAAAAACCCTTAGTCCATTGAAGATTGATACAAAGTGTCAATCTGTGGGATTTAAAATGTTTCCTTTTAAAAAAACACCCAGAATACATAACCTCTGTACAAAGAAAAATATAAAAATTCTGGATGATCACGTTTGATCACACTACATAATTTAGAATGAAATAGCAGTGGTTAAAAGTTTTTCTACTTCACTCATTCCTTTGACAGCATTAATTTGTGAACTAATATTTATATTTAGTTCAGCTGCATTTATGGCACAAGATCTCATTTTCAAAACAGTGGCACCAATTTTCCTTAAGTGTAACAGCACTCTATTTTTAGCAGCAATTATATTTTTAAAGGTTAACAATTTATAGAACAAATGTATAACTATGCTTATTTTCTACTTTATATTCCACCAGTTACAATTATTTACAAGAAGCTAACGAATGTCTACATATGGAATCATCTTTCACTTGCCCCACCTCATTTCTGACTTGGTCAGGGAAGTATAGGTGTTTCAGACAAGGTATTTATGTGTTTTAGATGGGATTCTTGGATTTAAGTGAATATAAAGACAAGTGTAAGACAAAGTAATTCTTAATTCAGGTATGTTCCAGTGCCCCAATATTTAGTTATATGATAAATAGTACCTACTAACCAGCTGTAAAAGATGAGATGTTCTAAGGTGCCTTAACAATCTAGGTCTGTAACAGCTGAACAAGAGGCCATTTCACTCAATTGTGATGCAGTCAGCACTGACTGGCATTTAAGGTGGTAACCAGCAAGTTTAACTAAAGAGATGTCACTAAATTAAAAAACTGGAAATATGTTTTTAAAAGCAATTTACATTGAGGGAAATGTGGTTCTCATGTATTCTGTGTAAGGAGAGATTATGGATGAAGGGGATTGGCAATGGAGCATGCTAACTCAAATTCCATGAATACAGTTTTCGTGATGTTATGTACTACATGCATTTTGCTTACTGTACCTGCCCTAACAATCACCAGCTCTACAGAGTTAAACTTTGTGTTAAAGAACTATTGAGTTTTAAGGGAATTGGCCATATCAGGTAGTTAGGGACATAATACCGGTTGTGAAAATTGAGACAAATGAGTTGACAAATTCCCGAAAATAGGGCCATATAGAAATAGTCCAAATCTGGAATCTATGAATCAAAATTGTGATCCTATGAAACAAGTTTTTGGGTTGATGGACTGCTTTAATATCAAGAATTACTGTCATAAATTACCACAACAGAAGGATTTGTTGAATATGTTAATACTGTGAATGAGAAAACAATTTAGGGGAAAAATATACCCACGAATAAGCTGATCTGACAAAAACCACAGACTGACATCAAATGGACAAAAAACTGAAAAAAAAAATGCTGTGAAAATGCCAACCAAAATAATAAGGTTGGTGGGCTGGGGGCACAGTTAAGGCATCTAAAAAAAATTCCACATGGCTTTGGCTTATTAAAATATTTTACACTATTTTTTTTTTTAAAGAAGATTTGAAAGCATCTGAAAAACATGCAGATTGTTTGAAAATCCTGCATGGCAAATTCAGACAGTTTGCAAGCGTCATTCAGATGTTTGCCAAGGATAATAAAGCCTCTGCCCACGAGACTGCACATGGTGGAAGAGGTCCTTCCAATTCTCTCTATCTTACACTAGATGGCAGCCCAGAGGTCTGTGCAGCAGTTACAAACAGGGTGTTATTATCTGGAAGGGAAGGGACTGTGGAATTTCCATTGGTTGGAGAACAACCCAGCTTTAGTTTTTCCAGGTACTCGGCATGTACAGGCTTATGACACTGGAGAACTTTGATGGCATCTTCTACTTTGAACCACTCTCTCTTTCTTCCTAAAAAACAGTATGAAATTGGTTACTAAAAATAAAAAATAATGAGGTCAATTTTAAAAAGCTATACACTATTAACAATGCCCCCTCAACTGTCTCCACAAATAATGACTATGTTTTTGGGAATGGCTTAGACAACAATATATTGGGGAACAATTTTAAGATAATTCAAATTTGGAGATGTATATTGATCTTCTCTAAAAAGTAACCCAAAATAATTTAAGATGAAAACTGAATACACATATGTAGTATTTGAATTAAGAGAATTCAGATAGCAAAAGGAAAGGGAATTTACCTATATTAACAGAATCTTCCCAGTCTTCTAATATTTCAGTGACAGTAAGAACATAAACATATGTTCTGTGCTTTCGGTCTTGGTTCTGCTTGAATGTAAAAAGAAAAGCATTTTAATCTACAAGACCTAGCCATATACACATTTTCGTGTGAAAAATTCAGTGTGGCATACATTAGCATAGTCTATTTGCCAATATAGGCAAGTATACTCAGTCACATAACCCAGCCTAAAAGTGAGTTTATATGAGACAAAATATTTAAAATGGTGAAATTAGCTCCCAATACTAAACTTTTAGCACTTTGATTTCTGTCCATTAGACAATTTTCATGAAGAAAATCTTAAGATTGGAATGGAATCTATATTAAAAGAACTGCATTCCTGTCATCTTTATCCTAGGTCCTATTCCTGTGGGCTAATCCCAACAGTCTTTTGTGACTATGGAAACTGCTTCCTTTAGGACCTCTGTAGAAGAGCAAATAGCCCCAGTTCCTTTAGAACATGCCTCTTAGAGGGTCACAAGATGCATACAGAGCACAGCCCTATTAACCTAGACCAGGGCCTCTCAACCTTGACCATCTACTTCATCACCCAGGATGAAAATTTTTTTTAAGAGACACTGATTCAGTGAGTCTGAGAGGAGGCCTAAGTATTTAAAAGCTTCCAGGTGAACTATGCGCAGCAATGGTTGAGAATAATACCTAGGATAGTCCATTTCTGGAATGTTACATTGATATTTTAGTCCTATATGCCCAAACTCAATTTTTAACCGTATTAAAACTGCTGCCTAGCCTTGTCTCTAGGTTCAAAATTAAACCCAAGTTGGCCTTAAGATGAAGGGGCTCATCTTCATCTTGACTAAAGTTAGCCTTGTTTGCTATAGTCTAAGACTTTAGATAATTGCCCTATTTTTTTTCTACCACAAATCACCTGAGCAATCCACTCATTCAGTGTCTTATGTCTTCGAGAATGAAAGAAAACTCGCAATATGTTTTCCAGTTTAACCAGGAGATGGTGCTATTTAACTGGCTAAAGCAAGTGCTGAATTCTGCAAAATTTTGAATAGTATCTTAAGAACTTTATTCTTAACAATTACTGTATTCTGGAAGTCATCAATTCTATCAAGTGCTGTACAATCAGAATTTTTTCTGAATCCCTGTAAAAGACTTAAAATTAAAATCTGTAAGGACTGTATTTACATAGTCCTACCAGCAGGACTAAACTAACACTTAATCTTGGGGGAAAAAAAGGTCACAATGTGTCTGATATACTATGTATCTAGGTCTGAATTTTGGATGAAAATATATTTGAGAACAGCTTGGGTCTCATGACCTGACCTCATTTCTCCCCACCTTCCACAGAATACCTGTCACTTCCAAATTTCCTCTCCACAAATTCCATTCTGCCTTCAGTCATAACAAATTATACAAGAAAATTCTACGCTTCTAGTATCTAGTCTGTGTATCTGAGTTCTGCATCCTCATGGTGTCCTTTCAGGATACCATGATACCTTTCAGGATACCTTTCAGGATACCATGTCATTATGTATATCACCCAATGTTACATGCTGAAGGCAAAGGGTACATTTCAAGACAGTATCCATGAGAAACGTAAGCCCTTAGGTGATACTGAGGATATCACCTCCTAAAAAGTCTATACCTAAACTGTATACAGTGAACCAAGAGGTAAGTCTGTCTATATCAGCCCCACTGTATTGTCATATAAAACAAATTACCACTGTAATAATGCTGTATAAAATTAATGGTATACGAAAGTTAAGCAGCTTTTACTTCCCTCCCTCCTAATCCTTATGACTTGCTTGCCTACTGATAGTTTTAGAGGAATGTCTAGTTCAGGCTGCTGCCAGAAGTAGGAAATGTCTGGTTCAGGCTGCTGGCCTGTTAGGAAGGAAGAAATCATTAATTCTATCATCAGCAAGATGAGGATTACTTTTGTAACTCACCTCAAATATGCCCAGGAGTCTGCCCAATTTTCCTTTGACTCCAGCCTATTAAAAAAAGATGAAATGTAAAATTTTTACCTCTACATAACAAAATTTATATGCAAGTTATTTTCTTTCTATGTGTTACACTTCCACTGCACAGTCCTGTTCCTTTTACCTAGTACTGTGACATTGGAACTTCAGTGTGTGCCCCATTCAAACCCATACTGCAAAATAACAAACTGGCACATGCTGTCTCCTAGAGGATGCTCATCCCTTAAGACCCGTCTCTAGGAAACCTTTCCAATTATGCACCAACACCCAATGAGAGCCTTACCATTCACTTCTCATTTATGCCCTAAATGCTGTTCAAGTTTTTATGGCACTTGATCTATGCTGTTTTGCCCCTGGGTAACAGCAAGTTCTATCTCTCATCAGGTGTGAGAAGACAGGCAGGCCAAGTGTGCTTCTGTGCACGTGTGTGCCCTTATTTTACTGAACTTTAAGAATAAGCCAGTAAAATAAAAGCAACTGGCTTTTTTATTCATTTGAAAAGGAATTGTAGCATATGAGGAATGTCTCTGTGCATTTTTGCTCAGTTAATACAAACCTTGCTCTGGGGCAAGGCCATAATGTTATATGTTGATCACCTATCAGACTTACTGTCTATTTTTACCAGGTAGAAAAAAAAATCTTCTTAGCAAAGCACTAGCTGTAGTCACATGCTTTAAAATGTTGAATTAGACAACCAAACAGCACCTGTGGGATCTGCCTGTCTTCTTGCCTTCTCCCCGGTGTACGCAGCAAAGTGCCTTGTTTGTGAATCTCACCCAGAACGTGCTACTCTTCATCTTACCTCTTCATAAACCTCCCTCACGGCAGCACCGCCAGGCTCCTCCTCGGGCTCCATTCCTCCTCCTGGGACAATCCATTGATCTGGGTACCGACTGCTGCTCACCAACAGCACCTGCAAGATCGACCATAATTGTAAACCCCAGCCCCAGAAGCACATTCACATTCATTTCCCCATGCTACAACAGCAGAATTGGGCAATTGCAACAGAAACGGTATGACCCACAAAGCCTAAAACACTGTTTGGCCTTTACAGGAAACTCTGCAAATCTGGGTCAAGAACAGCATTAAGATTGAAATGTGCACACACTTAAAAACAAACAAACAAAAACAAACACTATTATCACAGAGTAGTATCCTATTAGTTCACTTTTTAATGGTATCTGAAACAGGAAATATATATTCATCCTATAAGTGAAAATTTGTGTGCCAGGTTAGGTTAGAATTCACCGAAGTTGGGGGGGTGGAGAAAGGCTATGATAAATAACCAAATAATGTTCATGAAGGTAACATCTTGACCAACTTGAACAAAAATGTCTGCAAAATTACCTTAGTATATTGCCTTCAAGTAAACGCAAAGAATTCTCACCAGAAATCAATCAACTGAGGGCAAAGCTTGATCCTCAATGCAGGTTCTGGTTTTCTGACACTGTGCCAGCTGTCTGCCCAGCTTCCTCCCTACTGCCAGAGGAACGGATGGCCCTCAGGAGTTCACAGCCAGCCCAGAATTCACCTACTTGAGTAAGTTGCCAGAACTCAACCTTCCCCAAATGGAAAGTTCCAGGCTGACAGTAGTAGTTTAGCAAGTCCCACACCTTTCCCCCAAACCTCTAAAACAGGGTTGGAAGATGAGGGAACACCTGTCCAGGTGCACAATCCCCCTCAACTTGAAAAAAGCAGCACACCTTTGCCTATGGACACACCATCACCACAGAGCAGTGGATCAACTAATGCTCCAGTGATCTGAGCTCCGTTTCTCTCATTCTCGATCTGGATAGGACTCTACTGCTCCTACCAGCATCACTCCTCCAAGTATATAACTGGCAGAACAGTGGCAAGTCCAGAGAAAGCACTGTAAATTAACCCAACAGTTGACAAAGCCTTAGCTAAAGTACTAATGGCTGACACTGAGGGAACCACCAAGTCCAAATATAGCAATTTTGGTAAAGTAAAATGTAAGACAGCCTTAAATTTAAGCTTTCTTAAGTATTAGCAAATAGGGCTTATGTATCAAAATTAGAAACTAAAGAGCCAGAGTAAACAAATCTAGCAAGAACTAGAAAGCACAGGTTTCAACTTGAAGATGTTTATAACTCTACTGATCATAAAGAAGATGTGTTTCATTTCTTGATGCACATGGTGATGGGTACCAGTGTCGTCCTCTGTAAAAAGAAGTAACTATCCTTTCAAGACTGTTGAGTGTTAGTATTAAATACCTTAGATCCTAGACTAAATACTCACTGTTGGCCATTACTAGCTCTTCTGCTTTCCCACCAATTGAGTTGAATTAGCCTATCAAGACAAGCTTGTTGGGATGTCCCTGGTTGCACAGTGGTTAAGAATCCACTTGCCAATGCAAGGGACACAGATTTGATCCCAGTACAGGAAGATCCCACATACCGCGGAGCAACTAAGCCCGTGTGCCACAAATACTGAGCCTGCGCTCTAGAGGCCGCGAGCCATAACTACTGGGCCCGCAAGCCACAGCTACTGAAGCCCGTGCGCCTAGAGCCCATGCTCTGCAACAAGAGAAGCCACTGCAATGAGAAGCCAGCACACAGCAACAAAGAGTAACTTCTGCTCTCCACAACTAGAGAAAGCCTGAGCACAACAAAGACCCAACCCAGCAAAAAATAAATAAATTAAAAAAAAAAAGATAAGCTTGCTTCCCAAATTTTGCCAGTTGTACTTGTTTTTATAATTACTGACAGTTAATGATAAATGACAGCAAGAAGGAATTACCAAAAATGGGTCTGCAAAGATTCATTAAAAATGTGTTATTAAAAATTGCTATCAAGGACTTCCCTAGTGACGCAGTGGTTAAGAATCTGCCTGCCAATGCAGGGGACACGGGTTCGAGCCCTGGTTTGGGAAGGTCCTACATGCTGCGGAGCAACAACTACTGAGCCCATGTGCCACAACTACTGAAGCCCGCGAGCCTCAACTTCTGAGCCCACGAGCCACAACCACTGAGCCCATGTGCTGCAACTACTGAAGCCTGCACACCTAGAGCCCATGCTCCGCAAGAGAAGCTACCACAACGAGAAGCCCGCACACAGCATGCAGAGTAGCCCTTGCTTGCTGAAACTAGAGAAAGCCCGCATGCAGCAACGAAGACCCAACACAGCCAAAAATAAATAATAAAAAAATAAATTTTAAAAAATTGCTATCAAATTAAGTATGGATGAGATACTAAAAAAAGACTACAAGAAGGAAATTTTAAAAATCCAGAAAGTTAAAATTCTACTCTGTACAAAGCGAACTGCAAATCAGATTTCACCTTTGTATTTTATTCAAAAACGAGACTTGCCAAGAATCTACGGTATTCAAAGACTCTGACCCTATTATCAAGACTGGCAAATGAATGTAAGTTTTTAAGTTAAAACAAAAATGTTTAAGGCACCAAAGTGTTATATCTTACATCAAGGGAGAAGTAAATGGTAACCACCAGTCCTGACCACAGAGTTGGAAGCCTCTTTTCCTGGTTACTAGGTGTGAGTTAGGGATAATCTGGTTTCTATTATCCAAACAAAATTCTTACTACACAATGCTATGCTCTCTAAGCAACCTCCTTGATTACCTTCATAATGGAACAGGACAGTGCAGGTGGCTAGCCACCAGAAAAGTACATCTTCATTTAGTAAATAGGGAGTTTCAAAACCATCAATATTTATAATGTTTGAGTTCTGAAAAAATGAAATTCAGTGTCATATATCTAGGTCAATGACTATTATGTTCCTATTTGACCAAGACAGTCTTTAAGAACTAAATTACATAAGGTTAATAATGTTGAAAAACAATTAGTACAGTCTGTGCCTGGTTTTGAACTAACACTTAAGCTTCCGATTTAAAACCAAATCTTTATCTACAGGATATCACTATCATATGACTAAGCTTTTCTTCCAAATGATTTAGCTGAAATCAAGAACTTATGATGCTGCAAGAGTCTCTTGACATTCCAAAGTGATTAAATTTGATTAAACCATTAACTTCAAATGTATCTTTTAAAAAAATGGTCAATTTAAAATGAGTAATACCTAAGGTATACCAACTAAATGTTTAGATGATCAGCATCTAAACAACTAACTTAAGAGATCTGATAACGAGCCTTTGGTGATGGTACAGATTTGGAAACCAGTATGTTATTAAGTACTTGCCTACTCATCCTGAGTACTTTATTTGGAGTTCAAATGAGGTCAAGGCTACATGGGGGGTGGGGGGGGGAAGGAGGATGGTGATTAAGAAAGAGCAAGAGGGCTTCCCTGGTGGCACAGCAGTTGAGAGTCCACCTGCCGATGCAAGGGACACGGGTTCGTGCCCCGGTCAGGGAAGATCCCACATGCCGCGGAGCGGCTGGGCCCGTGAGCCATGGCCGCTGAGCCTGCGCGTCCGGAGCCTGTGCTCCACAACGCGAGAGGCCACAACAGTGAGAGGCCCGCGTACAGAAAAAAAAAAAAAAAAAAGAGCAAGAACTGAGGGATATATTCCATAGACAAGAATAAACAGAATTATGGCAGAGGTCTGCCAGGGTAGAAGAAACAAATCTGAACACCATAAGCAGAAACAAGGACAATTAAAACCCCTTCTACACATTGGAAGAATCAAAACCTATAGAACCATATCACAAAGCATTATTATGCAATATCTCCCTCTCACCCCCTGCAAAGCCATCTAAACATTCTATAACATCCCCAATGTAGTAGATCTATAATGTAGCTTTAGCAATGCTAACTAATGCTCTAAGAATGGTGTTACTAAAAACAAACAAAAACTTCTAGAGAAAAGGGTTCTCAGACTATCCACTTCCATCTATACTTTGTCTCAAAATAATGCTTATCACAATTTTAAATTCTATGGTTGCATTAACTTTTACAAACTTCTTTCTTCCCTCAGACTTCCAAAAAGGATCCATAATTTTACAGGCTCCAAAAATCCCAGGTTGCCTCTTAGACGTCTGTGATGCAAAATCTGAGAGAAAGTGGTGAAATTTGCTGGAGGTTAAAACAATCTACACTGTAAGGAAGTGAGAGAGAGTGAAGGGAGTGGGGATAAGGTGTAAAAGACAAAAGGGATGAGGGTACAGAGCAGTTGCTATGAAGTAAGTCTACTGATATTTGCCACTAAACATATATATGGATATGAATATATTTATACTTATATATTACCGTTATTTATTAAGGAAATGACCAATGCTTTAAAAAAAAAGAACAGTATTACTGAAGTAACAAAAGATAGGTTACAAAAGCTTATTCAGTAAGAGGATACATCAACAGCTGACAGATCCATACATGGTCATTCACAGGTTTTAAATTCCGTTTCAACTACTTTTCTAGGCATATAAGATTTTATGCACCCAACAAGTTGACAGTCTGTCACATTAGTGACAAGATGACAAAGATGAAAGTAGACATTTTAACCTTCCAGATAAGCCAAAGCTGAGACCAAAGGAAAGATTTATAAAAAGGAGGCTAGTCCACCCACCAAGTTGCAGTGCTGGACTTGAATCACACTCAAACCCCAAAGCCAATGGCATTAGAGTGGTGAAAAGTGAAGACACTTCTTCCCCTGATTCAACCTGACCACCTTCATATCAGCATTCCTCCTACTGCACTATCAGACCTTATCCCTCTTCATGTACTGGGCAATTTATCAGAATAAAACACTATTCACCTGGCATTGTTGAGAAGTCATTTCTCACATTTGTCTTTTTCTTAGATACCTAATGTTTTAAGATTTGGAACAGAAGTATTCTTCACTTTTAGTAGCAACAGTATAGTCATAGTGGTCCACTTGGAACCAGTCCTGAGTCTTGCTGGACAAAGCTTTGTCTGTGAATTGGAATAACCTATAATATAGATTCTATACCCTATATTGCCCAAGTCCTCCTCACTGGGGATGCGTAAAAGCGTGTAACCTAGAAAACGCTGTTCAATGTCTATATAATGCAGTCATGCCCTCAGAGGCTGGAGGTACATGGGATTGTTAGTTCCCTACACCCAAATTGCCCTTCGTGTTTCAGCTTTTACCCTTAGAACCGCTCTGGGTCATGGCCCCCTGCGGCGAACAACTAGTCACTACAAACTACCGCTTCTTTCCTAGAAAAAACAAAGCTATCCAGAGAACCCCTCAAGTGATGCCTAAATCTAAGAATGAAGAATTTTATTTTGTGAATTGTAGCTATTTAGAAGCTGTTTTGGGGTTGTTGTTCTTTCTTCCCACATTATCATGAATAAGGATAGCATGAATGGTTAAAACAAGTTCTACCGTACTTAACTGTTTCATAGGCATTTAGCCAAAATTAGGCCCGCAGCATATTAGGAACACCTACTACACACATACACATTTTAAAAGATAGTAAGTTACAAAAATAGTTATTATATCCACTAACCACTACCAACTGCTATTACTAAGCAAACTAGTACTACTTTTTTGGGCTATAGAGGCAGAGTGCTATAAGGAGATCAGAAATAACAGTGCATTGTGTTGAAAATGTGTTTAACCCAAATTAGATTATATGGATTGGTAGATAATGGTAAGTTGGGTTGACCATGACTTTTTCTCCTAGCATGTTAATGTTCTGAAGTGCTGAGGTAAACTTTTACAAAAGCAGAGAATGCCTTGGCGCTAAACCAAAATCACAAGAATAAAACCAGAGGTGAATCGTACAGAAGTGCCTTCCCTTGAAGGAAGTGGCTGGCTGAGTAGGCGAAGTAGCCCTTCTCTAGGTCTGGGAGAGCTGCGGGCACGGATGAAGAGGGCTGGTGACATTTTCCTGGATTTAGAAAAGGCTACCTTTGGATAGTTAATTCTGATGAAAGTGGTTTCCATTTGAAGCATCTTCAAGGACTTAAATCTCTGAGGAAGTAAGAGTCCCAGAATATATGTCTGAAAAGGATTGTTGATCCTAGGGGTTAAAATACTAGTAGGGAGAAGTATTAATATTAGTTTTTGTTTATGAGAGCTCTGGTTTTAGAGTTCCGTAGGCTTTGAGACTCTACTCTTCCCAGCAAGTCTTAGTTTTAGTGCATGATTTTGTAGAATGCAGACATTTTGGAAACATACATTCTGCATTGAGATTCTACTATCTGTAGAATGCAGCCCCTGGCTCAGGGAGCTTAAAAATTAATTGGGGGCTTCCATGGTGGCGCAGTGGTTGAGAGTCCGCCTGCCGATGCAGGGGACACGGGTTCGTGCCCTGGTCCGGGAAGATCCCACATGCTGCGGAGCGGCTGGGCCCGTGAGCCATGGCCGCTGAGCCTGCGCGTCCGGAGCCTGTGCTCCGCAACGGGAGAGGCCACAACAGTGAGAGGCCCGCGTACCACAAAAAAAAAAAAAAAAAAAAAAGTTAATTGGAACAAAAAGTCCAAATGGAAGTTCTTAAGACTCTTTGTCTATGTTTCCCACTTGCAACTGTGCCTGGATTCCATCCAGGATCAAGTCATTTCTATTTCTCTCTTTAGAATTCTAGCCTATTTTGCTGCCAGATCATTCTCAAACTTGAATACATCTAAAATCAAAATATTCCTTGTCCAAAAGTAAGAGTTCCTTTCTCGCCTAGCAACTCCTTAACCTTACATTTAAGGTGCTCATTGTTTTTCAGCCATTATTTGTTCTATGCTATCCTAAGCTGCAGCTTAACTAGACCACAGCCCCAAGTCTTACTGTTTGTGAGGCTTGGTTCTTCCTTTCCCACTCACTGAAATCCAACTCCAAATGACTTACGTTGAATCTTAACCCTGGAGTACCTGATGGTACTTTTAACCTTATTTTATTTCATTTTTATCAGTTATTTGTCTAACCTCCTGCTGTACAGCATGTTCCTTACCAGGTGACACTTTTCATCTTTGCATCCCTGTTCCAACTATCATATCTGCAAATATGTTCAATGGAATCCATTTCGGGTTACCTTTTGTGAATGTATTGTCCACTTTCACTGCACAAGCAGAGTATCCCAGCTACTCTATGGAACACTTACTTGTTGCCTTGACTGGAAGCCCAACTGTCAAAAGTAAGGGTGGTTCCCCACAGAAATAACTAGCTGGAGAGAGGATCAAGTGAATATGAGATTTAGAAATAAAGGGGCTCAAAATGATCTGCCAGCTTCTGTGACCTCGAGACAAGTTACTTCTGCTGCCTAATTTCTTCCTATACAAATGCTAATGCTTATTATTTAGCTCACAGGGCAGAAAGAGATACAATGGGAAAGTACATAAAACCACACCCAAAAGAATAAAGACTCCTGCTGTTAGAACATCTTTCCTTCCTACAATAACCTATTCTAAAGTAAGGTCTACTGAGACCCCCTTCAGTACAGACAGCCAGACTAGAATACTGCATAGCTTTTGAGGGTCAAACGGCAATTACTATTTTATTTCAACTTACATTCTATAAACACAACTACAGAAATGAAGATCTTGAAGATCTAAACCAGACATTAAAGAGCATATTCTCTAACAAACCGATTCACTTGGTCTCACAACCTCCAGGTTGTCAAAGTTTTATGCAATGAACTTATCCACTAAATTCTCCAAATCTTGCTCTTTACTTCATTTTATAATGGCACTGGTCTCTTGAGTCGACCAGAGGCTAGGAATTTAGCATTTATTACAGTAGAAACAATTTCAAAGCACAAAAACAACTCATTTATTTGCTAAGGTTAACTTCTGAAGCTCTCCTCAGACTTTGCCTTACCATTCACACAATACAGATCATTTCAATTTCCTCCCATTTCCCATATCTTCCCCTGGGAACTTTTGTTTTTACAAAGCCTGAATTCCAAGTTCACGTTATGGCAAGACTTCAAAGTCACTACTTTCGCAAAGTCTTCCAAGCTCAGCCTCACAAAATCTCACTCATTCAAGCAAATCTCCGTGTGCCCAGTCGCTAGGGACTGAGCCCTGTGTTAAGAGCCCAGCATCAGGAGTAAGGACCCGATGCTGAATTCCGACTCTACCACTTCCTAATTACGTCATTTTGGGCAAAGTACTTATGCTCTGCAACTGTCTCCTCACCTATAAACCTGCACTAAGAGGATTAAATGTAACAAACTTAAAGGTCTTCAGGCAGTGCCCAGCACCTAGTAAGCACCCAACTAAGAAAATAATTACACAATAGGGAGCCAATCAGGTAAGATTCTTGACCTATCTTGATCACTTCTGGCTACTGTATTATTTTATATTCAAAGTTTGCCTTGTCCTAACATGGTCCTTCCCTCAAGGACCTTCTAATCTTTTTAACAGAATGCACTTAAAGCTTGTTGACTTTGTAAATGCTAAAAACCTTTCCCTCTCTACTTTCTGGCTCTCCTAAATAGGCCCAGTTCAAAGACACCAATTTCCCTTGAAAACTCTTCTGGAATTTAAGTTTAACCACTTAGAGACCCCCAACTGAGCACCGGATCAGCACTAAAGGGCTTGGTTTCTTTTCAAAAAATAAAGGCAAGACAAGAGTTTGAAGAGCACCATTCTGAGGCACTTTGATCTTTGTTAGCATAGTAAGAACAACTAAGCCACTGAGAGTACGCTATGTCATACTCACCCTAACTACAGGGACTGGCAATAAGGAAGCCATTAAATTCCCGTCTCCAGCTTTAGCCTGTAATTTTATTGGACATAATTGGTTATGGAAGTAGAACTCAGAATGTTAATGCTTTCCCTGTCTAACTATTTTAGAAGTGGCAATGCTGAAAGATTTTCATCGGCTACCAATCGACTATTATTGCTCTATGGAAATTTAAAGCAGTGAACCATTTTTAAATTAAATAAATGTAACAAATAAATAAAAACTGTTCTCCAGGAAAACCTCAACGGCCTCACTATCAACCCAATGCTGATGGGTGAATTACAGAAGACTGACTGCTGCTTCCTTTTAGAAAAAGACTGCTTCTCTCCAGACGTCAAGCCAAACATAGCAAAGCAGCTCTGATAAATATGCAGAGAGCTAGAGATTACTGTCTGAAAATGGCAACTTTGCCCAACTCTAGTCCATCTTCTCCCTTCTGGTGTGACTCCACATTTTTCACTACCCATCATTCTATAGCCAGAAAACTTTCCAAGAGTAGGCCTTGTTTAAAAAAAAAAATCAAGTATAAATATGCCAAGTGCTTGGAAGTTAAAGGATCCACTTGAAAGTGGAAATGACAAAACTAGATCGAATGAGTTTTTATTTTAAAGCACGGGGACTGGATATTCCATAATCATGCCTACATTTATCTGAAACCGCAAACTGCTGTAACGGGAGGAAAATGTAACAGAGGCAGAAGGGCTTGGGCTGCAACACTCACGCCATGGCTACCCTCTCTGTTACAACTCAAGGTTTTATCTTGCTCCACGCTCAGTTCGCAGGTTAAAGTGGTAACTCCCCCTAGGCGGGACCTAGACGGCCCGGGACCTTTTCGGGTGCCAGGAGGCGTCTCGGCCTCCTGTCCTAACCACGACCCAGTGGGAGAGCATAGGGCTGGGCGAGCCCCTTTGTTTCCACAATCAACCCAGAGAAAGGAAGGAAGGAGGGAGGGAGGGCGGGAGAGAAGGAGGGAGTGGGCGAATCCCTTCCAGCCCTGGGGCCAGACGGAGGGTCGGCTGGGAAGGGGATGCAGAAAGGGAAGGGCAAGGGCAAGGACCCTCCTACTCCGGCCAGCCCGAACACCCACCCCAACCCCGCCCCGGCGCCCCCGAGGAGGGCACCGAGCGCGCCGACCGCCCTCACCTCGTCCTCCTGCTCGCTCCGGAAGCACAGGCACGCAGCCCGCTTCTTGAAGCCCTCGCGGTCATAGGTCCGCGTCTGGTTGGGCTTGAACTTCATCATAGAGGCGGGCTCTTGCTGCCGCTGCTGCTCCGGCCGCCGCCGCGGGGGCCTGGCCGCCGCCACCCGGCCGGGGAGTGGGGGCGAGGGCGAGTCGGGGAGCAAGAAGGCGAGGCGGCGGCGCGGCGAAGGGCAGCGAGGCCGGGTCAGTCCCGGAGCCGGCGGCCGTTCCGACGCGGTGCAGGGCGCGAGCGCCGGTCACTGGAGCCCGGGTGCCGGGGAGGAAGCGCCGCCTCTTCCCGGGCGTCCGCCGCTCTCCATGGAGCCCGCCGCCCGCTCGCCTCCGCTCTCTCCTGCTGCTGCAGCCGCCGCCACCGCCGCAGCCGCCGCCGGAGAAAGAGCGAGGCTCGATGATCGCGCCACGAGGAGACAGCGGCAAGAACCGGCGCCGACTGGGCAGCAGCGCCGCGGCAGCTTCGCACCGCCCCCTCCGCTTTATTTAAGGGGACCGCGCACGCCCCGCCCCCAGGCGCGCCGCCAGGCGCGCCGCCCTGCGCGCGCCTCCGCGCCTGCGTGCCGAGACCGCTGAGGTGGGGGAGGGGCGGCGGGGACGGGGCTTCGGCCTTCAGGCTGCTCGATTTCGGCGGGGTCGGAGGGCTAGAGCTCCAACTCGGCGTGGGAGGACCGGGATCCAAAATGCCAGCGAAGGGACGGAAGCAAAGACCCTTACCTCCCTGTTTATAAATCCCGTTATTTTCCCCGTGAGGGTCTTAAATAGCCTCTCCGTGAGAGGGGGTCTAACCACATACCTCCTCAGAAAAGTCGCTCCCTGGTCAGAAAATGCCTGGCGGCGTCGCCGCGATGGCAGTCTCCGCAGTGACTGTGTACACGTCCAGAGAGCGCCCGTCAAGTGCGGGGACAGAAGACAGTGGAGACCTGGAAAGGTGAAGACGTTGATTAAGAGGTTTTACTGTTTTTGTTTTGCAGGGGAAGGGAGAAGGCAGATTTCCTTTTTGTTTTTCAGTCTTTAGTTGGGGGGTAGCGTCGCTTATATTCCCTCAAGAGTCAACTCAAGCTTAAACGTTTGTTTGAAGCCCTGGGTAACGTCTCTCACTTTGTCCCACCCTCCAGAATGCATTCATTAATGCCGGCAATGGCTAATATCTCCTAAGTGTATCTCGTGCTGAGTTAACAGGCACAGCCAGGTGCTGGGGGCACAACGCTAAATAGAGTGGAATGTCTGCTCTCTAGGGGCGTACAGTCTCTCGGGGACTTGGGACAAACAACTCTTACGTTTTCAGGCAAGCGCCAAGATGGGAGCCAGGAGGCCTGTCTTAGTGTTAAGGAAGGTTTTGGTAAGGAAGCTCAGGGGAGCCCCTCACCCCCTCCATCCTGTCCTGCCCACAGAGCCCGGGCCGCTTAGGTCCAGCCCCACTTGACAGTTAAGTCTTCATTCCTGGAGGGCCTACTGAGTGCCAGGCGCTGGCATCTAAAACCAGCCCCTGCCGTGCCAGGAACGTAGGCACCTGAGAGCAGACAGTCAATCACACAAGTACATGTAAAACTACAAATGTGACAAGGTCTCAGGTGGTAGAGGGTTTAATGGAGAGATTTGACCAGTTCTGCAAGTCAGAGAAGGCAGCAGGGCAGGAGCTGAGGTTGAAGGAGGAGCTAAGTAGACTGGGAGCCTGGTGCAGTTTTAAGGCTGGGAGAACTGGGACTTACGCAAAGTCCAGAGGGGGAGGGAGTGAGGAGAGTTTGTAGAAATGAAAGAAAAAGGCCAGTGTGCCTGCACCACGGGTGTGGGGAGGTGGGTTCCATCTCTGGCCCAGGGAACTGTGGGGGCTGACTGTTCAGAGCCTGGGGGCCCTTGGAGAGCTCAAAGTGGGCATTGGTCTTCTTTTTCTAGGCTCTGACCTCCTTTAGGTTAAGAACTGTTGTGTCTAACTCATCTTCTTGAATCAGGTGCAAGTTTGTACAATGACTTAATGTTGAATAAGTGATTTAAAAAATGAGATTTTTACCAAGGTACAATTGGAAACCTTATCAAGTCTATGCAGAGACATTTTCTAAGCCTTAGCTTTCTTAAAGAAACCACTTGAAGTTTATTTCCAGAGTTGCAAACAGGGATAGAGCACAGCTAGCTAGGGACCCCAGTACAGCTAATATGCAAATACGATTTTTAGATAATTGGCTCAAATTGATAAAGTGATAGTCTCACTGTAGTCTTTTTAAGTGACAAGGAAGATTACGTTTCTCTTTGCTTAAAACTCGTCAAAGGTCTGGCTCCTAGTTGGCGTTCACTAAATGCTGATTGACTGAATGTTGGTTCACTCAAGTCCTTCCCATTTTAGTAATTACATGAGCCGAAGCACAAATCAGAATTAACTGGGGAGGACTGAGGAGATGCCTGGAACCAACTCACCAAAGGCAGGAAAGGCAGCAGCACAAAACTAGTGAGCAGGAGAACAGGGCCACTTGCTTCCAGCTCCAGACCATAGGGCTTGGTTGAAAAGATCTTGAGTTCAGGTCTCACATATACTCAATTACTATATGTAGCTTTTCTCACCTCTCAAGTGGGTATAATATGATTTATACCACCTTGTACAAAGCTTAACTATGATATCACAGTGGCTCTGAAAATCCTTTAAAACTAGAAAGCATTTAAAGAAACATAAGATTAAGTTATTAACAAGGAAATTTTCATTGCAGATCTCTTTCTCCCTCCTTTTCTCAAGGAGTAGAGGAGTAATGGAGAGGGCCAGGTGCTTGGGGAGGGCTGCGGATTCTCACACTGTGAGGGAAGGTCTATTTAAAAGGAATTATGCAACAAATCATTTAAAATGAAGAATGTTTTGATACTATGAATAACTACCCCCTCCCCTTTTTGTTAAGTGATTAACTTACTATATTATTGCAATTATTTGAGAGGGACCTAACAGAAAAGGAAACTTGTGTGACTGAAATGAGAGAATAGTGAAAGGCTGAATTTACAAATGTTAGGTCTTCATTTTCCTGTGTCAGTTCCTCATTATTAGGGTGCACACCCCAGCCTGAAGCTCCCTGCTTAGTGTTGTCTAATGTGTATTATGCATGATCTGAAATGCACTGTTCAAAGCTTAGATCATATCTAGTCAGATCACAGTGGAGATGGAAGCAAGGTTGTTTTTCCTCCTCAGGGCCAGTAAGGACTGGGCTGCACTGGCAGGTTCCCTTGGGGATCAGAGTCCAATTTCAGGTTAATTTCTGTTTAGTTCACTTACCACAGTATTGTATTACCTAGAACTTACTATACACAGAGCCATTTCTTGTACTATTTCAAATGTTTAGAACACCAGAGAGGGAAACCGTTTTACACTGCCTGTGTAGGATAGTTCTTTTACCTGGGTTCTTTTAACAATGTATTGTTAATAGTAGTCGAGTGTCTTGGGGCGGTGTGACAGGGATGTGTGCAGCGAGCTTGCTGCCTTCTCTGGTAACTGACTCACACTGTTACCATGAAGTAAGCTCCTCTCCTGATAAAACCAGTTGTGACAAAAGATCCCTTCCTGTGTCTTTCTCATCATAATAATAACCAGCCTTTACAGAGTGTTAGCCAGTGCTGGGTGCTTCTCATGATCTCATGGGTGATCCCAGCAGCAGCTCTATGAAGCAGCTTCTATTTATTGTCCTCATTTTACAGGCAAAGAAACAGAGGACAGCATTCTCTCTTTGCAGCCCACATTCTTAACTCCTGCACTGTATTACTGTGTGCTTATCCTGCTTCTTCTATTACGTGGTAATTACTATTTTGTGTGTGTTGTATTCTGGGGTTTCTTTCCATTTTAAAATGAAAAAGGGGCTTTGTTTAAGGTAGAATCTGTAAGAGACAGTCTTAACAATGAGACACGAAAGTGGAACTCTTGATTAATTTTATATCACCTCAAGTGATTTTTTTTTCTTTTACCAAAGGCACAGACTAGAATGGAGTGAGCAAAGTTTGAAAATTCAAAAACTTTAAATTAGATTCAAGCTTTAGGATTAAAAATCCTAAGAAGGGTTCATCAATCCAACCAGCATTGGGAAACTTTAAAAGCAGACTATTTGGTTTGGCCATTTATAATCTTCTCTTTCACTGAAATAGAGAAATGGTTTCCAGATTTACAATCCATTTTCTATTTCCTCAATTTCTGTTTACTGTAGGGCACTTTGTTTCACTAGCATCATGTTTGTATTCAGTTCTCTGTGGCTAATAAAAATGTTTACCGGGAAGCACACTTCCTCTTTTCGTTCTTTATCATTCAGAGAAAGGTATATGCCAAGTGCTTATCTCCTCAGTAAAGGCAATGACTTGACATTTTCACCGACTCCTCCAGGACAGCATTTTGAACTTCTGCTTCATTCGAAGAAGGTTGTTTTTTGCTACATAAACAAAAACAAATTCTGCATTTTTATTTGGGGATAAAGGCTAAAAAAAGAATGTTTGCTCATAAGAGAATGCATGTTAATCAGTTGCAATGTATAGACCTTGTTTTACTCTAGATTCAAACAAACAACAAAAGACATTTGGAAGACAATTAGGGAATATGAACACCGAATATTTTGTATTAAGCAACTATTGTTACTTTTGGGGGCTGTGATCATGTTTAAAAAGGAGAGTCTTTACCTCTTCAATCAACAGTGACAGTAGAACAAACAACGCAGAAAACATCATGGAGGAATGGAAACAACAACAATATATAAATGATAACAGTGATAGCTAGCATCTATCGAGTGCTTCCTGGGTAATAGCCTGCTCTACATACTTTTCACGTACTCATTTATTCTCCATCATCATTCCCATCTTACAGATGAGAATATTGAAGCACAGATGAGTTAAGTAATTTATCCAGTTCACAAAATTAGAAGGTGGCAGTGGAGATAAGAGTTGAACTCAGGATTCCAGAACTATAATTATCATCATAGTGACAAACATTGATGGCAGAGCTAATAACCAGAAGACACAATAGCAATCTCTGATGGACACCTAACCTTCAGCTAGAGACCATGTTTTGTTTAGGTAAAGATAACTGGGAGCTCAAAAGTTTGCAGGCCTGGGACAAGTCCTAGGCAACCTGGAAGTTTCTTATACGCCTGCAGATTGAACTAAGTCTTTGAATGCACAACAGGTTCTTATATAAAAGTGAAGGAGAATTTGAAGGAAGGATGTTGTGAAAGTCTAACAAATATGAATTAAAAAAGACTGGAAATTAGTACACTAAAATATTGACAATTGGGTATCTTTAGTGCTGGGATTGTGAGTGACTTGAAAATTCTTATTTATGCTTTTCCTCACTTTCCAACATTTCTACAATGTACATATATTACTTTGGTGATTTTTTTAGGAGGAAAATCTTGGGAGTGATAAAGACAAGCACTAGCTTTTCTCAGACTCCAGCAAAGGTTAATTGCATCTGTTTGTAATGACTAAAACAGATGCAGTTTGTTTTTTTTTTATACTATAGGTTAACCTACCAGTAGATGTCCCTCAAAAGGAGCCTCTAAAGGATCATGAATCTCTTGAAATTATACGCAGATCTGTGTGTGTTTGTGTACATATATATCTTTTTTATAGGGGATGAGTTCACAGCTTTCATACATTTTTCAGGGAACCCCTCAATAGGATTAAGAACCACTACCTGAAATGGACCCACCTAAAAATCCCGGACAAGAGCAACAGAAGTCTGAATCTTTTGTTAGGAAGCTAGAGTCAAAGTTGGAATCAGGTGACACTGTCAATAACCCAGATGTGGGGTTCAGTAATAAGAGATTACAGTCATGGGTTGGTCATAAGCTTGTAAATCAGAATCCAGATGTAGGGACGGAAATTGTCTAGAACCAGGAAAGAGGAACAGATAGAACACAACGAAGGCAGTTTTAGTAAATACCTGTCACGTGAAAAGGAATTAATTTTAGATTTGGGTAAGACAAGAAGTTTCCCAGTAACAGTTATATATCAGTATGAGTTAATGTGTCTGAGCTCCCAGATAACTATGTGATTACTCCAACTCTCCTTCCTAAGGGGTCTCTCCATACCCTATGGACAACTTACAAAAGATTCAAGGATGATGGACTCCCTGCTTTCTGTTACTTTCTTACTACCGCCATTACATTTACAAATTGAGGCTTTGAAATCTTCAGGGAGTGACCACAGAAAAGTGATTATTTATCATCATCATCATCATCATTGTCATCGTCGTCATCATCATCATCATCATCTTGAAACCGTATACAAATGCAGATTATTGTAGAGTCAAGATGTTCCACAAAATAATAATAACATTTGGTTTTATAGTTCAGAGAATGAGAATAATTTATTTCAAAGACTGGATGGTTAGTAGGACTGGTTCTCATGGAACACTGGATGAATTTATTTCTTTAAATTCAATACAGACATTGTGGCAGGCACCGTGGAGGATACAAAAGATATAGAAGCCAGAGTTCTTAACCTGAAGATGAAGTCATGCACCTCAGATTGGGACTTGAACCCATGCGGCTGGGACTCAAACCCGGCCAAAACCCACAGTCTTCCAACTGAGATCACACACCTGGTTTTAGGACTTAATGAAACTCAGGTTCTTGATGTCTCATTGCAGAAAGAATTCAGTGAGAGACAAAGTGATAGGTAAGAAGTGGATTTATTTAGAGAGAAACACACTCCACAGACAGAGTGTGAGCCATCTCAGAAGGTGAGAAAGGCACCAGGGTATGGGGTTGTCAGTTTTTATAGGGGTGGGTAATTTCATAGGCTAATGAGTTGGAGGAGTATTCTAGCTATTTCAGGAAGGGGAGGGATTTCCAGGAATTGGGCCACTGCCCACTTTTTGACCTTTATGGTCGGCCTTGGAACTGTCATGGTGCCTGTGGGTATGTCATTTAGCCTGCTAATGTGTTACAGTGAGCGTATAATGAGGCTCAAGGTCTAGTGGAAGTTGACTTGTCTGCCATCTTGGACCCATTTGGTTCTAATCAGTTTATGTCATGTCCTCAGGCTATGTCATTTTTTCAAAGGTTGTGCCTGCCCCCTTCCCTCCAGTTTCAAAGATACTTGCAGTCTTTCCAGGAAACATGAAACAGTACAAAGTAGTATAGCAGTATAGAGTAGAGCATTTAATTCAACGTGGTCAAGTGCCAAATTATAACCACATTCAGAGGCTAGTTGAAGGCTCTTGGAAACTGCTCTTCAACAATAACACACATGTGCATACACACATGCAGGCGCACACAGACTCTCCCCATCGCTAATGAAAGTAGCTTTCATTATCACTTTTCCTTTCATCTTTGAAAAGAAAATTAGTAATACATTAAAGTGTTGTGTATAGAAGATGTCTTCTATTTCAGGTTTATGTTCTCCAAGAGTCCTCTGTATTCCAGTTTTCTATAAAAGTCACATTAGTTTAAAAGGCAAACATCCATACGCAGATGCATTTTCTATTGATGAATTTTTCAGACTGAACCTTTATGTATCTAGTCATCAAAAAAAAAGTATTGTTCTACCTTATTTGACAGAGTTTGGAAATGTTAGGATAAATATTCACTTATTTAAGTCACACACAGTGTAGTTTTTTTCTATATTTAAGAGACACACTTGCATTTCCTAGTTTTGTTTGCCATTTAAATGTCAACCATAGTTTTTCAAATATGATACTATATGTGAAGATTCATTTTTATCCCTTTTAACTTTTTGGAAAAATTAATGGTAAAGTTATCTTTGATTCCTACTTATATGTAGGTTAATTAGATGAGAAAAATTTTAAATTCACATCTGAAGAAACTTAGGGATGTTTTTTAAGACAGAATACATCAGTATGTGCTTGAGGAAAATACTCAGGGTTTATATGTTAGGTTTGAAACTGAAGTACAAAACCATTTTGAGATATCTGATCACAGAAGCGCAAGCCATGTCTCCATAGGCTTTCTAACAATACCATTTGCCAAAGCCACTGTGATAGTCTGTAAGAAAAGGCACACTGGGCCTAAAGACAAGACATCTGGGTTCTGGTGGCAGTGCCTTTAGTTTCTTCATCTGTTTTTTTCTTTCTGAAATGGAGGTATTAATACCTGCCTACCCATCTCTCAGGGTTTTGTGAAGACGAACTGTGATAATAATTGCAAACACTTTTGGCAAAACAGAATGAACTCAAAATTTTAAGGTAACTTTATAAGAAAAAAACTTGATTTAAGTGAAAATCAAATGAAAGTATAATGAAAATAGCATTTTGTTTTCCCCAGACTGCCACAAAAATCCAGGGAAATTAGGTTTTAGGGAGACCCTAAATTCTATATCACTTTCAAAGCATTCCTTCCCACAGTGTGATTCCAGCCATGTGGATTCTGTGCAATAACATCTGCCCCCTACTTTGTTGCTGGTAAAGTTTAAAGAGCATAGGAAAAGGTGAATGATGTGGTGAAAAGACAGTTAGTGTAGAAAGGAGATTGCTGTCAACAAATGGCTGTTAAAGTTCTTTGTTTAAGAAAGTGTTCCACCTAAGGACTTGTGGCAAAGCTTATCAGACAGTCCAGTCACCGTCAAAGGCAGCAATGGGAGAAAAACTCTGCGAGGTCACATGAGAGCCTGAGTTTTCTTTTTCCCAACTGCATGTCTTTACACCACCTCTCATTTATTTGTACTCCTTGTTCAACATTCCTCTCTTCCCCCAAAGCCTTCCTAGAACTGGTCCCACCTTCAAGTCAACAGAGGCTTAAATACATTTTTCTTGAGGAAATTTCAGAGTATTTCCTGCTTTTGTCCATAATTCATGATATTATACCTGTTTTTCTTGGCTAAAGGAAGCCAATGGCTACAGTACTTTCTAAACTTTTCTCCTACTGCTGCCTACACCGTCTTGGAGGAGTTCACGTTTACTCATTGCTGGTATTGAGAGCTTTTAAAAGGGTTAAATCCATATTATTATTCCAAAATATTTGAAAAAAAACAAAATGTCTAGTAGTAGAGAAATGGTTATACAAATTACAATTTCCACTTCAAAGTTTACTATATAACTATAAAAAACTGTTTAAGTAGTTTCTAAACACAAGGCAAGAACTTGTTACAAAGTTCAAGTGTAAAAAGTACATACAATATAGTCATAATTATATATAGATCCTTGAGTATAGGTGGAGGTTTTTTCTTTATGCTTTTCTGTATTTTCCCAGTTTTCTATCATGAGCATGTTCGTTTTTATGTTAGAATAGAGTGTCTCTGTATTTCTTCCCCCAGCCAAATCTTAATTGCTTTCACATTGGTTAATAAGAATAAAAGCATGTGTAATCCCAACAATAATGATTTTAAAAAGTTCTGGAAGGAACTGGTGTACAACGAATGAGTTCACTCCAGACCATTCACCTTTAAGTCAGAGCTAGAGCTCAGCCTGTTACGTGCAAAGTAGGAAGTGGTGAGGTTACTGTAGCTTTGTGGTTGACTTCATTTAACCTTAGCAACTGCAGGCATAGATACCTCGAAAGCCCCCCCATTACTGCCCTCCCCTTCATCCTTCACTATCTCTTCCCTTTCCAACTTCCCATTTTATTTCCATGCCTCTCCGATGACTTAAATCAATGGACAGGAAGGGAGGAAAAAAATGAAGCAGGTCAAACTTAAAGGTATTGGAAAGATTCTTTTTTCCATACTTCTATCTCTGCAGGTAGGAGAGATCCCTTTGGACAAGTTCTGAGAAATAGAACTATTTCATGTGACTGAGCACTCAACTACTTTAGCCAATGGAGCTTGTGACCCAGTTGTGGGAGTGGAGTCAAGTTCCCTTTTATTTCTTAGAGCGACTTTTTAAAAGGTACTGGAGCATGTAATGTTTCTTTCTTCCTTTCTCTCTTTTGAAGACTAAAAATTCGTGATAATTAATATTACCCAGCTAACATTTTGTGAAATTGATCAAGGCCTAAAGCAGCTTTTCTGGCATAAAATTGTTGCAATATCATATTCATTAAAGGTTTCGTGGGCAGAGACTGTCTAAAGACAGAGTAGTGCATATTTGGAGGCCCCCTAAAATCTCCATTAGCTCTCTAAGGACACCCAAAATTAACACCAAAAAAAAAAAAAATGTGTTCTGTGATATTCAAACAATATTTTCTCAATCTTTAAAATGTTGAGGAGGAGGACTTCCCTGGTGACACAGTGGTTAAGAATCCACCTGCCAATGCAGGGGACATGGGTTCGAGCCCTGGTCCGGGAAGATCCCACATGCCACGGAGCAACTAAGCCCATGCGCCACAACTACTGAGCCTGCGCTCTAGAGCCTGTGAGCTACAACTAGTGAGCCCATGTGCCATAAGTACTGAAGCTCGGACGCCTAGAGCCTGTGCTCTGCAACAAGAGCCACCTCAATGAGAAGCCCGCGCACCCAACGAAGAGTAGCCCCCACTCACCGCAACTAGAGAAGGCCCGCAGGGCAGCAACGAGGACCCAACGCAGCCAAAAGTAAATAAATTAATTAATAAATTTAAAAAAATTGTTGAGGAAAATTGTCTCTAGGAAAATTTTGCCTTTGCTGTTTATTTTGTAGCATATAATTTGTGCAATTTTAGACAAGTCCCCTAAGTACTGTCTAGTAGGGAAGAAAAATAAATGGTTGCAGGTTGAGAAAGAAGAACAATAACGGATGTAGAACAATAACGGATGTAGAACAATAACGGATGTATGTCCAGAGTACTACTCTCCCTGGGTCTCCAGGAAGGCTGGCAGCAGAGGTCTTAAAATGAGAGTGTCCAGGCAAGATAGGGAAAGAAGACGGGCCCTGGCTAAGGGAAGGTCATGTTTAAAAACACTGCTGTGTGAAAGAGAATCTTCAGGAAAACGAAAGCAGCTTGCTGAGAATAGCTGAAGACAAGGCCAAAGAAGCAGACACTAGCTACCTCACAGACTTAAATGCAGGCTAGTGAGTTTGGACTCTGTTGTGTAGACAGGAGTATCAAAATGACTTCAGAAAGAGTTTTACTGAGCCGGTGCAGCTGTTGTAAAATAGTTTTGGGTTTGAACGCCTTTAGGTGGGACAGGTCTTTTCCAGGTCTTTAGTGCCTCTTACTTGGCTATATCAAATCACATGACTTCACATATTTAAATACCGAGCAGTGAAGGTATTTAAATACGTGGTAGTGAAGGCATTGTCTCAAGAAACCTCTGGGTAGACAATGGAGAGAAAAGGAAGGACTGGAATAGGGCAATGGCATGATGCCATTTGTAATTTGGGAAGGTCAGCCATGCAGTAAAGTAGAGAACAAGTTTTGTGACAGTTGGTGGCACAAACTGCAGGGAAAAGGCTGGTCAGAAAGATCATTTAGAAGATAGAATCTATAGGACTTGGTAACGGATCATGTGTGGAAGATGGAGGAGGAGGTATAAAATGGCTTCTTGGTTCTTGCTCTGGTAAAGGGGTAGATTGGGGTGTCATTTACTGAGATGGGGACTTTGCAAAAGAAGTAGCAGGGTAGAGGCAGTGCAGGGATGTTCAATTTAAGTCTGAGGTCCCGTGGGACATCTTTGGCAAGCTGTCCAGTAGGCTAGTTAGATGGATCCTGTGGGCATCCTTGTCCAGATCCAAGCCAGGTTGTTGAGTGCAAACTTCTCTTAGTACTGTTTGTTCACCAGCTTCCTTGGCTGTATCCCAAGGAAAGGCTGGATTTCTGTTTTCACTTGTTACCACCTACCTCAGTTCTCAATTTGTATCCATCATTCAGGGTTGTTTTTTTTTTTTTTTTTTTTCAGTACGCGGGCCTCTCACTGTTGTGGCCCCTCCCATTGTGGAGCACAGGCTCCGGACGCGCAAGCTCAGCGGCCATGGCTCATGGGCCCAGCCGCTCCGCGGCATGTGGGATCTTCCCGGACCGGGGCACGAACCCGTGTCCCCTGTATCGGCAGGCAGACTCTCAACCACTGCGCTACCAGGGAAGCCGCATGCAGGGGTTTTACGGAGGAGGAATGTAATTTTGTTTCATCTTCTTCGCCCATCAACTAACTGCCCCAAGGTTGTTTGTGCTATCATTGTTAGGAGGTAATTGTGCCTGCATGGTTAACCACCCAGCAGCCCATGCTGAGATTCCTGGGCTGCATGTGAACATGAGCTGCTACCATCCAGAGGTGGCAGACACCGAGCCTTGGCCATGAGCACACCTGGCACAGAAGGCTTCCCTGTCCCATAATGATGGGTTAATTTATCTGTAATAGGCTTACTGGAGGGGGTGGGGCTCAGGCTGAGCTGCTTATGGGGTTGGAACTAATGGCATAACTATTCTTAGAAGCTTGGCAGGACACATGCCATAAAACATTTGCTTTCCCTTCTGTGATTTGAAGCTTCCTCCTCTGGACCTAAGAGGGGTTTGGGTTCTATAAATAAGATCTGCTTGGGACTTCCCTGGCGGTCCAGTGGTTAAGACTCCACAGTTCCGCTGCAGGGGGCAATGGGGAAAATAAGATCCCACGTGCCTTGTGGCTTGGCCAAAAAAAAAAAAAAAAAAAATCTACTTAAATCATGCCTCAAAATGACCAAATTCTTGGTGTGACTTTGGCATATGAAGCTATCTGAAAGATGAAACAAGTGACCAGCGAGTGCAAACCATGAAGGACCTCCACCAGGGAGGGATACTCAATGGCATCCCTCCATGGAAACGTAGGGCTCTGTGAACCTCAAGGTGGCTCCTTGATGCTTTGGGTAATCCACATACTACCCTTTGAGGTAGTGGGAAGGAAAATCTAGGTTAAGGGCAAGAGAGGGTCATTGTAGCACATTTGAATATGTTTGTATATTTGGGTTTATTTTAACTATTAAAATGCTGGTTGACAAGTTGAAAAAAAAGAAAAAGTTAAACAAACATAATTCCACCACCCAAAAATCCTCTCCAAATCCTTTTCTGCATGTACATATATAAACATTGTTTTCATTATAAAATTGAGATCATGTACATTTAGAGATTTTGTTCCTTATTTAAATAGTGGTATACTTTACATAAAGTGGATTATAGAGATGTTAAGTGTATATTTTGATGAGTTTTGACGAATGTGTACTCACCCTGTTCCTCCTCCTCCCCCTCCATCCATATTCCAAGGTTAGAACATTTCCATCAATCCAGAAAGTTCCTTTACCTCTTTTCAAATCAGTCTGCTCTCTTCATCTGCTCTCCACCCTCCCAGGCAAACACTCTTCTGATATCTATTGCTACAGATTGGTTTTGCCTGTTCTTAAAGTTCATATGAGTGGAAGCATACAGTTACATAGAGTTTTGTATTGTTTAAAGAAGAAAAAACTAGTAACATTTGTGATCCATTTCCATTTCAATATTTATCCACAACATCACTTTTAATGGAAAAATAATACTGCTTTTTTACAAATGTACTGCACCATATTTAGTTAAGCAGTTCCTATTGATGGATATTTTGATTTCTTTAATTCTCTCTCTTCCTCTCTCCCTCCTTTCCTTCTTTCATTCCTTCCTTGCTATAATGAACATCCCATATATCGATATCATTATAGGCAAGACTTTGCACGCAAGGCAACATGAATTTACATTCCTAGAAGTGGCATTGCTGTGTAAAGTGCATATTTTTAAAACAGCACACTGTAGGGACTTCCCTGGCAGTCCAGTTGTTAAGACTCTTGTGCTTCCACTGCAGGGAACCGGGGTTTGATCCCTGGTTGGTGAACTAAGATCCCACATGACACGTGGCAGGGCCAAAATGTAAACAAACAAACAAACAAAAAAGCCACACTGTAAGGAATATTGCCAAATGGCCTCCAGAAAGACTGCCTTAGTTTATTTCCTAGTATTGTTAAAACTTGTTAAGCTTGTTTTCTCACACCCCCACCAACTTAAGAATTGGGGGGGGAAAAGTCTTTTATCTTAGTCAATTTCATAGTATAAACATGATATCTCATTTTAGTCTGTTTTTTTAAATTATTAATGAGGTTGAAGACTTCTTCTGAGGATTTCATTTTGTCATTTTACAGTGAAAGTAAATGGTCTTTTCTTAAAAAAAATATATTTTCCAAATGACCAGTAAACTGGTTATGGAAAAAAAATTATCCTAGTAAAGATGGGAGGATAAAAAATAAATCCATAAAAAAAGCCACCAGCCAAACTTTCTGTCTCTGTTACTTTTAGCCAATGGCCTTATTCTATAATGATTGACACTGGCCTTATTCTGTAATTGCTTTTTGAGTAAGGCTTTTATTTTCAATTACTCTTAGAAAGGTTTTGCTTCTGCTTGAGGAAAAAAATTCAATTTTGGATAACCAGGTTTTTCAATAAAAATTAATCCAATAAGGGTACTATAAACCAGGACATACCTTTGATATTTTCAGAATGATTAAGAGAGAGCCAAATAGCCAGCATCCAGGAAGCCGCTTGAGTTTCGCCACGTTGTCCAGCAACAAAGTTAGTTAATGAGGTTTGAAAACACTCCAACCTTTTGTGTCAAATCCCAGGGTAGGCTGATACTATCCTGTTAGTACACTGTCATTTTATTTCAAACTGTAATTATCATCACTATCAACAAATATAAACAAAGAGACCTACCTTGCCTAACATTTTAATGAGAACCATTGGTATTTTCGTTATAGCTCAATTAAACTTGGGATAGCTCAGATCGTTATTTGTAGAATTGAGGGTTGCTTGAATTTACCTCAAAGGTCACTTTGAGACCTAAACTCTTAAAACATAGAAATTTATTACTTTCATAGTAATGTTAGTAATATTTCTATGACAATAGAGATTAGTAAATAGCACTTTGATAAGTTCTTGTTTGTGGAATGTCCACGGAGCCATTTAGAGATTCATTAAGCGTGTAGGCAGTAGGAGAGAGTGGAGGTTCTGGAGTTGTAGGCAGTTCTGGGTCTGAAACCCAGCTCTACCGCTTACTATCTGTGTGGCCTTCAGCTAGTTACTTAACCTCTCAGTTTCTACATTTGCTCATTTGTTAAGTGGGGATAGTAATACTGTCTGTCTCATGGGATGTTGTGAAAGATAAATATTAAGCACTTAAATCATTGCCTGACACATAGGAAATACACAGGATATGGTAACTGCTATTATTTGTTATCATCATCATCAACAACACAATCAGGAATGTATAGAATCAAACAGAAGAAACCATCGCTTTATCATTCATCATTCTGTTCTAATTTATATTTGAAACTTTTAGACTGGTTATTCATATTATCAGATACACAGTAAATCTGATTCCCTCATCCTATCTGGAAGGATATATTAATAGAAATCTTTCTCTATCCCTTGCAGGTCCTTCTTTCTAACTAATCTGCCCTCTTGAATTGGTGGTGTCTAAGGCCATTCATGTTGTGATGGTCCAGCTGGTCTGGAAGAAAGCCTAGAGCCCCTTGTGACCTGAATGCACCCACTTCCCAGACCACTCCCCTTCTGAGTCCTTGCCACAATGACGATGGAGAGACCACCCAACAGATCTCCAGGTGCAATTGCTCTCTGCTTCATATTCCTAGAGAGATTGGTGTGAACCACTTGTATGTGGCCCTGAAGCTTCCCTTCAATGTCTTTCTACTAATCCCTCTCTGATTTTGTGTGACTTGACCTGAAGTGTTCCCTGTTGTTTTTAGGACCCTGTTGACTGTCATCTCTAGCCCTCCCTTCACTCTTTCACCAGCAATAGCATCTGTGTCTTATAGTTATAGTTATCCAGGACCTTGTTGACTGTCATCTCTAGCCCTCCCTTCACTCTTTCACCAGCAATAGCATCCGTGTCTTATAGTTATAGTTAATTATATATGGGTCTGTCTCCCTTGATGGCCTAGATAAGAAGTTCAGTAATTGTGTACCTAACAGATGAATTAATGCATGAAAAAAATAATTTCCATCCTTAATAGGGATGTTCAGAACTAGCCCAAGACAAAGTTTTCAGAGATCTCACAAATACTTCCTTCCACTGCTTCAAACTTTGGAACTTGTCCTACTTCCCCTACCAGGAGGGTTTCCTCATGCTTACCTTTCTCTGTCATGTACTCGGCCTGAAGCTCTGTATGTGTCACCTTCATTACAACCCTGGAGAGTGGTCCTATTTTCTTCATTTTACAGATGAGGACACGTGAAGCTCACAGAGATAGAAAGCAACTAGCCCAAGACTCAACATTAGCAAATGGATTGGATTCCAGGTTTGTGGACCCCAGAACCCATTGCACTTTCCACCATACTACATTGTCTCCAGAAGGAGGACTGGTAGGTGGTGAGGTCTGCTGTCTGACTGTCCCACTGTCTTAGGTGTATATAGGTGGAACTCGAAAGCTTTCACAAATATGTAGTACTGTTTTGAGGTGTGGGAGAAGGTGGATGGTAGAGTCTGTTTTCCATGTGGCAGAAGAGTTTAAAATGTCACTACAAGCTTGTCATTGATATTTAAGTTATTTTTGGCTCAAGGGATTGTTTCCTATTAAAACAATTAAATTTACTTGGGAAGAGTGGGGCATCTATGGTAAGTCATTTATATACCTTATCAGTTCAAGCCCAAATGACATAGGTTAAGACAATGAATATATATATATATATATACATATATATATATACACACACATATATATATACTTATAAATATTTAATTTATATATAATATAAATATATACAAATATATAAGTGATTATATATTATTATTTATACTTATATAAATATATAGTTATATAAATTCTATACATATAGAATATATAGTTACTTGTATATATAGTTATATTTATATATAGAGAGAGTTATATAGAGTTATCTAACTCCTGGACATGTGTTGTCCAGAAATGTGTTAAATTAGTTCATTTTTTTTCATCTTCTGGAGCAAAAGATGAAAAATATCTCCTTAAATATAAGGAGATATTGTTATTTAAAGGAATCCAAAGAAGAATTTTAGTATTTTAATTTACTAGAGGATTAATCTGGTAGATGTACGCTTTGATATTTTTATCAGGGCTGCATTTGTACATGAGAGTAGCTTCTTTTTTTTTTTTTCTTCTGAAGCAATACATTAATATTAAGTTAAAGCAATAAGATTTCATAATTTTCATTTTTGCTGTTTTAGAATGGTCATAGTGGGCTCAATGAAATATTTCTAGAAGGATGTAAATACCAT
Organism: Delphinus delphis; assembly: GCF_949987515.2. NCBI lineage: Eukaryota > Metazoa > Chordata > Mammalia > Artiodactyla > Delphinidae > Delphinus > Delphinus delphis. The sequence continues at coordinate 75,377,566 of NC_082693.1, read as the reverse complement.
ATTGAATCTTTCTTAGTAATGTCAAAGATTTTAAAAGTATTTTTTTGACAGAAATATCAAGATAAGAGCAAGATTACTATTGTTTGCGTTTATGGGGAGAAATAGTTTCTTGTTATAAAGGAGTTAATGACTGGGTTTAGTGGTGTGAGGCTCTAAGGAAAGCATTATTTAAATCAAGAATAGCCAGACAGGAGATAAATGCACATCATTAGATGCAATTGCTACATAAGTGGTCTTTTTGTTTTAGAGAGTGCAGTTTACAGTAATTAAAAAAAAAGTCCCCAAAATGCCATTTTCATTGTTTATTCCATTTGTTTGCTTTCTGTGTAATTGAATCTCACACAAAGGAGAGAATGAAAACTATTTTCAGGTGCATCATTGTATTTTCTACAGATTCTTTAATTTTAGAGCTTAGCTCTTGGTAATTATTCTCCAGGGCATATATTTGCGTGTGTGTGTGTGTGTGTGTGTGTGTGTGTGAGATGAGATTCGAAGAAGGAGAATGACATTTTTTTTTGAAACCAACCTTTGAGTTGATTGAACGTTACATTTCTTAAAACAGCAAAAAATTGACTTTCAGTCACGTTTTGGGTTTATTTCTAACCATTTTCCAAAGCAAACCTTATTGAAATTAGGAGACAATTCTATTTCACATTTTGTAGGGCTGTGTATCCAAAACTACAGAAACGCAGATATATAGCACCCTGAAGGACAGACATCATCAAAAAACAATATATGAGATGCAGTTCTCGATTACACCACATTTTCCGGTGTCTTTTTGTCAGTATTTGGGCATTTATACCTGGATAAAATGAATTTGGGAAAAAGTCAGTATGTCCTCATTTTGAAGCAGCAAATGTTTGCTCCTGCTTCATTTTTATGAATGATGCATGGCATTGGCATGTGGGAATAAATGGGAAACTATAAGACTTAGATAGAGCAACATTCAAAAGATTTAGGGGGAAGACAATGTAAATGTTTTGCATGAATTCAACTATAAACCCATGGATATGGGGAACAGAATGGTTTGCCTTCAAGCTTAATTGGTTGTTTTAATTTTTGTAACTTGGGCCTACTATCTAGAGTTATAGCAGGCAAAAGAAATACTTACAAGGAATGTTCTGAACATAGATCTCTGAATCTCATATTAAGCTTTTAATGATCAGAAGGTGGTTCTGTGAGACTCAGGATCACGTGAGGCATTGGGAAGAAGGAACTAGTGCAGTTTTATGAGTTAGGACAGTATTGATGAGTTAGAGGAGAAGAAACCAGTATTCCTTGGGAAGAAATGGACGAAGCAAGGTATAAATGACAGAGAAGTGTGCTCATTCATTTATACATTAATTCGTTTGACAACTATATGACATCTGCTATGTGCCAGGCACTTTGCTGGGTTGTGAAAGTCTGGGAGAATGTGAGTGGGACTGATATGCTTTGGTATATTATTACATTTTTACAGATCCCATTTCATTCTATTTTTATTTTTTTAAAATATTTATTTATTTATTTATTTGGCTGCGTTGGGTCTTAGTTGTGGCATGCGGGCTTCTCTCTAGTTGTGGCGTGTGGGCTCCAGAGCACGCGGGCTCACTATTTGCAGTGTGCAGGCTTAGTTGCTCCCCGGCATGTGGGATCTTAGTTCACCGACCAGAGATCGAACCCATGTCCCCTGTATTGGAAGGTGAATTCTTAACCACTGGACCACCAGGGAAGTCCCTTATTCTATTTTCAAAAACTGAGATATAGGGGCTTCCCTGGTGGAGCAGTGGTTGGGGGTCTGCCTGCCAATGCAGGGGACATGGGTTCGAGCCCTGGTCCGGGAAGATCCCACATAACACGGAGTATCTGAGCTCATGCGCCACAACTACTGAAGCCTGCACGCCTAGAGCCCATGCTCTGCAACAAGAGAAGCCACCGCAATGAGAAGCCCACGCACCGCAACGAAGAGTAGCCCCCGCTCGCAGCAACTAGAGAAAGCCCACGCACAGCAACGAAAACCCAACACAGCCCAAAATAAATAAATTAAAAACGAACAAAAAAACCCAGATATAATTGACATATAACACTGTTAGTTTTAGGTTAGGTGTACAACATAATGATTTGATATGTGTATATAGTGAAAAGATTACCACAATAAGGTTAGTAAACATCCATCATCACACAATTATAATTTTTTTCTTGTGATGAGAACTTTTCAGGTCTACTCTCTTAGCAACTTTCAAATATACAAAACAGCATTGTTAACTATAGTCACCATGCTGTACATTATATCCCAATGACATTTATCTTACGACTGGAAGTTTGTACCTTTTGACCACCTTCACCTCCTCCGTCCCACCCCACGCCACTGACAACCACCAATCTGCCCTTCCATGTCATTTTAGCATGAATGTATTATGCACAAGATTTAGTTTGATTTGAGTGCAATTAAGAATCATCATTGTTTTATTCTGTTGGACAAATGTATATAATCTCATCACTTTGGTCTATGGTAAAGGAACAATATGTTTATAGTGTTCTTATTTCAGAAGTACTATGTGTAATCATTGTAAAATTCAGGTCTAATTTCCTGTTCAAATAAAGGGTGGACTGGGAAATATATCTCATAGTTCAAAATTTTGGATTCTCGTAAGAAAACTTGTCCTAAGAGATAATACTCCTTTTCCTTTTAGTTGATCTCTCACAAGAGTTAATGAGCAGATGGGGATTCAATATGATTCAATCTGGACTTTAAGAGTCAGACTTTTTAAAAAAGCCTCATAACTGTTTATTGAGATCATTTTGCTCAAGAAAATTGTATACAACAGTCTTCCTGGTGTAAATGCCTACATTGTACATTTATAGCATGTTAACTTTGGACGCTCTTGGTCAGCTTCCACACTGCATTTGTGTGGGTATTTTATTACTAGAATCTCCTCACCCATTAGGATCTGTAGAAAATATGACAAGTATAGTGGCACAACTGACCTTTTTGAAAAGGAATAGTCCAAGATCCTGGCAAATAATTTCTGGGTACTACAACAGTTATGAAAGTCCATGGGTCTAATCGAGATATAGTTGCCAGGGCCTTCCCTCGTGGCACAGCAGTTAAGAATCCACCTGCCAATGCAGGGGATACGGGTTCAAGCCCTGGTCCGGGAAGATGCCACATGCCACATGGAGCAACTAAGCCCGTGTGCCGCAACTACTGAGCCTGTGCTCTAGAGCCCGTGCTCCACAACGAAGAGTAGCCCCTGCTCGCTGCAACTAGAGAAAGCTGGCGTGCAGCAACGAAGACCCAACGCAGCCAAAAAAAAAAAAGTCAAACGTGCTTTTGTAACAAGCAGAATGGTTGGTGTTGGGAGACAGTTTTCCATGGGCCTCACATTTCTGCATGTCTGTGAGCAGAGGCATTTATTGTGTTATTTCCACACTCTTTTTAAAGATGTTTGTATAGTGAATGGCCTTGTAAAATAGAGGTATTACCTCCTTCTGCAGCAAAGGAACAAGTTTATTTGCTGCCGATTATGAAAAAGTCAGGGTTCCTCTCCTGTCACGCAAACCAGTGCTTGTGCAAGTGTTATCTGGCCCCTTTCCTGTCACCCTGTGGGGACTGGGACTGTGGGAACCAGTGCAAGAATGTGCTGATACTCTGGCTACTGGTATCGGTTTGAGTAGTAAATTCTTTTGTGTCTGACGCAGGAAAATCACGTCTTGTACCCGCATTCATGAACCCGTGGCAGGCTTACAGTTTAATTTGCGGGGCATAACCTCAGAGCCTTCAACAGGCCTTGGCAGTCAGTACCATAATTCATAGATAAATTTCATGTGTACCTGTCATTCTGATGGCCTTACTATTTTTTAATTAAAATTTTAAAATAATTCTTTTTGGGCTTCCCTGGTGGCGCAGTGGTTGAGAGTCCGCCTGCCGATGCAGGGGACATGGGTTCGTGCCCTGGTCCGGGAGGATCCCACATGCCACGGAGTGGCTGGACCCGTGAGCAATGGCCTCTGAGCCTGCGCGTCTGGAGCCTGTGCTCTGCAATGGGAGAGGCCACAATGGTGAGAGGCCTGCGTACCGCAAAAAAAAAAAAAAAAAATTCTTTTCCATTATGGTTTATTACAGGATATTGAATATAGTTCCCTGTGCTATACAGTAGGACCTTGTTGTTTATCCATTCTATATAATATAGTTTGCATCTGCTAATCCCAAACTCCCAATCCCTCCCTCCCTCACTCTCCCTCCCCCTTGTCAACCATAAGTCTGTTCTCTATGTTTGTCTGTTTCTGTTTTGTAGATAAGTTCATTTGTTGTATTTTAGATTCCACATATAAGTGATATATGGTATTTTTCTTACTTACTTCACTTAGTATGATAATCTCTAGGTCCATCCATGTTGCTGCAAATGGCATTATTTCATTCTTTTTTATGGCTGAGTAGTATTCCATTGTATGTGTATCTCTCTTTCTCTCTCTCTCTCTCTGTATATATATATATACACCACATCTTCTTTATCTACTCATCTGTTGATGGACATTTAGGTTGTTCCCATGTCTTGGCTATTGTAAATAGTGCTGCTATGAACATTGGGGTGCATGTATCTTTTCGAATTAGAGTTTTCTCTGGATATATGCCCAGGAGTGGGATTGCTGGATCATATGGCAACTCTAGTTTTAGTTTTTTAAGGAACCTCCATAATGTTCTCCATAGTGGCTGTACCAGTTTACATTCCAGCAGTGTAGGAGGGTTCCCTTTTCTCCACACCCTCTCTGGCATTTGTTATTTGTAAACTTTTTAATGATGGCCATTCTGACCAGTGTGAGGTGGTACCTCATTGTAGTTTTGATTTGCGTTTCTCTAATAATTAGTCATGTTGAGCATCTTTTCATGTGCTTCTTGGCCATCTGTATGTCTTCTTTGGAGAAATGTCTTTTTAGGTCTTCTGCGCATTTTTTTGATTGGGTCTGATGGCCTTACTATATGTATAACTAATAAAAGAAATGAAGCAACTGCCAATCTTCTAAAATAATAATTAAGATTCTTAGCGTCTTCTTCCTTTCCCACACTATCCCCCATCTAAAGTGTTAACTAGAAGCCAACTTTGAATTTAAGGAAAGAAAAAAATCTAGTGAATCATTTACCCCCATGAATTCCTTGTTTGATAGAACTTCAGACATCACTCATTTCAAAAAAAGAGCTGAGAAAGCCAAGGCTGGGATCTGCAAAGGTAATGGAGTAAGTAGGGAGCCTGGCCTGTGATGGAAGATTCCCTGTAGTTCAGGTCATTTCCAGGGTACTTGTTAATGATGACTAGTGCATGTTTTCTTTTCTTGTGAGGTGGAAGTATTGTATTTCCCCTTAACATTTAAAAATGACAAAATAGGGTCTAGAATGGTGATGTGACACATTGGTTAAGAGTAAGATTATGGAGGGACTTCCCTGGTGGTGCAGTGGTTAAGAATTCACCTGCCAATGCAGGGGACACAGGTTTGATCCCTGGTCCAAGAAGGTCCCACATGCCTCGGAGCAACTAAGCCTATGCACCACAACTACTGAGCCCGTGCCCTAAAGCCCGCGTGCGCCACAACTACTGAAGCCCGCGTGCCTAGAGCCCATGCTCTGCAACAAGAGAAGCCACCACAATGAGAAGCCCGTGCACTGCAACGAAGAGTAACCCCCGCTGTCAGCAACTAGAGAAAACCCACGCGCAGAAACAGACCCAATGCAGCCAATAAATAAATAGATAATTTTTTTTAAAAAAAAGAAAGAGTAAGATCATGGAGTCAGCTGGACTGGTTTGGTTCCACCTGTGTAACCTTTGAGCCAAGTTACTAATGTCTCCAGGTCTGAGTTCCGCCGTCTTTAAAATAGAAATTAGAACAATACTCCCTTGTCACAGAATGGCTGTGATGATAAAAGGAGAGGAGGCCAGGCATAGTGCAAGGCACCAGTGAACGCTCATCAAATGCTAGTCGTTACTATTAGCTCTTTGTTAAATATGTGCCTGACAATTATCGAGTGACTTGGAAAACTGGTCAGCAAATCATGCAGTAGCATCATTCATGCAAAACAAATTGTTTTCAAGATGGAGACAATTATGTATGGAGTGATCAGTGATCATTGTCTCTGCCATTAGTTCATGTGGTTTCCCTAAATGTTTCTATGTTCCTCTTCAGGTCTTGCTTGGAGTTAATTCAACACGTGGCTCTTCCACAAATGATTTGGCTTTTAGGTGCTCAGGAATTTCATTTCTATTTCAACAACTTCATAGGGATTCCTCTGTCAGAATAAAAGTAGGGGCGTCAAGCTTCCTGGCCAAAGAATGGGTTTTAGCTACACTTTTATTTTCTTTCAGAGCCATATAAAAGAATGTTTCTTTTTCCTCTATTATTTGCATCTTGCAAAGTCAGTAAGCTGACTTTATGATTCTATTATCTTTTATTTGCCTAGTTCACAAAAGCTACTGTCCAAATTCTATGATTCATTTTTTTAAAAAAGTTTAAAACCTTTAATTATTAATTAGTAAAAATAAAAATGTAAGGATTTTGCTAAAAAAAAAAGTGTAAGGGTTTTGGAAAATATGGCTGTCCAGTTGTTCTCAAACACGTGAACAAATAACGTATTCACTGCTCCATGGAGAAATGAGAAAAATAAGTATAATATAAAAAATTTCTCTTAAAGCTAAATATAAGAATAAAAGTCATGTATTCTGATATTATGTTCTTCTTAAATTTTTAGTGTTATTAAAATATAATTTTTTCTATGAAGTGCTGCTTATGTACTAGGTTTTTAAAAAATGTTTTTATTTGGGAAAAGTAGAAAAAGAAGGCAAACTCATATTGATTCCCTTAATTCTTTTTTTAAAATTGGTTTTGAAGTCCAAAGTATAAGAACCAAGGATGATTATAATAGTGAACACTTAATGTAAGGCTTACTATGCCTGGTCCTAAGGTCTTAACAGACATTGATTTATTTAATTCTTAAAGCAACTCTATGAGTTGAGTACTGCTATTATACCCAATTTATAGATAAAGAAACAGAAACAGAAGGGTTAAGTAATGACTAAGGTCACACAGCTAACAAATGGTAAACACAGGACTCAAACCCAGGATTCTGGATCTGATCTCTTCCTTTTGCTCTTAGTTACTCTGAGAAGAATGCTAGAAACTTTCATTGAACTAGAAATCTTAATGTTGTATTTGAATATCTGGAGGACATTTTGGCAATATCTATCAAAAGCTTCAAAACTGTGTCTGTGCTTTGACCCAGCACTTCTAGGAATTTATTCTAAGGAAACAATCAAAGAATTATGCCAAAATATATGTACAAGGGTATTGATTACAGCATTGTTTACATTGGAGAAAAATAGAAACTAACCGAATGCCCCCATAGAGGGAATTGTTTAAATAACAGATAGGACAACCATGCCAAGGGTACTAATAAATAATTTTAAATAGGTGTTTAAACTGTGTTGCACAAAACCCTGGGGTTTATCTGACATGCATTAGGGCTGTGCAAACTTTCTGTCTGAATTTCATAGATGCTGATGGAGATTGATATATTGTTGTCTCCAGTCACCCGATTGAACCTTTTTGTGTTTGTAAAACATAATCTCTTAGATTTATTTTAGGATGAGTAAATGTTCTACGTTAGAATAGTAGTCCATCTTTATGGGTCGACAGATGCTTTTTTTATCTGTTTTTTTAAATGAGGATGCCTTGTAGACTAAGCCTATTTTCAACACCAACTCTCTAGTTATGGTGTGATGAGTGTCCCCATTAGGGTTTTCTTGCTGGCCAGCCTTGTCAGCCTGTCTCTGATGTATTCCTTCTACTGAACACAACCAGATTCATTTCGCTAAACTAGCCTGTAATCTGCAGAGTTCCTGAGAGGGAGATTCTCCCCATTATATTTTATTCTGCTTTAGGTATTAACAACCATATAAAAACTTCTTGGATCTAATCGATAACATTTTTCCTTGAAACTACTGAAAGAGGTAAGTGGATTACTGACTAGTGTGGACAACATGAATAGCTTTTTGCAATTAAAAAATCTTGAAAATGTGACTGCATCATGGTGTAAGGGAAGAGGCAGTGGTTTTAACAGACAGTTGTGAATTTGCTTTAGCTGTTCACTAGCTGTGGGACACTGGCAAGTTATTTTATCTTTCTAAGCATTGAATTTTTTGTAATAAAAATGGAAAAGAGGTTATGAGGATTACATGAGGTACATTTAAGCACTCAACAAATGTTGCCATAGAAAGAGTACGGCTAACACTACCAAATGTAAAATAGCTAGCGAGTGGGAAGCAGCCACATAGCACAAGGAGATCAGCTCGGTGCTTTGTGACCACCTAGGAGGGTGGGATAGGGAGGGTGGGAGGGAGATGCAAGGAGGAGGAGATATGGGGATATATGTATACATATAGCAGATTCACTTTGTTGTACAGCAGAAACTAACACACCATTGTAAAGCAATTATACTCCAATAAAGATGTTTAAAAAAAAAAAAAAGAAAAGAAAGAGTACGGCTAATTTAGATAGGGGAGTTGGGGAAAGTTCCATCAATTTAATTCTTTCTCTGTACCCATCACCCTAAATACCAGAGGTAATTTTAGACATTTCAGGTAATAGAGAGACAGGGATGTATTAGACTCTTAGCTTTTAAAATGTTTCCTATTTTTTACTCTCAGAAAATCTCTATATCTATTCAGAATTTTACAACTTATATTAAAGATAATATTATACTCACCCTTTGCTGTGTAAATCTTGCAAAGTTCTCTAGCCAAAGGCAATAAATTTCACTCTGACAAGATCAAAGACTATTCAAATAATGTGAATATAAACTGCACAACTTTTTCAGTTTATGACTCATTTGTACAAAGACTCATTTCATAGCTTCTTGGCCTTTTGGCTAAGATTAAGTGTAGCACAAAGACTCATTGCTATAGGAGAAGCATCTCAATTATTTCCTAGTAGTGGTGGTAATTTTATGGAATTCTATTTCTGTTCTCTCTCTCTCTCTTTCCCCCTCTCTCTCATTTTCCTTGGCCTTCTCTGTATGAGTTTTGAGTTGGGTGACCTTCCTATAGGCTTCCATAGTCTTTGAATTCCAAAGGTAATCTGCGGTGCATTGTTCTCTCACTATCTTTGGGTCTCCCCCAATAGATTATGAATTTGCAATGGGCAAGAGCTCGGAGTGTTCCTGGCCAACCCTCACTCGCTGGCCCCCAACCCACAGCTGTGTCACTGCTATCAGACCTGGTGTCCTGCGCTAATCCCATCTTGCATTCCTCTCCATTTATGTCAGCCCTGGTCTCCCAAATCATCTCTCAACCTTTGGACTCTGATCGCCACATGGCCTCATATGTCCCTTTTCTGACTCTGTATCTCACTCCTCCCCAACTTTTGAAACCCTTCCACAGTGACCTCACAATATCCCCTCTATACCTCACTTCTCTGAATGTTCTCTTCACCTTCTTGCTACACTGGAGACATGGTTCTTGCCTGGACACTGGTTCTTCTGCAGGTGTTGGCCATTTTCTCTCCAACACTCCTTGGGTAACTGAAAGTGGGGTCCGGCTGCTCACCGCTCAAAAGCCAATAAAGAGGCAAGGTTGGTGGAAAGGAAATTTTGCTTTATTGTGGATGCTGGCAACTGAGGGGGAGGGCGGACCCCTGTCCAAAGGCTGACTCCCCCCCACTGACAATCAGTGGGCAAGACCATTTATAGATGGAGAGAGGGGGCTGCATGCAGAAACAGCACAGTCAGCTCTGACAGTCATCTTGAAATTGGTTATCAGTGGTCTTGATTTTGTTTTGTTTTGTTTTGAGTACAGTTAATCTTCAGTTCCAGGGTGGGTTTGTCTCCATTTCTTTGAGGCAGATTCTTGGAATTGTGGCAGCTTATGTCATGGCTACAGGTCTGGTCATCATGTAGTTAACTTCTTCCACCTGGTGGGGGTTTCAGTATCTATAAGACAGCTCACAGGATATGGCTTAGAATATTATCTATAGCCCTTGAGACGGAACTAAGGGTCATTGACTATGCTCAGTGACTAAACTGTTATTATTTAGTCTTGTTGGACTGCTTTTCTTTGCTTCTGCATTTTCTCATTTCTCTGATTAAACTTATTCTTTGGCTAAAGTTTTTCCACAGACAAAAGGCAGGCAGAGGACACCAAAGGGGCGGGGAGGACCATAGGGTCCTGCTCCATTTCATTTGTACTATGGGCCTACAAGCGGGGTGCATACCGTGGACTGAATGTGACCACCCCCAAATTAGTATGTTACAACCTAACCCCCAATGTGATGTTATTAGGAAGTGGGGCCTTGGAGGTGATTAGGTCATGAGGGTGGAGCCCTTATGAATGAGATTAGTGCCCTTATAAAAGAGACCACAGAGAGCTGCCTCTTCCCCTTCCATCTTATGAGGACACAGGAGAAGATAGCCATCTATGAACCTGGAAGCTAGTTTTCACCATATACCAAATTTTCTGGTGCCTTGATCTTGGACTTTCAGCCTCTTGAACTGTGAGAAATAAATTTTGGTTGTCTATAAGCCACCCAAACTATGGCATTTTTGTTATAGTGGCCTAAACAGATTAAGACCTGACGTATCCTCATCACTGCTTCCAGACCATTTTCCAACCCCATCCTCAGCTCTCCTTACCAGCTCTGACTCTCAAGTCATCAGACTATATCCCACCTTGTAGTCTTTTACCACATCCTTCTTCCAACATACACCCTCATTCCTTAAGGTTATAGCTCCAGATGCCTCTTTCCCACACTACTCCTGTCATACTTTGTGATGATTGTTTTACCCTCATGGGTTATTTTTTCAATATCTGGTCTTGGTTTTTGGTTTTTTTTTTTTGGATTCTCCTCCTCTAATGACCTTGCCCTGACCCTACCTTACGGTGCTTACTCCCATGGTCAGTCCTTAGACTTTGTCTCTACGAACAATTTTGACCTGTCCCTAATCTCACTCTCAAGTGCTAGCTATTATCATTACCATTACTATTTTTACAGAATTTGTTGGGTTGGACTACTCATGAGTTGGGTAACCACAGGCAAATGAGTTACATTCTTTCAGTCCCCTTTGTTCTATCTGGGGGCTGTTGTGTGGGGAGTTGAGATCAGATATTGGTGATAGAATACGGGGAAGAGAAGTAAGAGGAGCTGAACAATGAAGGGATTAAGGGCTTCGAATTAAGCCATGAAGGAAGAGGTAAACCCTGGGGGACAGGGGAGTGTAGAACAATATTCTATTCTGGAGGAAAAGGATGGCAGACCTGCTTGTCAGGAAGTGGACGTTGGCTAAGAAACAGTAAATAGATTATAAACTAGAGGCTTGCAGGGCCAGCAGGGGTGGAACAGAGATTAAAGGCAGCCCAGGGGCTCCAGGGAGTAGATGTTCCAGAGCACACAGTAGGGGCTGAATAAATACTTGTTGAATAAAAGAATAAGTTATATGACTCCAGGCTTAGAATTTTGTTGTTTTCTCAACCTGTTTTGGATTGAGAAGTGCAAGGGTGTCACATTTTAGGCAGGTATGGGGGTGGGGAAGAGCAAGGCTGCTGCTGGCCTATTTGTTGTGCAAATTAGAAGCGGCTCCAGATCTGGGCCGATGGATTAGAAAAGGGCATCTACTTTTTCAGGTTCTAAGCAGCTTTCTGTCAACAAGTGTGGTGTGTATTTCAGCACCCCTATCTTTGTGCCTAGGTTGGGGGCAGGTGGGTAACAATAATGTGGTGAGGTTCTAAAGTCCATTCTTGAAATCCTCCCAAGTCGTCTTTATACTCTTCGGACTTGGGCTCCTGTAGTGTCTGAAGCCAAAAATTTGGCCTCTTATCTTGTCTCTGTGACCTCCCTTTTGCTCTAACAGTTGAGGTCACAGTCTAATTTGAAATGAAGATGTGGGTGACTGGGGGTGTGAGTAAGAGATTTCTCTTTCTTGCTGGGGGTAAATAAAGGAAAGCAACATGGATTTATGATGGACTCCTCTTCACTTTCTGCGTCAGACATTGTTATAGACACTTACCTCATTTTCCATCCTCACAACAATCTTCCCCAGCAAATATTTTTTGCCATTATTCTTACTGAGGTCCAAACAAAGCCTACAACTTGGACCAGGCACAGAGCGAAGACTGAAATTCAGGGTATTCCCTGTACCGCGTGGTTGCTGGGTTTTCTTCTGGTGAAATACACTGCTAGATGTAAACTCAGGAGGTTAGGCACTGTTTTATTTTTTTCACCTTTGTATCCTTCCCAGAGCTTAGCATCATCCCCAACACTAAGAGAATGCTAAATGAAGGTGTGTGGGGTTAAACTGAACGTGGATGAGCAAGGGCTGCTGACCAGCCTTCCCGCTTCTCCCCACGGTCATTTTCACATCAGTCATCGGAAAGCTGTCTTCATAATTTGGCCTGCCAGCTTCCCCTCGTAAGGAAATACTTCTCATCAGGGGTATCTGCCTGGTCCAGTGAGCTGTAGTCATTTGACCCCCCAAGGGAGATCTGGAAACACTTTTCCTAGTGGCTCCCATTGATCCTGGGGGCTGACCGTCTGCTTACTGTCTCTGCTTGCTCTTACTTGGTTCTCATACCTAGAGGTGTATCCCAGGGTTCTTGAGAAAGATAATTTTCAGCTCCTTTTTATTGACCTCAGTATAGTACTATACAGCCTGGGTATCTTCAAATTATTCAATTAAATTTAACTCATTGATTTTGAATTCTTAATAGACAATTAACTGTCTGTTTGTAAACTTAAGTTGTTATGATGCAAGTCTCAACACATTTTAAAATCCACTCCCTGTTATTAGTTTTCTTTTGATTTTCAAACTTGCCCAAGCCATAGAGTTAGTAAATGGAAGCCTTTTAGGGTTTAGTTTGAATTGATACTCTGTTGCTCACAAACTGGCCCATTTTCTTAACCTCTATGATAATAATAAAAAAAAATAGTGTCTACCAGAAATTCCAGGCACTATCCTAAGAGCTTTTCTCAACTGTAAATTGGGTTAATAATAACACCTTCTTAATTTATAAGTGTTGTCTTGAATATGACATGCAGGCATGTGTGTGGCATCCTTTGGATGGAGGCTGGAATAATAAATGCTCAATAATGTTAGTCATTGTGATTATCATTAGTAATAATCTTGTCTGCTGAGAAATATGACCAGCCACAGAAATGTATTTCCATTTTAAATGATACTACTCTGAAGAATGTTTGTGAACCTGTCACAAATACTCTTTTCTTTCTAAAAAGTTTAAAATAACCTTTTTATTTTAGGATAATTTCAGATTTACAGGAAGGTTGCAAGATGGTACAGAGTTCCCCTGTATCCCTTACCTGCATCTCACTTATTATGGTACATTTATAACCACAAAGAAACCAACATTGGTACATGACTATTAAGTAAACCCCAGACTTTCTCATATTTCAGTAATGTCTTTTTTCTGTTCTGATATCCAAGGTAGGATACCACACTGCATTTGGCAAATGCTCCCTTCTGCACTAAACAGTCACTTCTGTCAGCCTTATCTCTGTGCTCTGCTCATAAGAAGTGCCACAGGGAGGCACCTGTCATGCTCTAATTCTGGCATTAGCAGCTTGTTGCTCTTCACCTTTTCTCACCAACCAATTACTTACACTCTGACAGATCCATGGGACTGGTCTGTAATCATGTCACTTACTAGCTCTGTGACCTAACTTAATCAATCCTCTAGGAATCCTCAGTTTTCTCATCTGTACAATGGGGGTAATAATAATTCCTACAGGGCCCAGCACATAGTGACTCCTCCTCAAAAAATGTTAATTTATTGCTTTTGTTATATTATTGTGCTTTCTTCATCACATCATAAACCAGCCTAGCTCCTGATTCTTCCCATACTTTTTCAATCCTCCGATGTTATCGCAAATGTTACTCTGGTTATTAGATGAGTTTGCTGACTCAGAGGCTGCTTAATTGCCAGAGAAGTTTAAATGCTTCTTTTTAAATGCTTTGCTACTTTCCTTCCCTTATAGAGAATTTGGGGATGTACATAGTACCACGAGAGAGAATCTGAAATACCAGATTCCCAAGCTTTCTTCCAAATCCTCTCCCACTTTTTATTTTGGTCTGTCTTATTCCTAGAACTCCCACCATACGGCCTGCAAAGACAGGGAGGCCCACCCATCCATCTGCCGTGGGAAAAGAACTGGCAGCTGGCGTCTAGGATAAGCGATTTTGAGTATTCGAATTATTTTCAGTGTGATGTGCTTGGGTCACATGGTCTAATCAGGAAATTTCATGCAATCTGACATTTCCCATCATAGTTGCTTAGGAACCTAAGGAAGGCTCTGGCTCTGAATGGCAGGACAGTAATAAATTAAACAGTCCTGTGTCCAGCCATCTGCTTTAAGTAAATTAAGAGCATAACCCATATGGGATTTATCTAAAATAGCAATTCACATTTTTTTCCCTCTTCTCATTTGTATTCCTCTTTATGTGGGCTCTTTAAATTGGTTTAACTTTGCATAGAATACCCCAGCTGTCTTTATCTCCCACCCTCTCCTCCATATTCAGGCAGCCAACCTCAGAGTCTCCTACAGCCCACTAGCGAGGTCCTTTTTAATGGTGGATGATCTTGACATTTTATTTTGAGAATTGCCTGATTGGAGGCTGACACATTTTGACTTGGTGTTCTTAGCTATACCTCTGCAGTGCTTTCCTCCGTCCTTTCTCATTTATCACCTTCTTTTAGTCCCTCCGCATCTCAGGTCCCACTGACCTGTCCAGTTAGTTTCCTTTCATCTGTCCTCTCATCGTGGTTTTTTAGTTTTGCTCTTTGCCCACTAGTCATCTTTATAAACCGTTTTCATCATGCCACTATCCTGCTCAGAAATCTGCACTGTTTACAGGATGAGTCAAATGTTTCTACCTTAAATTCCTCCCTCAAGTTCCAACCTGCCTTTAAACCTCATCTACTTCTTACCAGTTTTTACTCTTACTTCACAGTCTGTTTTCTTCACTTCCTCCAAAGCACATCTACTTTGTCCTGCCTCATTAGTTTAGTATTTTAAAATTACAGCCTGCTTTATATATTTGCTTAACTGTTTGATGTTTCTAATTCAATTGTAATCTCCTTTTTTTGTGTGTGTGTGGACTTCATTCCATGCTTATCACAATTCTAGACACCTGGAGGTATTTGCTAAATAATGAATGAATGCTTTGTCATGGTTTTGTTTCAGTGGGGTGACACAATCAGTTAAGACAAATAAGTAAGACATATAGTAGGTGAGACGTGATATGCTGTGAAAAGAATTAAGTAGAGGAAGAAGGGGGTTACAAATGTAAATAAGATAGTCAGGAAAGGCTTCCTGGGAAATGACCTTTAGGTAAAGATGTCAGAGTGGTGAATCTGAATTCTGTAACGCAGAGATTTAATCTTTAAAAAGATTCTTTCCAGCCTATAACACAGTAACATGCATGTTTGAAGAATACAGTTGGAATGGCATATATCATGGTGTCACCAAAGGCACAGAATATCAGTCAAATGATATTTTTTAGTACAAGTTATGTTGTTCTAAATGGGGACATAGTCACCCTTTTAAATCCTCACCTCAAACTGCACACAGGATGGAAAAAGAAAAGCAATAGCTTTGTGACACAGAAATCATTCAGCATAGATATGGTTAAAGAGCAGGAAATCAGTAAAGACAATGCCAAAGTGAAAACTAAATGGAATGCCATACTGAGGACCAGCTCCCTTGATCCTTTGTGGAGGACCAGAGCAATTGACCTGGAGCTTAATCCAACAAGGTCCAGCCTGGGGATGGCTCAAGGATGCTGGACAAGTGAGGCTATCTGGGGTCTGAGAAATTATGGGGCCAAGGCCCACGAAAGAGGGTCCGTCACCCAGCATATGGGAAGCAGCTGCATGCAGGCTGCCAGAGAGTTCTCAGAGGACTACTTGGGTTTCCATGTGAAGAATCACTTCAACCTGGAATTCATCCTGGAAAGTTCATCAACACTGAATGACCGAGGAACTCAAAAATGTTTATTCTCTTTCACAGCTAGGAATCTAGTTTAAGGAAATCTTCAGAGATGTAAATGTAGGGTTATGCATTAGACAGTCAGCATTATTTCACACAATAGTATTTGTGCAGTCATAAAAAATGCTTTCACAATGGCATAAAAAATACACTTATTATAAGCAAAATTCCATACTGTATGTATCATTACAAATGTGTAAAAATGAAATGATGTTCATTCATTTATTCACTGAACATTTATTAGCGCATAGATGTTTCAGACACTGTGGTAGGAACTAAATAGATGAATTTTGATGTGTATGTGTGTGTGTGTGTGTGTTCATAAAAACAAAGGCTACAAGGAAATACTCCAAAACATCAACAATGATTCTAAGAGATTGATTTACTGTAATTTTAACTTTATTCTTTGTATTTCCTCTAATTTCCATGTTTTCTGCAGGGAAAAAGGAACATGATTATACATACTGGGGCACCATTAAATTTGGGGGTTCTCAAGTAAATAGAATCACTAAGATGCTCTTTCCCTTTGTAAATGTAAGGTAAACAGTGACCTGACCTTAGGATAGGTTGCATTTCCCTGCAGGCAGCTCCCCAAGACCAGCAGAGCACTCCTTCCCCACCAGTGTCTAAACATTTCTCCTTTCTGGAGGAGACCAGCCTAAACCAGCAGAGCAGGTTTGGGTCAGTGAGGTGCAGTGCGTGGGGAACAGAGCAGATTTGAATCCGGGATTAGTAGGTTTGCAGTCAGACAAACGGACCACTTGAGTGGCCTCACCTAGGCCTGCCCAGAGGACGGACTATGGTTTTCAGACACAGGAAGATGCAGAATCTGATAGCCCAGCATGGAAACAAAGCAGCGTGAGGGAAAACAAGATGCTTTTGTGCCAAACAAGGTTTCTAGGCAACTACTCATTTAACTACTTCAATATCCCCAATCCTTTAGCTTTGCTGACCTTTAGAACCCGTCTGATAAGGTCATGGGATTTCTGCAATGAAAGAGCTGACATATGCAGAGGAGGCAATCAACATTTGGCTTCTGCCTCATTTTCCAGCCTCCATCATTCCTCCCTGTGTTCCTGTTTTAACAAAAGATGGCCTTGGTGTCCCTAGACTTTCCTGTCTCCAGCTTCTGCCCATGCTGGTCCCTCTGCCCAGAATGCCTTTTCTGGACCTGGCAGTCTCTTTGAGATTCAGTTCAAGTTTCACTTCCTTTGGGACCCCTTTCTTGTACCACCATCCCCTCTAACTCTCCCCCATCTCCCCCAAAGAAGCAGAGAGTACCACATATATACCTCCATGACAAGGTCCTTGTACTTTTAGAAGTCTATGTGTGAGCTCCCTGAAGGAAAGGATGTTATTTTTTTAAATTTTTTTGGCTGTGCTGGGTCTTCGTTGTGGCACGCAGGCTCTTTGTTGCAGCGTGCAGGCTTCTCTGGTTGTGGCATGCGGGCTCCAGAGCGTGCGGGCTCAGTAGGTGCAGTGTGCGGGCTCTAGTTGCAGCGCACAGGTTCAGTAGTTGTGGCGCATGGGCTTAGTTGTCCCACGGCATGTGGGATCTTAGTTCCCCAACCAGGGATCGAACCCGCATCCCCTGCACTGGAAGGTGGATTCTTAACCACTGGACCATCAGGGAAGTCCCAGGAAAGACGTTATCTTATCCATCTTCATTCTCAGTGTCTAGCCTGTTTCTGGCACACAATGGGGGCTCACAAAATGTGTATCTGAACCAATGAATTTTCAGTGTAGGATATACATGGCTTCTTAGGAGCCCAAAATGCGTGTCGAGTTCCATCTATCCATTGCTTCATCTGTCCGTCCGTCCATCCACCCATCCATTATTCATCCATTCAACAACCCTTATCAAATGCATTCTATGGTTAAGAGTTTGCCTGCTAATTCAGGAGACATGGGTTCGATCCCTGGTCCAGGAAGATCCCACATGCCATGGAGCAACTAAGCCCATGTGCCACAACTACTGAGTCTGTGTGCTGCAGCTACTGAAGCCCGTTTGCCTAGAGCCCATCTCCACAACAAGAGAAGCCACCGCAATGAGAAGCCTGCACACCACAATGAAGAGTAGCCCCTGCTCACTGCAGCTAGAGAAAGCCTGCATGCGGGAACGAAGACCCAACACAGCCAAAAATAAATAAATAAAAATGCATACTATGAGCTAGCACTGAGACAGACATGGCCACTGTCCTAATGAAAGTTATAACCTAAAGGGAAGACTGATATTGAACAAATAATTGTAGCTTTATTTTCCCCCGTAGTACTTATCATGACCTGAGATCCAATTTTATATATTTTTGTTTATTGCCTATCTCTGATATTAGACTATAATAAGCTCTAGGAGGGCAGGGGCTTTATCTTGTTTGCCACTGTGACTAAAACAGTGCCTGCCACTTTGTAGGTACTTGATTAATATTTGTTACCTGAATAGACTAGAACTATATGTGGTCCCGTTTGAAACAACTAAGGATGGGAATTTCTGATGTGTTTAAAACATGCATTAAAACCACCCACCTTCAGGCATCTTTCAAATGAAAAATGATTAAATACTAAAACCCAATATGATGCATTGTGGTGACAATGATTAATGTCTCACTCCCAACTTCAGTTAGAATGTTGGAGAGATTTGGTCAAGATGACACCAAAGAATTTTGTGACAGAAACTTGATGAGTGCTTTGCAGCTTTTAATTTTGTGATTCTCCTGGTGATTTCAGGGAAAGGCTTTGTTGGAGTCTGACCATGTGATAATAATAAAGGACACAAAATAGAAGATATTAGGTGTGTGAGAAAAGGGCATTCTACAGTGGTGTCTGCCTTGCATTATAATCCTATTTAGTTGACAAGCAAATCAAAATGAAAAAAGAGGTGACTATTCTCCTGCTGTCCAATCTCCCTTCCCTTGGAACCCCCCTTCCCAACTGGGAGCCTGGGTAACTGGACCAGGGTTTGATCTTGGTGTGCTGGGAGCTTGCGTTGTTGGTGGGGAGGAGCAGGTGTCCCTGGGGGACTGTTCTGCAAGGCAGGGAGAGTGGGAGGCCTTATCTCTGTGAGAAACCAAACCCTGGCCCAGGGAATCTATGGAAACCAGATGAGAGAGAGAGAGAGAGAGACAGAGAGAGAGAGAGAGAGAGAACGAGAGAATGTGTTAGAAGCCTGGGCCTGCAATGACGCTGGGTGGCTTAAAGAACAAAAATTTATTGTCTCATGGTTCTAGAGGTTGGCAGGATTAGCTTCTTTTAAAGGTTATGAGGAAGGACAGTTTCAAGCCTCCCTCTTAGCTTCTGATATCCTCAGGTGCTCCTTGGCTTGTAGATGGCATCCTCCCTGTGTCTTCACATTGTCTTCTCTCTGTTTGCGTCTGTGTTCAAATATCCCCTTTTTATAAGGACACCAGTCGTATTGGATTAGGGCCCACCCTAATGCCTTCATTTTAACCTGATCATCTGCATAGACTGTATTTCAAAACAAGGTCACATTCATAGGACTTCAATATCTTTTGGGGAGACAGAATTCAACTTATAGCAGAGAGAGAGAGTTGAAAGTGGATGGGTGGAGGGTAGCCTGAAGAATTTCTAGAAGAGCTGGAACATAACATAGGGCACAGGAACTTTCCACAGGGCCTAGGCAGCCCCAGCCAGATTGGAGGAGGGCAAAGGAGATACTCAGCTTGGACATATATGGATAATGAAACCAAAAAATCCCCTTGAAGTGGCTGGAGCTTTGAGGGAAGAAATACAATATATAGCCACAATACTGCTTTATTTATGAAGAAAAAAAAAAAGGATGTCAGATCTGGGGCAAGTCATGAGAGGTAATTTGGTGTCTGGGGAAGTATATTGGTTCACAGTGGATCACATGCCACTTCTCTAGTACTGGCTGTGTGACCTTGCTTAAACTCTCAGGACCTCAGTTTCCTCATCTATAAAATGAGGCCCATGAGCTCAAACTCCCAGAGTGTCTGTGAAGATTACATGAGATTATGAGATTGGATGTGAAAAGAACCTGCTCTCAGAAGGCAGAACTCAACAAAAGTCAGTTACCCATTTTCCTTTTCTCTAGAGAGAGCTTCTGTTCAAGAAAATTGTTTCTCGTTTTCAGTATAATGTTAGAGTGAAAAAAAATAGAGAGATGTGGAAACAGACATGTAAATGACTTACAATTGGTTAGATTCTCCTATCTTAATCAGGGTGTTAGAGAAAATGGTAAGATGGACATGTGACCAGAACCATCCTATATTACTCTAGTCATTAGGGCAGGAGGCCAGGAGGATGGGATTACGGGATCTTCCCGGTGAGTTACTATTTTTAGATGGAGCCTCTGAATGATCCAACATACAGTAGAAAATCTCTCCAGATCTGTAGACCAGCAATCAGTAAATTTAAAAAAAAATGAAAAAACTGTAAAAGTTGATAATCATAAAGGATATGATACCTACAAGCCTTAAATGTTTTTATACAACTCACAACACATAAGGTAGATTCATTTGTCTAGTTTTGGTTTAGGCCTCAAAACTAAGGTTTTCTTTCAGCATGGGTGGGCTGATTCAAGTTCTATGTTGTCTTTTTTGCACAAACTCTTTCCATAATGTATTATGCACATTTTCCAGTTTTGAGTGTAGAATCTTAGTAGATTTTTCTCCCCCCAAACTTTCAGAGTTTACTAGCTCACCCCTAATCTGAAAGTATTTTTAATGATTTATCTTATCAACCTTTCCTAATACATTCAAGTTCATTTCTGTAAAATAACAACTCTTGTTTTGCATTCCTATTTCATCAGCTTCTACAATATTGAATTGAATTGAAAAGTATAATAGCAATTACAATGGACATAAATGTGAGTGGGAACAAAGTCAACTGAGTCTTAGAAATCATACAGCTCAGCTGGTGGGAGCAGAAGCAGACACACAAATGACCCTTCCAGCTGTACCCTTTCAGTTTGTTTTAGAGAGGAAATGGAGATCTATATCAATCCAATGAGTTGGTTAAGTAAAAATGGGTTGAAGTGTTTTCACTGCATGAGCTGTGAATGAAAACCATAATGGTGCAACTGTTGACAGATTTCAGTATCTCTCTGGTAGGGTTTTGCTGTAAGTTAAGAGTACCACCACCATCACTCTAACAAAAGATCACAGATGTCAGAATAATCTTATATCACTCTTCAGAACTATCATTATATCTATAATTGCAAATCATTTGTATATCTAAGCATCTTTCATTTTTATTTATAATTCAACTTATTTGTTCAACGATCTAGCAAATATTTATGGTCTGCCTACTATTGCTGGATGTTAGGATACAACATAAATAAGGTGTGGCCTTTGCTCTTGGAGAACTTACAGTCTAGTGGTGCAGCCAGGTCAGTAAGTGGGCAATTATCGAGCAGGTGGTTGGCATGAGGGACAAACCAAGAGAGCAACATTGCGCATTCTAGGACATGAGTCTCTTAGTGGAAGTCAGAGGGGAAGTATGGGTTCAGTCATTACAAACATCTGTGGAGCACCTTCTGAGTACCAAGCTCTGTTTTAGGCACTGGGGTTACAAAAATGAATAATTCATAGTCCTGTACTCAAGAAATCCATACAGGTAATTATAGTGCCCTGTAGTAAGTGCTTTCTTTTGGATCAGCACTGAGTCTTCAGATGGTGGGGACAGGGAAGTTTCCTACAGGAGGTGAAGCTTGTCAAGCTTGTAAGCATTCTTAGGGCAGAGGCCTAACTTGTCTTGAGCTTTGTTGTCCTTCCCGCCCGGTTCCTGGGACCATGTTTTGTACACCTTGTGTGCTCAGTCAGTGTTTGAATGAGTAAAGGAACTGCATGATGATTAGAAGTTAACTAGGGGTCAGGCCCTGTGCTCTGTTCTGAGAATACAAAAATGAGTGAGCCATGGCCTTTGCCCTGATTGAGATTATAATAAAATCTCATTTCTGGCTGAATCCTGATGACATATCAACAGTGTAAAACACTTGCAAACCTGGGCACACCTTTCTAATAAGTTGTGCTCCATGTTGGACCATTTACTGGCTATGGCAAACACTTGTCAAACATACTCTCTTGAGCTTATTCCAGGGAGAAAAGTGGATGGTTAAGGAAGCAGGAGACTGAGCAAGGCCAGCTCCAACCCTGGTAATAAAAAGGCATCATTCAGATTGACTTGAATGATGGTTGTGCTGGGAAATCATCAATACTCAACCCTAGATAGTGGGTAATACAACTGGTAGCAGACTATTGGTATAGTGAGCAGTTTTGTCTGAGGATCTCCCAAGTGCTTTTTCAAAACTTTCTTCTGCACCACCCCAGGCCCTTATCACAACGGAATTGGCAAGTAGCAATTCTACAGCAACATCTAACACAAAGCTTGGAGTTGTTGGCTGGTCGTTTGCTCCATGTGACGAGCAATTTCAAGCCGGTCTCTAGGAACATGTGAGTTTGAATGAGGTCTCTCGGTGTTTTACAGTCGCTACTGCCTCTGCTCTAATTCCTCAAACCCTCAATTCCTGAACCACCAAAAGCAGCTGAAGTTGGTCAAGAGGCTAGTGGAGCAGGGGACACCAGGCAAGTCAGGATGGCATGGATATGTAATTTATGTCCTTTTAGTGTGACTAAATGCCACAATTAGCATGACAGAAAATTCTGCAGCTATGTCACTTTTCTCCAATGTTATGAAAAGACAAGTAGAAGTGAAACTGTGCAACCCAGATTGGGACTTGAACCATGTTCTTTTTTTAAAAAAATTAATTAATTATTTTTTTTATACAGCAGGTTCTTATTAGTTATCTATTTTATACATATTAGTGTATACATGTCAATCCCAATCTCCCAATTCATCCCACCACCGCCCCCCCTCCCTTTCCCCCCTTGGTGTCCATACGTTTGTTCTCTACATCTGTGTCTCTTTTTCTGCCCTGCAAACCGGTTCATCTGTACCATTTTTCTAGGTTCCACCTATATGCGTTAATATACGATATTTTGAACCCATGTTCTTTTAACTGAGATCACACACCTCGTCTCAGGACTTAATGAAGCTCAGGTTCTTGATGTCTCATTGCAGAAAGAATTCAGTGAGAGACAAAGTGATAGGTAAGAAGTGGATTTATTTAGAGAGAAACACACTCCACAGACAGCGTGTGAGCCATCTCAGAAGGTGAGAAAGGCACCAGGGTATGGGGTTGTCAGTTTTTATAGGGGTGGGTAATTTCATAGGCTAATGAGTTGGAGGAGTATTCCAGCTATTTCAGGAAGGGGAGGGATTTCCAGGAATTGGGCCACTGCCCACTTTTTGACCTTTTATGGTGGGCCTTGGAACTGTCATGGTGCCTGTGGGTGTGTCATTTAGCTTGCTAATGTGTTACAGTGAGTGTATAATGAGGCTCAAGGTCTTAGTGGAAGTTGACTCACCCACCATCTTTGTTATGTCCTCAGGCTATGTCATTTTTTCAAAGGTTGTGCCCTACCCCTTTCCCTCCTGTTTCAGAAGGAGTACAGAATTTTGCTTCAGGACACACAGTAAGTTAGGGGCTGAAACACTCCATTATTCCATAACCAGCAAGTCATGGGTCTGACCCAGAAAAAGAAAGGCCAAACCTTTTTCTAGGTGGGACATCTTCACATCTTCGCCATTTCTTTTTACGAATACTCCTCGGGCTTCCCTGGTGGCGCAGTGGTTGAGAGTCCGCCTGCCGATGCAGCGGACACGGGTTCATGCTCCGATCTGGGAAGATCCCACATGCCGCGGAGCGGCTGGGCCTGTGAGCCATGGCCGCTGAGCCTGCGCATCCGGAGCCTGTGCTCCACAATGGGAGACACCACGACAGGGAGAGGCCCGCGTACCGCAAAATAAATAAATAAATAAAAATAAAATAAGAATACTCCTCGTTTTTCCTCCCTCCATAACAACCTTTTCCAAGTTCTCATTGCCATGCGTTCTCTTGGGAATCCACATGTCAGACTCCAGCAGTGTTATAGTTCTAATATCCACTTGTGTCCCCCACATGCCCTCAGCCCTGCCTAGCTGGAGGGTCGCATTCCAGTTCAGAAATAGCAATAAAGAGAAGTCACTTCTGGGATAGAGACTGAGTGTAGCTAGAAGTCGGGGACCTCCAATCAATGACTAACACACCAGACAGGCTCCCCTTTGTCCATTGTTAACTGAGGATGAATGGATTTCCAGACCTCTGTTGCTACCTCTAGAGAAGGAAGGAGGCGGCTGTGGGCAGAGAAAGTTCCATTCAGCCTGACTTTGCCTTGAGTTATTGCCTTTTATTTTCCAACTTTAGTGAGGCTTAATTGACAAAAAAAGTAAGATATTGAGTGTTCATCATGATGATTTGATATACATAAACACTGTGAAAGGATTCCTCCCATGTAGTTAATTAACACATCCATCACCTCATATTTATCTTTTTTTGAGTTGGGGGGAGAACATTTTGAGTTATTGCTTTTTGCAATTTCTCCCACAAATCACTGAGTCGAGTCATGAATTTTTAGCAAGTGGGAACCTCTTACAAATCAGAGGTTTTGGCTCTGGTGAGTGTTCTAAGAAATGTCCCAAAGGCCTGAGTTGGAGGACCTCAGGTCTAGTTCTGTCTCAGACACCAGACAGCCACATGCAACCGTGGGCATGTTGACTTTATGATCTAGGTTTTGGTTTCCTTGTCTGCAGGATGAGCGTGTTGGACGTATATTAGGTCAGTGAATGGAGGTCTCTGGGCCATATATTGCTTGAAAGCATGTGTTTTGTCTGTGTAGTAGTTTTTTTTTTTAATTTACAAAATTTGAATTAGTGTCTATCATTTAACAGTTGACTCAACAACAATAAAATAATCTGATAAAAAAACGGGCAAAGGACCTGAGTAAACAATTCTCTAAAGACATACAGATGGCCAACAAGCATATGAAAAGGTGCTCAAAACCACTATTAGAGAAACGAATATCAAAACCACAATGATGAGATAACTACTGCATACCCATTAGGTATACCTAAAGAACAGAAAATAACAAGTGTTGGTGAGGATATGGAGAAATTGGAACCTTTGTGCACTGTTGGTGGTGAGAACAATCAACGTTATACCATGTGGGAGATAGCTGACCTGCTCAAAATGTCCAAATCAAGCGCTGAAAATCATTTTCCCCAGCTTGGTTATGTTAATTGCTTTGATGTTTGGGTTCCACGTAATTTAAGCGGAAAAAACTTTCTTGACCGTATTTCTACAAGCGATTCTCTGCTTAAATGTAATGAAAACGTTCAATTTTTAAAAGAAATTGTGACAGGCGATGAAAAGTGGACACTGTACAATAATGCGGAACGGAAGAGATTGTGGGGCAAGCAAAATAAACCACCACCAACAACAGCAAAGCTGGTCTTCATCCAAAGAAGGTGATGTTATGTATATGATAGGGATTGGAGGGGAGTCCTCTATTATGAGCTCCTTCCGGAAAACCTAACGATTAATTCCAACAAGTACTGCTCCCAATTAGACCAACTGAAAGCAGCACTCAACGAAAAGTGTCTGGAATTAGTCAATAGAAAACACATAATCTTCCATCAGGATAATGCAAGACCACCTGTTTCTTTGATAACCAGGCAAAAACTGTTACAGCTTGGCTGGGAAGTTCTGATTCATCCGCCGTATTCACCAGGCATTGCACCTTAAGATTTCCATTTATTTCGGTCTTTACAAAATTCTTTGAATGGAAAAAATTTCAATTCCCTGGAAGACTGTAAAAGGCACCTGGAACAGTTCTTTGCTCAAAAAGGTAAAAAGTTTTCAGAAAATGGAATTATGAAGTTACCCCAAAAATGGCAGAAGGTAGTGGAAGAAAAGGGTGAATACGTTGTTCAATAAAGTTCTTGGTGAAAATGAAAAATGTGTCTTTTATTTTTACTTAAAAACTGAAGGCACTGTCTGGCCAACCCAATAGAATGGTGGTTGCCAGGGGCTGGGAGAAATAGGGAATGGTAAGCTGTTTAATGTGTACAGTTTTAGTTTTGCAAGATGAAAGTTTTGTAGACTGGCTGCACAACATGAATGTACTTAATACTACTGAACTGTACACTTAAAAATCGTTAAGATGGTAAATTTTATATGTATATTTTACCACAATTAAATTTTTTTTTGAGAGATAGCTCATGAAAATCTGAAGTCATCTTTTTTTGGGGGAAAACCCAGAAGATCAGGACTTTGGGCCTTAGACACCAGTTGGCAACAGCCAGCTTGAGCTGAGTATCTGCTCTTGTCTTCAGATGAGCCTATTCTTTGCTGTTCTCCCCAGGCCCCACCTAGTTATCTTCTTTCAATAAAATAACCCATCTGGCCACCATAGACCTTTGGGTTTGCAACCCCTGGATTAAACTATCTCTATGATACTTTCTAGAATTAGTACCTGTGATTCCAAAGTCTTAGTCATCATGAACACTCTGTAAGTAAACAAGATGAGTGAGATGTAGACAGAGGGACATTCAGGTTACCTTCTTGACATCTCTCAGGTCTACGGGAGGGTTAACACCCATGTCTACAATGGGCAGTAAAAACAACTGGCTAGTGACATTGGTTTAGTTACTCCCTGACCTCTGTATAAACCCCATTCCTGGCTGGGGTTTATGTTCTGAACCTGAGCTTTTAGTATTACTGAGGTCATTGTGTCTTGCTGATCCAGAGGACACTATTGTCACCAAGATAGATGAAATCCTTAAATGTTACATAATGGATGATCCTAATGGCATGGGGAAAATTAGGAGAGAAATGATACAGACAACTGGAAGCTTTGCTCCCAGAAAAAAAAGATGATTTAAAATTGTCTAAAGGAAACAAAGAAAAAATAGATCTGTTCCTTCAACAATCCTCATAGTTTGTTATCAATAATGCTGTGTATGCTACATGTGACATCATGATACATAACTCTACTTTTGATCTTGGGACACAACCTAATTATTGAAATTTGGGGTTAGGTAATTTTGAAATCTCCCTCTACCCCTCTGAGGGAATGAGATCAGCTGGAATAAGATAACAGATGGCCCCTCTTTATGAAGAATATCCCTGTCTTGGTTCCTCATTCATTCACTCACTCATTAAAACTCATTCATTTATTCAACCAATATTTATTTAGCACCTCCTAGTAACGCCAGTCCCTGACTAATAAGCAGGACAGTTAAGATTCCTACCCTCATGGAATTTAGGTAGTGGGGAAAGGCAGAACAGCTTGTGAATGTCTGGTCAATAGTTTCCTAAAGGGTATTATTTCGTACCTTTTTTCATTTCATTATGTACTAGGTATTTTGGTAGTTGCTCTGGGGTCAGCTTGGTGGACAAGACAGGCATTAAACAAGATTGATTATATAAGGTTTTAGAGTTTTTATTAGTTCTGACTGCAAGGGACATGGGAAGTTGCTACAGAAGTGGTATTGGTGTCTGGTCTTGGAGGATGTCTAGTTCTCAGTAGTCAGAGGCTGGGAGATTTATTCTAGGCCAAAGGCAAAACATAGCCAGAGGCGGGAGGTATGGAATGGCAAGAATGTTTGTGGAGAGCAAGACTTTCTGCGTAGCTGTTTGAGCTGTATTTCTTCCCCTAATGTTGAAAATTGCTCTGAGATATAATTATAGAAAGGGTCACTCCTAGGGGCAGCCACTCACTGCCCAGAGACCTGTCTGAGGAGGGGCTGCCACAGGCTTAAAGAGATTCACTCTGAAAAAAAATTGGTGTTTTGTTAAGTTTGTTTAGGATTGGGATGGTAGGTGTAGTGTGCAGGATGACAGAATTGAAACTTCTACACATTAGTTGTGCCAATTTGTGGGTTGCACTTTATAGAATTGAAGTCAAGCCTTTAGACTGTACTAAGCAAATTTATGAGAAATACTTCACCATTCATGAAAAATCATATTTGCCAAAAGTATCTGATGACCTTAACCTAAAGAGATTGTCTTTAAACAGCTAGGGATCTTACATTTGGCAGGAATATAAAATGCAATTACTTTAAAAAGATGAGGGCTTCCCTGGTGGCGCAGTGGTTGAGAGTCCACCTGCCGATGCAGGGGACGCGGGTTCGTGCCCCGGTCCGGGAAGATCCCACATGCCGCGGAGCGGCTGGGCCAGTGAGCCATGGCCACTGAGCCTGCGCGTCTGGAGCCTGTGCTCCGCAATGGGAGAGGCCACAACAGTGAGAGGCCCGCGTACCGCAAAAAAAAAAAAAAGAGATGAAGTGTGCCGCATACCATTTTGGGCAGCTGATAGAAGAAAGTTTTGTGACCACTTCATGCATATACACTTTACATGTATGTGCAGTAATAATAATAGCTAATATTTATTGAGTTCTTGCTGTGTGCTAGGCACCCTTCTAAGTAATTTATATATATATATATAAAAACTCAAATGACTATTCTAATAACTCTATAGACACTACTATTATCCCCATTTGACAGATGAAGAATTACAGAGAGGTTGAGTAACTTGCCACAGATAGCCTGGCTAGTAAAGCGAGAAGCTGGGATTTCAACCCAGGCCTGGCTCCAGACTCTGTGCTGTAAATACTGCCTCTGAGAGTAAATTAAAAACAAAAACAAGCCTAGAAAACAGTAATCCTTGGCAGTGATATTGTAGTTAGGAAGTGGGTTGTATTGGATTTGTATATTCGTCCACTGTTTATTGAGTACCTATTCCATTGTGCCAGGCACTGTCCAGGTGCTGGAACATACAAGTGCACAAAGCAGATGAAAGCCCTGCTCCCAGGATGCTTATGTCCTAGGAGGTTCACGCCTTTGTTTTTCTAAAGACACTGGTCCTCTATTTGAGAGCTTCTCCAACTATCTGTGGTAAAGGAAAAGTTTTTTTTTTTAAAGTTTTCCAATTTGTCGTGAACTGATATTTTAATAAAATACAGTACAAATCAATAACTAGAAAAATGAAATTTAAAAAACCCCAAAAACCTACGAACTACACAACCTGTTTTTTAAGTATTTGACTCAAAGTTTAAAAATTACTCAGTCTATTTTCTGTACGTCTCTAAGGCTTACTCTCAATTTCTGTACTTATCTCATTATGGATCGTGACAGTTCACCAACTGGCAATTGTCTAAGGCCCACACTTGGGGTAGCTGCCATATGCTCTCTCTTTGCCAACTATTTAGTTACTGCCCATCACACCATGTGATCTGAAAAATAAAGATGAATTGGATTGACAATACGATAGGCTTTTTTTCTGTAATGGGCCAGATAGTAAAGATTTGAGACTCTGTTGGCGAGACCATCTCTGTCATAATTACTCAGCTCTGCTGTTGCCATGTGAAAGCTGCCATAGATGATATGTAATGAATGAGCAGGGCTATGTTCCAACAGAACTTTATTTCTAGTTAATGAAATTTGGATTTTATATAATTTATTTGTATCACAAAATATTATTCTTTTAATTTTTTCAACCACTTTTATAAATGTAAAAATCATTCTTAGCCTGTGGGTCATACAAAAATGGGCCCCAGGCTGGATCTGGCCCATGGGTTTTAGTTTTCAGACTGCTGCAATAAACCAATTCTGGACAATAGAAATATCTTGGAGTAGCTGCTGTCCTTGAATTTGCTGAGAAATAAATGCAAGCTACCATATTTTGTACAATTTGTAATGATTATTAGTGGTAGTGTCAATAAACACAAAACAAAGCTGAAAAAGCCAAAATTGCACATGGTAAATGATAATAAAAATTAAGAGATTAGAACCCTCTTAAATTGTAGTGGGAATGTAAAATAGCGTAGCACGTTTGGAAAACAGTGGCAATTCCTCAAAAAGTTAAGCATAGAGTTACCATATGACTAATAATTTCACTCCTAGGTGTATGTGTATATATATACATATATGTATATAGGCAACAGAATCAAAACCATATGTCCATAAAAAACTTGTACATGAATGCTCATAGCAGCATTATTCATAATAGCCATAAAGTAGAAATTACCTAAATGTCTATCAGCTGATGAATAAATAAAATACTGCAACATCGATGAACCTTGAAAACATGCTAAGTGAAAGAAACCAGATAAAAAAGGTCACATATTATGTGATTTCATTTATATGAAATGTCCAGAATATGCAAATCCATTGAGGAAGAAAGTAAATTACTGGTTGCCAGAGGCTGAGGGCAGGGAGAGGGGAATGGGAGTGTTTTTTTGGAGTGACGAAAATATTATGGAACTTGATAGTAGTGATAGGTGAATAATCCTGTGAATACACTAAAAAATAGTGGATTGTATACTTTAAAAGGATAACATTTATGTTCATGGTTTATATCTCAAAATATTAAAAAACTGACATTTAAAAAAATTGACAAAAGAATCAAAATTTGTCAACAGCATTTTACCTGGAAAATTTGATCTTGGTAAAAGTAATAGTCATAGCAGGAACTTTATAAAGGGCCATAATTGATAAAATTTTATTTGGACAAAACATTGATTGATGAATCTTATCTTTGTTGTGAAATACATGCTGATAAAAATTGATTAATTGAAAATGACTTCAGCTGAACAAAGGTTAAAATAGAAAAAAAAACTGGATATGATTTAACTGATTGCCATAGAAAATTGACTAAGAAATTAAATTGGCTTAATGGCATTCACCGCCTCCCCCCCCTCGCCAAATTATTTCTTAACAAAAATTTAATAAATTTTGGTCTTATTTAAATTAAAATATTTGTATTAAAAATGCAGAATCAAAACTTCCTTAGCAAAAATGGCAGATAAACACATGTACTGGGCTTCTAATATTGCTCTAATGTTTGTTAATCATTTGTTGTATTAGTTTGCTAGGGCTGCCATAACAAAATGCCACAGACTGTGTGGCTTAAACAACAGAAACATATTTTCTCACAGTTCTGGAAGCTGGAGGTTCAAGATCAAGTGTGGCCAGAGTTGGTTTCTTCTGAGACCTCTCTTCTTGGCTTGCAGATGGCCACCTTGTCCCTGTGTCCTCACATGTGTTTCCTCTGTGCTTTCGTATCTGAATTTTCTCTTCTTATAAGGACACCAGTCAGATTGAATTAGGACCCACCCTAGTGGCCTTATTTTAACTTAATCACCACTTCAAAGGCTCTATCTCTAAATATAATCACATTCTGAGGTACTGGGGGTTAGGGCTTCAACATAGGAATTTTGCGGGGACACTATTCAGCTCATAACATCTGTTTAGTAATAGTGCCTGCACACACTTTATGACTTGACAGGCTCAAAGTGCATTAAATTTGGAAACCTCAGCTGTCGTCTAGTGTAGTTCTTACCTTCTCTCTTTCAGAAAGAGGAATGAACTTAGCATTACGCAGGCACATTTCTCTGACTTTCAACTTTCTATCCTACGACAGGAGAGTGGTCTATATTCCGGATGAACACAATTTCCCTCAAATTTGTTATCAGAAGTGACATCTTGTGCTGTGACTAAGAGAGTGCTCTTGAGGAATGACGAAAAGCTCATTTGCATAGTTTAGCGACGATGGAGGATTACTTATGAAAAATATAATGGAACACAGACAGCATATTTATACCCCCAAAGCTGGACCACACCCAGACATTGTCTTAAAGAGTTCTTGAGGGTTAAGTTCACCTTAGAGCGGTATCAAGAGGCTTTAGCTTGCTTTGAAGGTATCCCAGGTGCCATCTAATAATAGATGTTTGGGTTCAGAGATAGAACTAGGGGAGGGAAGGCCTCAGAAATCATTAGTGCTTGGTTCTTGGAACCTCTTTTCTCACCTGTAGAAGTCTAGGGGCTTCTTAAGTTGCTAGGGGGAGAAGATGCCACTAGGGCATCAATTTTTGATGAAATCTTAGCGATTCTTTAGAGAATTCTTAAAAGTGTCCTGTCTAAAAGTAAGTGATAAGCAACATGTATTCAATTCATTCATTTTTATATTCTTCCTTCCATCAAATGCTCATTAAGTGTCTACCATAGTCAGACATGTGCAGGGTGATGGGTATTTAGTTATGATCACAAGACCACAGTTAAGAGACAGTCTATTAAAACAAGCAATTGCCATATAGTATGATAACGTCTGTGACAGAGAAAATTAGAGTGGATTGTAGGAGCGTACAGGGAGAAGGACACCCAACTCAGGCAGGGTGGTCAGGAGAGCTTTCCCCAGAGAAAGTGAGGGCAAAGCTGGCACTTGAGAATGAACAGGAGTCGGTCACGTGAAGAGGGGGAAGGGGAGAAAGGTCCTGGTGGAGGAAATGCCACGGATGTGACCTGCAGGCAAGAGATGTTGATGGCACCAAGGCACTTTGGCTGAAGTGTAGAATGCAGATAGAGAGAGCGTAAAGGTTGGAAGGGTGGGTGGGGTGGGAGTGATAGTTGGGGTATGGGGATGCAGGTCCTAAAGAACCTTGTGAGCCGTGGTAGAAAGAGGAGCTCCCTTATTTATTCCTGATCTGGTCCTGTGATTCTAAGGTGTTCTAAGGGGGGCTATATTGTGCCCTAGCCAACATCATGGGCTTTAGAGCCAGACTGTCTAGGTTTGAAGCTCTGCTGAGATGCTTCCGAACCTCATTACCTAATCTCTGCATTTCAGTGTCTTCCCTCATCTGTAGAATGTGGCCAAAATAGTACCCACCTCAGAGAGCTATCATGAGATAGCTCTGGAATAATATATACACATAAACTGCTCTAGAATAAGGCCTACAGCATAAAAAATTCTCATAAAACTGCAGCTATTGGCAAAATCTTTAGTGTGAAGCCCATCTCATGAAATACTATCTCCCCCTTTGTTCTAGAATGAAATTACATTGTTTTGGCTATTGAAGAGTTCTTGCCCTTCACACTTTGAGTCCTCGGTTTCAAAGTAATGGTAGGAATTGATTTATGACACATGGTTGGAATTATGGTCTCTTGATTGTTATTATGCCACAAATGCTTTGAGCCAAAAGCCTGGTACGTTTATGAACAGGTGAGTCATGGAGTGGTATACAAGTCCAGACTGCTATAGGGAATTTCCTATTGGTCAGTTGTTGCAGGAGTTGGGATGGTCACAGGTAGAGTCATCCTCATGGCCATCTACCCACTGCCCAGGAAAGCTTAAGAAAGTCAGGCCATCTTTTGTGCCTTGTTAATCAAGAGGCAAAGGTTTTAAATGGACTTTAGGATTTGTGGTCTCTCAGTGGGAAGTTGGGTTAATGGCCTCTTTGTACTCTGTTTTTAATTTTCTTCCCTGGGAAGCTAACAATAATTCCCCCATCTGGTGATTATTGTAAGGATTGGGTTTTATAATATTGTCCTAACAACGTAAGAACAGTTTATGAATTCACTTAGTCATTAATTTGATAAGTGTTTACTATTGCTTTATTAAGAATGGAATATAGGGGCTTCCCTGGTGGCGCAGTGGTTGAGAGTCCGCCTGCCGATGCAGGGGACACGGGTTCGTGCCCCGGTCCGGGAAGATCCCACGTGCCGCGGAGCGGCTGGGCCCGTGAGCCATGGCCGCTGGGCCTGTGCGTCCGGAGCCTGTGCTCCGCAACGGGAGAGGCCAGAACAGTGAGAGGCCCACGTACAGCAAAAAAAAAAAAAAAAAAAAAAAAAAAAAAAAAAAGAATGGAATATAAATATGGCTAGTACAGGGTCCTTACCCACGAGAGGAGAGGTTGATGTGTCTACTAATAACTTAAGCAACATAGTAAATGCTAAAATAGAGTTTTATTTGAGATGCTACAGGATGACAGAAAGAAAAACCCTAATCTTGCTCATGGTTAATTTTATATATCAACTTGGCTGGACCATCATGCCAGATATGTGGTCAATCATTATTCTGGGTCTTTCTGTGAGAGTATTTTTGGATGAGATTAACATATAAGTCAGTGGATGTTGAGTAAGGCAGATTGCCCTCCATAGTGCGGGTGGGCCTCATCCAGTCAGTTGAAGGCCTGAATAGACAAAAGACTGACCTCCTCCAAGCAAAAGGGAATTCTGCAGCAGGTGGCCTTCATACTTGAGTTGCAACATTGGCTCTTCCTGGGTCTTCAGCCTGATGGCATTTGGACTTGAACGATAACATTTGCTCTTCCCTGAATCTCCATCCTGCTGGCCTTCCCTGCAGATTTTGGGCTGGCCAGCTTTCATAATTGCATGAACCAGTTCCTTAAAATAAATCTCTTTCTATATATATACATCCTTTTGGTTCTGTTTCTCTAGAGAACCCTAAATAATACAATGGTAAACAGGAAAAGCTTTAGAGAATAGGTGATATTTAAGCTGAGTCTTAAAGGATGAATCAGAGGAGTCCATTTAGGTTTGGGTAAGGACAATCTAGGTAGAGGTAGCTGCAAGTTCAAAGGCATGGAGACTCCCAACAGCATGCGGCTTTGGGAGAATTGTTCAGAGCTTGGTTTTCTTGAACTCTGGATGTTTGAGAGGCATGAAGGGAGAAGAGAATGGAGAAGAAAGCAAATCATGAAGGGTGTGTATGTGTATTATGGTGAACATGCAATCAGTCACCCAGATGTTGTGGGGAGTGGAGAGGAATGTTTAGGAAGAACTGGAGGAACGGTGGAACTTAAAGGATGGGATTCAGGCAAGGGATCACAAGGGGCTGAATGAGGTAGTGGTGGTGAGGAAGGAGCATAAAGATGGATTTGAGAGTTATTTGAGATTATTCATTGATTAGACCCAAGGTGGTAAAGACACCTAGATCCTGGTTCAGGCCTATTGGTTGGGTGGTGGCCCTCTGACTCATATATTACAGACCTTATAATATCAGGTTGCATTATCCTGGACAACTTTCAAAAGGGTTTAATTAACAAAGTGCTAAAAAGGAACTAAACAACTGCAACAAGAATAGCAGGCTAGTGAGCTTCCAGAGAATGAGAGAATTAGAGCATGCCTTCCAAATTCACAACTCTAATCAATTTCACTATAAACTGAACATAGGTAATTCCCCCCTCAAGGTGGAGCCTGTGACTTCCAAGGGGGCAACATGAGCCTAAAGTAAAGACATTTCAATGCCAGCTTCTATATTCCATGTATGTAATTGTCCCCCTTGCCTGTGTAACAAGCATAGTATGGACATATATAATGGCCTAGAAATAACTGTGGTAGTTCCATCAGAATAACATGATAAGACTGATTTCCCTGTAATGCCCTCCCTTTCCTGTTCCTTCCACCTAATAAATTCTGGTGTGTGACTCAAGGTGCAGCTCACACCACACCTTCAGGAACCTGGCCCATGTGATGTCAGCCTGCAATTAGCTCTCTTACCCCCACATTCCTTTGCAGCACTTTGGTGTTGATTATAGACTGCCTTGAATATCTCGTTTTCATATTCCGTGAGTCCCCAGACCTCATCTTACTTACCTGCTGTATTATTCTTGCAGTTTCAAGTTTCTAGTCTCGAATTTTATTTGCTGATCACCCGCACTTTTAAACAAGACAGTAAGAATTACATGCTACCTGCCCTTTATGACAATTTATTGAGTATTTACTATGTGCCAAGTATGTGATCCAGCCCAATCTACATCCTTGGCTCCCTCTTACCCTCACTCACTCATTTGCAACTATAGAGACTTATTCCCATCTCAGGGCCTTTCCACTTGTCTCTGGCTGCCTGGAGTGCCCTCCCCCAGAACCTCCCACTGTTCAGTTTCCTTAATCTCATGTCCTCAGAGAGACCTCCTCTGACCAGTCTCTCATGTATTTGCTCTCTATCTTATTATCCTTTACTTTGTATAGAGCACATATGATTATCTAAAATCAACTTCTTTGTTTAGTTGTTTATGGTCTATTTCTCCCTATTTGGGGTGTAAACTACATGAAGGCAGCACTGTCTTTTTCTCTGTTGTAACTTGTGTACATGGCACAGTGCTTGGCTTTAAGTAGGTGCTCTACCTTTTGAACCCATGAATCAGCTGTGTCAGGCAAATAGGCACCTGCCCTGCTTAGACTGCAGAGAAGACAGACAGTGAGTACCTGCTCGTAAGGAACATACCAAGTGAAACAGTGCATGTAGAAGTACGGTAACTTATAACAGGGAGTTAATTGAGACTGTGGGTTCAGAGAAAGACCTCCCTGAACCCAGTGAAGTTTAAGTGGAGACCGGAAGGTCTTCACAACATCTTTTACATCCTGCTGAATATATCCCAGTTTTCCTCTCTTCTTTTTTTTTGGCCGTGCTGTGCGGCATGTGCGGTCTTAGTTCCCCCGACCAGGGGTGGAAGCCGCGTCCCCTGCAGTGGAAGCGCGGAATCAACCACTGAACCGCCAGGGAAGTCCCTGTCCCAATTTTCTTGTGCTTTATGCTGCCCAGAAGCTCCTTCAGTTTTGATTCCTAGGACAAGATCTTTGATTACTGATGGGGTAAGGAAGTAATGGAACTTTCTAGTTATTTTAAGGCACTCGATACTTTTAAGATAGATCCCAAATAGTCCGTTTTAGTACATAATGAATACTAATGCTCCACTCCAGTCCACGTCATCATTATATTTATTAATGGAATTCAGCATTACAGCTGTTCATGAATTCATTTAACTACCACAAACGTTAAGCTGATGCCACCATATATTTGACAAATCTCCTTACTCTGTCTCCTCTTTTACACAGAGGCAGTTATGCTTCATGCTGTCTGCAGTTGTTTATTCCATCACTAAAGCACTGATGTGTTAGGACTTAATTGAAGAGAGTCTTTCTCCCCTACCTTCTGCAACATTGCTAGTGAGGCACTCTCTGGTATGCATTTGTGGATTGCTACACTGATGATCTGTTTTTTAAAAAGAGTACCTTTGGATATTATTACCTTGATCTTACTCTTGATATCAAAAGTGTCACTGCTACATGGCTGATGGAAAAATGTTGCATTGCTGGGAGCAGAGCCACAAAACACTTAATCACAGCTTTCCCTTTCCCTGCTTTATAACCCACCATAACTGTAACTCTCTCCCCATATATTTATTTCATTGCTGCAAAAATGGATGTTTGTTGATTCAGTGGCTAGTTAGGACTTATTTCTACAGTCAACTGAAAAGGTTTTTGTGTTTGGGAAATCGAAGTATAATTTCAGCTGGTTTCTCCGTCTCTTTATGAGAAAAATGGGTGTGTGATCAGTATGTACAACATGTAATTAGACTGAAAGGGGAGACTCCATTGTTCTAAAGCTGCAGCCAGGCGCCAGAGGATGAGAATTGGAGAAGAAATGGCTATTGTTGGAATCCTGTCTTCTAGCCTTCTTTATATCTGTGTGACCTTGGACAAATCCTACCTCTCTACCCTGTAATTTTTTCCCCTATGAAACCATAAGATTGGGTCTGTGGGCTCCCTCCTGCAAGGCTGCCAAAGGATTTATTGACAAGATGTTGAAATGTCTTGCTGTGGAAAACTTCTGTTTGGTAGGGTTGCTAGGGACTTATTGTGAGGAGGGTGACTTTGTAGCCTCTGGTTGCCTCTTCTAGCTTTTGATGTCTCTGAAAGCAGCTGGAGAGAGAGAGAGAGAGAGAGAAGGAGAAAAGAAAATTGTGCTTACTGTGTAAACAGTTAATAATGCTATTAATTTCTACCTCATTGCCATATAATGGAGATAGGAATCTCATTATTCAGAGACATTCAAATGTAACAATTCTAGTCGTTACATACAGCCTCTTAATCACCATGCCACTCACACTGTGTAATTTGCTCTGTGAACTTGGGCACATAAAAAACATCACCCTAGTCACTGCCAGTCAGGGCACCACTGAAGACAGAACCAGAATAATAGGTATTTGAAAGGGGACATGCTGAGAACTGCACTGCTGCAAGGCAAAAACAGGTTGCCAAACACAATGGCTCTGATTGGCTTTGCAGAGCAACTGGCTGGAAACTGACACAACTGTCCCCCAAATGGTGGCAAAGTTTGATGGTGGCCCTCCAAGACCTATATTGAAATTGGATTAGTAGGATTGGAAATGAGGTCTCTCTGTGGTCTTGAAGAATGCTGTCAGATCTGGCTTTCAACTATATCACTCACTTCCACTGTGCCAGAAATAGAGACTTTTAGGAGTTTCTTTGGCCTAGATATGTGCTGTTCAGTATGGCAGCCACTAGCCACGTGTGACTGTTGAGCACTCAAAATGTGGCTAGAGCAAATGAGATGAGCTGTATATGTAAAATACGTATGGGATTTCGAATACTTTGTAAGAAAAAAAATGAATGCAAAGTAGCTCATTAATGATTTTATATTGGTTACATGTTGAAATGATGCTATTTTGGATATATTGAGTTAAATGAAATGTAGTATTCAAATTAATTTCTCGTTTCTTTTTACTTTTTAAATTTATTTATTTATTTATTTAGGCTGTGCCGGGTCTTAGCAGCAGCATGTAGGATCTTTGTTGTGGCATCTTTGTTTGCAGCATGGGGGCTTCTTAGTTGCGGCGTGGGGACTGTTAGTTGCAGCATGCATGCGGGATCTAGTTCCCTGACCAGGGATCAAACCTGGGCCCCCTGCATTGTGAGCACGGTGTCTTACTCACTGGACCACCAGGGAAGTCCTCTTTTTAGTTTTTAAATGTGACTACTTAGAAAATGTAAAGTTATATGTGTGGCTTACATTTTATTTCTATTGGACAACACTAGCCTAGAGAAATCAGATGCTTGTTTACTCTAATTGCTATGATTCTACCTTGTTTTTCTTGCTCCTTTTACAAACTCAAGTCCCTTTGAAGATTCTTCACATTGATACTAAGAGCCTGCTTCCTCATTCCTATTCAGGAGCAGAGCTCCTCCCACCATTCTTCCTGGCACCCCTCTGCCTAACTCCTGGTGCGGACAGCTTGGGTAAAACATGTTCCTATGGTGGCAAAGAATGCCCTGTTTTCAGGGGCACCTGGGTGAGAATTTTAGATGGACTATGACTCATGGTAGACATGGGAATATCAACCTGACACAGGTTTAACCTTTTGATGGGGTTTGGGTTTTGTCCCAGAAGATCTAAGGGGGTGAAAAGGGGGTCAAAACCCACAGTACATCAAAATATGTGTGACTTGTAAAGCTCTGTTTATGGTGGCAAATTTATGGCCAGAGGTGCAGATCCTGGGGGCAGATGGTTTTGTTTGGCAAAAAAAGTGTGTTTTGTTTAGTTGAATTGGAGTGACTGCCATGGGGGACACACTTCTATTTCTCACAGACTTTACCATTCTTGTTATCTTAACTCAGCTGATTTGTGTCACCTGCCTGGCTGCTGAAGATGGATGTGTTTGTGTACCTTGCAAGATGGAGGGGCCACACTTAGTAACACAGCTATGCCTGGTGGCTGGCACAGCTCCTGTCCCCAGGAGCTCACAGCCAGCACATAAGTTACAGCATAACCAAGTCTGGATGGACGGATGTTTACCAAGCACCTGATTACTGCTCTAAGATCCAGGGGAAAAAATTGAGAGAAACAAATCAGCTGTGGGTACAACAGAAAGTACAGGTGACTAACTGTGACTTGGGGAAGGATATTTAAGAGGAGGTGGGGTATAGGAGGAAGAAAAGTAACATTTTTGAGCCAAGACTGGGCCATACATAAGATTAAGCACTTGTCATGCACCATCTCATCTACTCCTCAAAACAGACATCTGAGCTAGATATTGTTATCTTCATTTGCAGATAAGGACGGGAGGATCATGGAATCTGCCCAAGGTCACACACAATGGATAGAGCTAGGATTTGAATCCAGGTCTTTCCGAGTGGGCTTAAGGCCATGGTGTGTCCACTATGCTCCCCCTAACACCCCGGGATTAATGAAAGGATGATTCATAACAACTGTTTTATTTCTGTTTGCTGGGCCTCTCTCCCACCCCCTACCCACACCTTTCCAGGAGAGTTCTTGTGTTTTTAACCCTCAACTCATTTATTTATTAAAGTTACAATAATATATTTTTGCAAGCATACAAATTTGCAAAGTAACTAATGATTTTTCAACAAAGATACCAGATATATTTAATGGCAAGATAAAGGTATGTCTAACGACTTCTAAAGTCATCATGAAATCAAAAGTTGCACGTCTAGGAAATGTACCAATGGAGCTCTCTTCCGTTATCTGTGTATTTTAATTAGTCTCATGTGAATATCTCTTCCGTTTTGGTGATTGGCTAGGATCCAAGGGTGTTTGGAAGATGGCCGTTGGAGTTCATAAGCATTGTTAACTCTTCTAAGAGGAGAGGGAACACATATGTCAAAGAGAGGCATGAAAATGACACATACTAAATCCAACTTCCTGAGCTTGTTCACCCCCTAAGGAGACTCTAAAGGAAATGTCTCTGTCCCTGGCATCCTGTCTTGTCTTTCCTTCTGCCTGGAGGGGATGTTTATGGACAGTCAAGTTTGTTGTCTAGGGCATCTGACCAGCCTGCAGTACACTCTGATCCCAGCAGTGATTAGGCCTGTTTGATTATAAAGGTCTGGTTCTCCTCTGTAGTAGCCTTTAGCACTGATTCCTTAGTGATAAGCAACTGTGCCCCACCCCAAACCAGTGTGTTGGCTGAACTCTTTCTGTTGCTATACCAACTAGAAGGCCTTTGCCCCACCCCTTTGCCCTAGACTGCCTTGGGACTGGCTCTTCAAGTGGGCAAAGGTCAGGGAGAGTTGCAACTGAGCATGCCAAGGGTTA
This sequence comes from Delphinus delphis, assembly GCF_949987515.2. NCBI lineage: Eukaryota > Metazoa > Chordata > Mammalia > Artiodactyla > Delphinidae > Delphinus > Delphinus delphis. The sequence continues at coordinate 75,336,980 of NC_082693.1, read as the reverse complement.
TGGCCTTTCTGTGTACCCTGAGACAGTGGACTTCATCAGCATGTGTCTGACTTCCCTCTGCTACAAGTGGGAGTGAAGGTCACCATGGGCCCATTCAGAGCCCAGGCTCTAGAATCTGACACACCTAAGTTTGAATCCTTACCCTGCTACATTCTGGGTGGGTCACCTAGTACAGGTTGACTTAATCGTCTATGTACAAATGTATAATAACATTTATGTAAAAATGTATAATAACAACAAGGATGTTGTGATATTTTAATAATAACAGCAATCACTTCTATTGCTTTTACTAAGTGCTATGCACTGTTCTGTGTGTTTTTATATATACTAACTTAATTAATCCTACAATAACCCTATGAGGTAGGTACAATTATTATCCCCATTTTACAGATGAGGAAACTGAGATGGGGAGAGGTTAAGAAACTTCTCAAAGTTCCATAGGTAGTAATTGCATACCTGAGATATCCAAGTAGTGTGAGTCCAGAGTCCATTCCTAAGCACTAGGTTATGCACAAACATTAAACACATGCAATTTTGGATCACAGTAGATGTTCCATAAATCATATTAATCCAATTATTATTATTATAATTCTTATTATAATTTGGCTGTGCTGTGTGGCTTATGGGATCTTAGATCACTGACCAGGGATTGAACCCATGCCCCTTGCAATGGAAGCACACAGTCCTAACCACTGGACCACCAGGCAATTCCTCAATTATTATTATTTTTAATGGTCCTGGTTTTCATGGCTTCCATGAGGCAGCTTAGAAATGGAGTGACACTTGAGGCATTTTTATGAAATGATGACTTCTTTTTTTCATAATTTTGAGCTTGGATGAGGGTATTGTGTCTAAATTCGGTTCCTCTGTCTTTTAACTCTAACTTATAAGCATTAATATTTTCATCACATTTTGCAGTTTACATTTTACATTGTACTTACTGATTGACACTAACATCTTCTCATGGGTTCTTATAAGCTACAGTGAGTTAATATGTGTAAAGTATCAATACTTAGACAAGAGCTTGGCACTGAGCATGTGCTATATAAGGGGAGGATATATGGAGGGTCTTGATGAAGATATGAATATGATTTCACCCGATCCTCCACTTTGATCTTTCCTTAGAGGGATGCTTCTGTCCCCAGATCCTCTAGGACAAATCAAGACCGTGTGCCATTGTTGTATACTGTGTTGCTAACTGCCAGGGCAGGAGCTCCTTGAGACTGGAGATCTAGCTGGATTTATCCCTGTGGCCAAGGCCCACCACATTAACTGGTGCACAAAAAACAAGATGAACTTGGCAAGAAACTGAATTACATTTCTTTGTACCAAACTCCAATAAGGAAAAAGACAAAAATAAATAAGAGGAACATATCTTTGTTTCCCAAACTTGCTATTCTACTTTTTAGGTCCTAGATTTAAATTATTATTTCACGACACAAGGAGTTAATAACACCCTTCAGGTGACCCAACAGTTAAGCCAACATCACCTTATGCAAATTGTCAGATATAGGAATTATGTCACATTACATGGAAGACAGGGACTGCAGGTACAATAAGAAGACTGGTTTTTTGCTCATATTGTTTCTGTAACTCTGAAGATTCTCTGTACACAATTTCTTTGTATGCATATACATTTATATATTATATATAATATTTATTGAGATTCAACTATGGGCCAGGCATTGTTTTAAAAGCCTTATATGTATTAACTCATTTGATAGCCCCATGAGGTAGATATATTTATGATCCCATTTCAAGGACACTGTGGCACAGAGAGGTGAGACAGGCCGCCCAAGGACACACAGCTGGTATGTGGTGGAGGTAGGATTTGAACCCAAGAATCTGGCTGTGGTGTCTTACATATCACACTAAACAGCTGATTCCTTATTTTGATCCAGTCCTTCACTTTCTAATATGTAACTGCCATAGAAAACTCTATGTTAGTTATATCAAATTAACACATCACAGAGATTTCAGAAGGGGCTACAACCCCCCCCCCCCCGCCCCGCTGCCCCCAACTCTGGAGAGAACTGCCTGAGGGCTACCTTTCCTGGGTGGTCAGCAGCTGTTTTGCCCCGTGAACATTTTCTTTAAATGGCAAAAGGCTGAGAGAAGTGTGAGTTCCTGAGAGAAAGTGACAAACTCTGCTACTTTAATTAAGTGGCCTTTCCCAAAGAGGTAGCACACTTCCAAATGGTCCATCAGAGGGATCTCCCTTCATCCGCTGCTCCCATATCTGCCCCAAGGACCTGGCCTGGGAAGTGAATCACCTGCAAGCCTAACATTTCCACTCTCCCCTGGTCTCAGTCAAGGGCTGCTATAGCACAATACCATAGACTGAGTGGCTTAAACAACTAACACTTATTTCTCACAATTCAGGGAACTGGGAAGTTTAAGACCAGGGTGCCAGCAGATGTAATTTTGGTGAGGGCTCCGCTCCTGGCTTGGAGATGGCTGCCTTCTTACTGGGTGCTCACCTGACCTCTTCTTTGTGCACTCAAGAAGACAGAGAGCTCCTCTTCTTATGAAGGCACTGATCCCATCATAACCTCATCTAAGTCTAAGGCTACTTCTTCAAATACCATCACATTGGGGTTTACAGCTTCAACATATGAATTTTGGGGGGACACAGACGTTCAGTCTATAACACGTTTCCTCTTTCCTGCAGACAGTAGGTCCCAGAGCTGTTGATTCCAGTGCAAAGTGAGGCACCGAGGCACTGAGCAGATACTTAATAAATACTTGTTGAATTGGAAGATGTTGAATGATGCCCTGGTATTGAAAAGTCTCTGAGGACTTAGGCTTTCCTTTCTGCCTGGAAGAGGGACTGCAGAATATACTAAAACTGCCAAAGCAGCCAGGAGGAGGAAGAGTGGTGGGGGTCAGAGTCACTTAGGCAGTGTCTGGTAAAACAACTTTGCTTTAGGATAAATAGAGAAAAGAGATGGGTGTCAGAGTGAGGAAGCCCCAAGTGTGTGTCTTGGAGCTGCCCCGGAGAGGCTGTGCAACCTGAACACGTCAGACAGCCCTCCTCCTTGCTCTTCTGTAAAGGCGGATGATACTAACCTCATGGAAGTGCTGGGAGGAGGTGGTGGAGCAGCGTTTATAAATCACCAGCACACCTCCTGGCTCAGAGGAGGTGCCAGAAAAGGTGTCCCCTTCTCAAATTAACGCGTTGTCTGTGTCAATGAAGCCTTCGATGGGATATGGGTAATCTGGAGAGCAGATACGGGAGTGCTATGTACACATGAATCACAGGCTTGTAGAAGCTAATGTTAGTAGATGACCTAAAAGAGATATGTCACGGGAACCAAATAAATTGTTTATACCTGCGAGGCCACCCACGAAGTCTGAGGCTACCGTTGTAGCCCTCAAAACCCCTATCCCCCAGAAACTTTTTTTTTTTTTTTTTGCGGTACGCAGGCCTCTCACTGTTGTGGCCTCTCCCGTTATGGAGCACAGGCTCAGTAGCCATGGCTCACGGGCCCAGCCGCTCCGCGGCATGTGGGATCTTCCCAGACCGGGGCATGAACCCGTGTCCCCTGCATCGGCAGGCGGACTCTCAACCACTGCGCCACCAGGGAAGCCCCCCCAGAAACTTTAAAGGGACTGGAGTAACACACTTAAAAAAAAAAAACAGCAAAAAACAGCTTACTGAAAAGGGCAGACTAGATACTCTATGCAAGGAAGAGCAGGGGTAATACTAAGCAAGCATGTGGAAGCAAAGGGAACTTGCTTCACTAAAATTGGGGCTAAACTTACCCACCTGGGTAGCTTTGTGTGCAACAAGTAAGTTTCCAGGCCCTCTGTGCCCCCAGGCTCCCCTCTATCACTTACCTGGGAGGTCCAGCTGCCTTTCTCTACCACCAGCTTTACTCCCTCTGCCCGTCCTAGTTCTCATCACAAAGCCCAGCTCTTGACCCAGGTTACTGAGAATCGCAGGGCAATGGGAGTTTAGAAAAGGCTATTGACTCCCCTTCTTCAGGAGTAGTGTTAAGAACATGGACTCCAGAATCAGGCTCATCTGGGTTTGTGTTCAGGCCTCACTGCTTATTGGTCATGTGACCTTGGGTACATTTCTTAACCTCCTTATCTGTGAAATGTTCATAATAATTGCACCTACTTCACATGGTTGAGTGAATTAAATGACATAATACAAGTGAAACACCTACAGCCATGACTGGAAAATAATGAACACTCAGCAGAGAATAACTGTTATCATTCTTAGTACTGGTATTTTTACAGACTGGGAAAAACCAGTTGTCTTTCATTCTGTTTCCTCTCTGATCCTGATGGTTGTGGGCTAGTGGAGAGAACAAGACCAACAGGAGGCTTTGCCACTAATTGACTGTGCAACCTTGAGCAAGCCTGTAACCACTCTGAGCCAGACTTGCCTCCTGTCTACAATAAGGACAATAGTGCTCGCCCTCACTAGACTACCCGAGTGCTGGAGGTTCACAAGAGACAACACCAACAAAGTGCAGCGAGTCTACACAGAGGGGAGATGGGAGATGATACCATCCATGACGCCCTAATGACCCACAGTGGTTCTCCATGTGTGGCCCACAGCACACCCTGTTAGAAATGCAAATTCTTAGGCCCCACCCCAGACCTTGTAAAACCAGAAACTCTGGGTGTGGGGCATGCGATCTGCGTCCAGCCAGCATTCCAGGTGATTCTGTTGCACCTTCAGTTGTGGGAAGCACTGTGTTATGGTCATCCGGAGAAGGGCAGAGATGAGATACCCACAAGAAACTTTTTACTTAACTTTGGAAGATATTTAGAAATAATAAAATGATCTTCCCTCACTCTCTTCTTATGTAGAAGAATATTTAAATGTATTTTAAGTGTAGACATTGTGTCCCACTAGAATTCATATGTTGAAGTCCAAACCTCAGTACCTCAGGATGTGACTGTATTTAAAGAGGTAATTAAGGTAGGATGAGGTCATGTGGGTGGGCCCTAATTCAATATGACTGGTGTCCTTGTAAGAAGAAGAACTTTGGATACAGACAGGTACAGATGGAAGACCATGTGAAGACACAGGGGGAAGGCATCTATCTACAAACCAGAGAGAGGCCTCAGAAGAAACCAACCCTGCCCACACCTTGATCTTGGAACGTCTAGACTCTAGCATTGTGAGATAATACATTTCTGCTGTTGAAGGCACCCAATCTGTGGTATTTGTTATGGCAGCCCTAGCCAACTAAGACAGCCTACAACCAAGGTGGAGCCCTAAGCAAAGAGTGAGCTCTGCATAGTCGAGGCTGGAAGCTGCAGGCAAGGAGTCAAGTGCAGGCTTGAGAGCTTCAGACCCTGTTGGGGACTATAAGGGGAAAACCATTTTTAGATACCTCTCCTGATGAAAGCAAAAGAGGTAGGGTGCTTCCTCACTTTAGAAAGAATTATCCACTTTATAATTGACTCACTTGTCACAAGAGATAGATGAGAAGCAGTGATAAAAACATTATGGAATCAGAATGAAGTCAGCAGAAAAATATTATTTGTTCTACAAACAACTGGTTCACATATAACTTTTTAGGACTGCGTTTACCTCAGGAAGGCAGACCCCCAGGACCATGAGCAAGGGATTAGATTGAACCTCTGGAAGAAGTTAGTTGGAAGGGCCAGAAGAGCCTGGCCATTTTCAGCCCAGACCAGGGGCAAGAATATTGTACTTATACCTAAGGGAAAACGATATGCAGGACCTTGATGCCTTGATTATTTGCTAAGTGGGTTTGCTTCTCCCACCTTTGAGTTTCACTTGCATTAAATTAAAAAAAAAAATTCTTCCCCCCTGAATGTTTAGACATAGAAGTGTGGCCAGATTCTACAGGGGTTTGGTAAACCTGAGGCTGGGTTGGTGGGTGCGGCCAAGGGATTTGAGAGAACACCTACAATCAGTTCTTTCATCCTGCCGCCTTCTTCTAGGGTGTGACCACAGATGTCACATCAGACAGACAGATGTATGCACAAAACTTTTCACAAGGCTTTCTCTGAAGTCATTATCCTAGGGTTGACATTTGACAGGTAGACAGTTTGGAAACTGCTTACAAGAAGCAAGCCTTTTCTCCGAACCCCCCACCATCTAAACTCAAACTATATATTTTTTAAAATGTTATTTTAAATGATCATACGATAACTGGGCAGAAGGCTGACCTTCCTCATTTAAACGAAGACTCACATGGTGTTTTTTGTTTGTTTGCTTGTTTTTAACATTCAATAGGAGATGCAGAAGTTGTTTCAGGTCCTAATGATTTCTTTCTTTTCCTCCATTAAATAATCCTTCCAGGGAATCTCCAGCATGTGCAAAGTTCGATGACTGCATGACTGAAATAACAATTTGACCTTTGATCTCTGCTCCAAGGACATACCCACTGATAGACCGTTGTCTGTCGTAAAGATTTCCACATAAAACTTTTCTTTATCCATTCTGTTTCTTGGCATTCATGAAAAAATCAATATGCCGGAGTTGCATGGAGTAAATCTATTGCTAGTAGACTTGCTTGCATAAAATGCATTTCCCCTTGCATCATTTGTGTTTGGGAAGGTACTGTCAGTGGTGGGCAGGGGCAGAGAGAAGAGTGTATAACCAGCATGAGATTTGCTGCTGGGTTGCTTTAAATTTGGCGCTGAGGAGCTGGGATCAGTCTTGTGCTGAGTATAAGACGCTGCATTGTCTTGGCAGTGACATGAAGGCTTACCTCTGGGTAAAAATTTCCATGGTACATCTGTTTTTTTCTTTCTTCTTAATAGCTCACTCTTTCTTTGGGAAGTGGTCTTTACTGTCTGCTGGGTCTACACTGACATTTCCCCGGTGAGAGTTGAATGAGTATGTGATTTACACTTGCAGTCGGCACTGCAGTGTGCTGCTCAGGCCCCCCACTTCAGGACTGCAGCTAGCAGTTGTGATTGGCTGACAGCTTGCACCTATGTCCTCCTGCTCCCATAACCCTCGTGAAGAGAAGCCACCTTGTTTAAGATCACGTCCCTTTCCTAGGAGCAGCCAGAACACAGTTTTATTTTATAACTTTGTAACACCTGGAATTCTCATTAGAGATATTAGATGACAAATTTAAGCTTTTAGAAAACAAATTTGTGTAAATTTGTAATTCTCTTATTTTGGCATTGTCATTTAATTTTAATAAAGGATAAAATATGCAGTAAAGATTTAAAAAAAAATGGTGGGCTGATGTGGGGGTAGGAAGGTCCAGCCCCCTTCCCTTTTTTTTTTTCTTTTTCTTTTTTTTTTTTTCCCCCTTCCTTATTTTGGGACTTCTCTGCAGGGCCATCCCAGCTCCAGAGCACCCTGTGGAATTAACAGAGACCTCTGCTGTGACTGCACTGCAGCTTGGCTTCTCCCTCTGCCTGAATCGGCAGCTTTTGTTCCTGCACAGATGTCAATGCCAAGATCATTCCCTAATAAACCTCCTGCAGGCAATTCTCCATCTCTGAGCTTGTTTCCCAGGGAACCCAACCTGCAGCAAAACTTTCCCTTAAATAGGACTGTTGTTTTATTTCTCGTATGGATTATTGTTAAGGGATAAGTTCATATTTTAATTCCAGGAATTGATATGTATTACTTTTCAGAGATTTTATGTATTTAGAAATTTTTCTGTGCATGCAAAGTGTACAAAAGAATTGAAAATGTTTTGAACTCCATTGGAACAAAATAGCAGTGAGAGAGCTCTCTTCAGGTTAACCCTGAAGTTTTGGTCATCAGGTTTAAATTGACTGCCAACCACATAGAGTGGCCATGTGGTGGAGGGGAAAGTCTGAGTCCAGGGGTCTTGATGAAAAAGGCCAAAGGGTCAATCTCTGTATTGTTTGGTTTGTTTTCTGTTCTTTCCTGGTCTCAACGTGTACTCTAACCTGGCCAGTCCTATCAAAAGTGTTCTCTTGACCGGTCCTTGGAACTGGTGATAACCACTGCAAATCTGTCATCATGGGTAGAAAAACAATCCTTGGCACCTGCCCCACCATTTATGGAGAGCAGAACATGTATCAAGATCAACCCAGGAGAAGCCAACTTGGGATTTTGCCCCCAAAGGGAAGAGTAGGTAGGTTTCCCCAATTTGTTTTTTTTTTTTCAAATTTAGAATAAACACAATTTTTCCTATATTTAGTAGCTTGTTTTACCAACAAGGAGAACCAATGAGTAAGATACAGGGAAAATAGCATTAAAAATGTCTTTGGCTTAAATATTTTGTTAGGTTGAGCTGATGATTGCAAATCTATCAGAAACATTGCTGTTTTTGAAAATGAGCAGGCTGGAGAATTAGTGAAAATTCAATGTAAGTATTGAAAAGTAATGGGATGTGCCTTTCATTCGTACAGTAAAAGTGTATTTTACTTTAGTATACAACAACACAGGGGGAAAACTGAATTCATTTTAATAGAATATTATAGCATAGAAACGAATTTAAATCTAATATGTTAGAATAATACCCCAAACTCTATTTTTGATTGACTGGGGAGCTTGAGGCTTACTAATTTGACAGCTATAAAACTTGGACTTCCCTGGTGGCGCAGTGGTTGAGAGTCTGCCTGCCAATGCAGGGGACACAGGTTCGTGCCCCGGTTCAGGAGGGTCCCACATGCCATGGAGCGGCTGGGCCCATGAGCCATGGCCACTGAGCCTGCGCGTCCGGAGCCTGTGCTCTGCAACGGGAGAGGCCACAGAAGTGAGAGGCCCGCGTACCGCAAAACAAAACAAAACAAAACAAAAAAACCCTTATATCTTTGCATTGTTGTTTCGTATTGCTATGCTCTGCCGTAAAATATATTCATTGTTATCGAAAAAAAGTAATGGGAATTTGTATCTATTTCATTATCATATATTATAAAACATGCACACATATATACATGTGTATATATGTGTGCATATGTTTTATATCTGTTTATATGATTTATGCACACTGACAAAGGTTGGAAGAAATGTTTTGCTAAAAGTAAAACAATTTATTAGAATGGTGGAATTTGAGTAATTAGAACATTTTTATTAGTATTTTTATTATTGTTTGAACAAATTAATATTTAAAAAAAAGTATCATATGGACTTCCCTGGCGGTCCAGTGGCTAAGACTTTGCCTTCCAATGCAGGGGGTGCTGGTTTGATTCCTGAGGGGGAGAACTAAGATCCCACGTGCCTCGTGGCCGAAAGGCCAAAACATAAAACAGTAGCAATATTGTAACAAATTCAATAAAGACTTTAAAAATGGTCCACATCCAAAAAAAAAATCTTAAAAAAAATAAGTATCATAGAAAGAATGAAACAAGTTAATAAAATAAAAATGGAAAACTATAGGACAGGCAGATCTTGACATTTGAAATAAGAACCTGGTGCAGAGAAGCACTTAGGTAGAATATAAATTGATGACAAATTCTATTATTGTGCCCAGTATTATGTCTGGGTTGGACTTTTAGCCTGGATTCAGATGCTTTGGGCAGGAATGATGAGCTGGTGGTCCTGGTAACCTGCAGGCATCTATTAGCTTGAGCTGATTTGCTTGGGTTGAAAGGGTATGCTAAGGGGAGGAAGAAGGAGAAAGAAGGATGGTTTGGTGCCAGTCTCAGATAATGACCCCTGGCCTGGCCCCAGGGACTCTTGGAACAGATGGGGCTGCTTAAATGAGGGGAGGAAAATGTATATGTGTGTCTGTGTGTGGGGTGTGTTGGGGGCCAGCAGAGATGGAGCGAAAAAGGACCGAGCCATGAAAAGGTTGTGGCGGGGGAACTGAACTGTGAACACTTGTGAGCTGCCCTGTCCCTGGTACCCCGCCAGTCCTCAAGGACAATTTAACTGGGGCCTGAAAGCCTGCAAGAGCAGATGCCAGTTGAGTCAATGGAATTGGAGCAACTGCTGTTACAAGTTAACATCTACGAGCATTTACTGTGCCCAGGCTTCGTGCTAAATTCTTCACAGTCTTAGCTCTATTAATCCTCCTGCAATCCCATATCAAGAGTACTTCTACCTTTTTCTAACAAATGGAGGAAACTGGGGCTTAAAGAGGTTAAGTCATTTGCTCAAAAAATGGCTGAGCTGCAAAATGTTTCTCAATTTTGGGTAATTCTCTTGGCGTTTTTTTTTTCTTTTTTTTTGTGGTACGCAGGCCTCTCACCGTTGAGGCCTCTCCCGTTGCAGAGCACAAGCTCTGGTCACACAGGCTCAGCGGCCGTGGCTCATGGGCCCAGCCGCTCCGCGGTATGTGGGAGCCTCCCGGATCGGGGCACGAACCCGCACCCCCTGCATTGGCAGGCGGACTCTCAACCACTGTGCCACCAGGGAAGCCCTTGGCTTTGTTTTTTTAATGGGAAGCATTTAAGTTGGTAAAAGCTTGAGATCTGAAGACAGATTTGGGTTTCTGTCATGGCTTTGCTGTTACCTGTCTGTGTGGTCTTGGACATTTATACAACCTCTTTGAACCTGCCAGAATTGTTGGAAGGATTAGAGATTATAGACACAAAGAAAAATACTTAATGATAGTTACTATTATTTTAATATCATTTAAGATGAAAACCTAGCTAATGACTATGAATTCATTGATGAATTAGTGACTGTTTACTTTTCAGCCAAAAGATAAAAGTAAACTCTGACCATAGGCTATTATACTTAATAGATTAATTACCAACAAATCTTTTTTTCTACATGCATTTATTGTTAATGTGATGATGGTTAACTTCATGTGTCAACTTGACTGGACTAGGATATCCCAGGTATTTGATCAAATATTATTCTGGGTGCTTCTGTGAGAGTGTTTCTGGATGAGATTAACTTATTTTTAACCATTTTTTAAAATTGATGTACAGTTGATGTACAATATTATATAAGTTACAGGTGTACAATATAGTGATATACAACTTTTTTTTTTTATCAGTCCCAAACTCCCTAACTATCCCTCCCTACAACTCTTCTCCCCTAGTAACCATAAGTTTGTTCTCTGAGTCTGTGAGTCTGTTTCTGTTTTGTAAATAAGTTCATTTGTATCATTTTTTTTAAGGTTCTGCATATAAGTGATATTTCTCTTTCTCTTTCTGACTTACTTCACTCAGTGTGACAATCTCTAGGTCCATCCATGTTGCTGCAAATGGCATTATTTCATTCTTTTTAATGGCTGAGTAATATTCCATTGTATATACATACCACAACTTCTTTATCCATTCCTCTGCTGATGGACATTTAGGTTGCTTCCATGTCTTGGCTATTGTAAACAGTGCTGCAATGAATATTGTGGTGCATGTATCCTTTCGGACTATGTTTTTCTCTGGATATATGCCCAGGAGTGGGATTGCAGGATCATATGGTAGCTCTATTTTTAGTTTTTTAAGGACCCTCCATACTGTTCTCCATAGTGGCTGTACCAATTTATATTCCCACTAATAGTGAAAGAGGGTTCCCTTCTCTGGATGAGATTAACATTTAAATTGGTAGATTGAGTAAAGCAGATTGTCCTTTTTAGTGTAGGTGGGGCTCATCCAATCAGTTGAAGGTCTAAATAGTATAAAAAGTCTGGCCCTCCTCTAAGTAAGAGAGAATTCCTTCTGCTTGACCACCTTAGAGCTGGGGACATTGGCCTTTTCATGCCTTCAGACTTGAACTGAAACATTGGCTTTTCCTGGGTCCTGAGACTACCAGCCTTCAAACTTGGACTGGAACTATACCATCAGCTTCTGGGTCTCCAGTTTTCCAACTCACTCTATAGGTCTTGGGACTTGTCAGTCTTCAGAATCGCCTGAGCCAGCTCCTTGTAAGACTCAGTCTCTCTCCCTCCAACCCCCATACACACACCTCATTGGTTCTGTTTCTCTGCAGGACCCTGAGTGTGTATTCACTCAATATTGATCTAATGATGTCTGGATCCTGAGAGAGAGAGAGAGAGAGAGAGAGAGAGAGGGAGAGAGAGAGAGAGAGAGAGAGAGAGAATAAGGCAGTCTGATTTCCTACTCTCATATAGTTTGTAGTTTTCAGCCACAGAGAAAATATCCCAGTGGCTCTAAGTGCATAAGACAGAGCCCTCCTCTACTTTGGGCTTCCTTGAGGAAGTAACATGTGTGCTGAATAAGCTGAGATCTGAGGGGCCAGTGGGCTGGATTGGAAAGCATCCTGGTTAAAGGCAGCAGCATGGGTTCATTCTTCCCCTGTATGTTCCAGAGCTGAAAGAAGACAGCTGTGCTGGAGCAAAAAGACCAAGTTAAGCTGATAAATAACCTGTATAGTCCCTCCTCTGCTGGTTTTTGGAAGAGATTGTATTGAATTGGTGTTAATTCTTCTCTAAATGTTAGGTCAAATTCTCCAATGAAACCATCTGGGCCTGAAGATTTCTTTCAGGAGATTTAAAATTATGAATTCAATTTTCTCAATATTTACAGGGCTATTCAAATTATTTATTTCATATTGGATAAATTGTGGTAGTTTGTACTTTATGTAGAATTGGTCCATTTCATCTAAGTTGTCAAATTTATGTGTGTAGAGCTGTATATTGTAATATTCCCTTATTAACCTTTTGACATCTGCAATGTCTACAGTAATTGTAGTAATGTCTAAGTAAAAATCATATTTTATTCCTGATATTGGCAACTTATGTCTTTTTTTCTTTGTCAGTTTTGCTAGAGGTTTGTCAATGGATCTTTTAAAAGAACCAGCTTTTTGTTCTAGTGATTTTTTTTTTCTATTTTCTGTTTTCAGTTTCATTGATTTCTGCTCTTTCAAACATTATTTCCTTCATTCTGCTTTCTTTGGGTTTATTTTGCTTTTATTTTTATTAATTTCTTGAGGCGAGAGCTTCTATTATTGATTTGAGACTTTTCCTCTTTTCTAATGTTAGCATTAGTGCTATAAATTTCTCCTTAAGTACTGCATTAGCTGTGTCCCACAAATTTTGATATGTTGTGTTTTTATTTTTGTTCAGTTCAATGTATTTTTTTTAAAGTTTCCCTTGAGACTTTCTCATTACCCCTGAAGTATTTGGAAATGTGTTGTTTAGTTCCCAAGTGTTTAGAGATATTCCTGTTATCTGTCTGTTATTAGTTTCTAGTTTGATTGCATTATGGTGAGAAAACACACACTGCATAATTTCATTTCTTTTAAATTTTTTGAGGTTGGTATTATGGCCCAGGATATGGTCTATTTGGATTTATGTTCCATGGGTGATTGAAAATGATGTGTATTCTGCTATTGTTGGGTGGAGTAATCTATAAATATCAATTTGTCCCATTGGTTAATTGTGTTATTGAGTTCTTCTACATCTTTGATGATTTTGTGTCTGGTTATTCTATCACTTGTTGAGAAAGGGTGTTGAAGTCTACAACTATAATTGTGGATTTGTCTATTTTTTCAATTCTATCAGTTTTTGCTCCATATATTTTGTAATTCTGTTGTGTGTTGCATACACACTTAAGATAGCTATGTTCTCTTGATGGATTGACACTTTTATCATTATGTAATAATGTCTTTCTCTATCTCTGATAATTTTCTTTGCTCTGAAGTCTCCTTTATATGATATTAATATAGCTACTCCAGCTTTCCTTTTATTAATGTTTGCCTGATATATCTTTTTCTACCCTTTTACTTTCAAACTACCTACTTCATTATATAGTCAACCCTTGAACAACATGGGTTTGAACTGCATGGGTCCACTTATATGCAGATTTTTAAAAAATAGTGAGTACCGTAGTACTACATGGTCCACAGTTGGTTGAATCTGAAAATGTGAAACCATGGGTACAGAGGCATCTCAGATAAGGAGGAACTGTGTATACAGAGGGCCAACTATAAGTTATACATGGAATTTTTTACTGCATGGAGGGTCAGTTCCCCAACCCCTGCATTTTTCAAGGGTCAGCCATACATGAAATGAGTTTTCTATAGATAGCATATATTTGGGTCATGTTTCTTAATCCACCCTGCCAATCTTTGTCTTTTTATTGATGTATGAGAACTTTTCCATTTATGTAATTATTGACATGGTAGAGCTTATGTCTTTCATTTAATTTTTTTGTTTTCCATTTGTTTTGTTTTCACTATGTTTTTGTTTTCACTGTGTTTTTGTTTGTTTCTGTTTTTTCCCTACCTTCCTATGGGTTGTTAAACATTTTTTAGAATTTTGATTTGATTTACTAATAGTGTTTCTCTTTTCATAACTTTTTAAGTGGTTGCTCTAGGTATTACATTACATATACATAACTTATAACAGTTACTGGTATTGTAATTTTACCAGTTCAAGTGAAGTGTAGAAATCTTACCTAGAAATCTTACCTCTCCTACTGTCCTTTTACCCTACCTCTTTATAAGTGCCTTAAATAATCCATCTACATACATTTGGAACCACAACAGACAGTGTTATCATTAATGCTTCATTTGTCAATTTAGAAAACTCAAGAGGAGAAGGAAAGTGCATTGTATTTATTCATGTTTTTACTTTTTCTGTTATTTTTTCTTCCTTCCTGATGTTCCAAGATTACTTCTTTTATCATTTCCTTTCCGTTAGAGAATTTCCTTTAGCCATTCTTTTAAAGTATATCTGACGGTGAAAAATCCTCTTAGTTTCCCTTCATTTGAAAATGGCTAAATTCTTCCTTCTTTCCTGCAGGATATTTTCACTGGATACAGAATTCTGGGTTGACAGTTCATTTCCTTCAGTGTTTGAAAAATGTTGGGCCACGTCCTTCTAACCACCATGATTTCTGATAAGAAATCTGCTATCATTAGAATTGTTTTCCCTATAGGTAAGGTGGTGTTTCTTTCTGCTTTCAAGATTTTTTTCTTTGTCTTTAGTTTTCAAAGTTTGACTATGATGTGTCTTGGCATGGATTTCTTTGGGTTCATCCTCTTTAGATTCACTGAGTTTCTTGCATCTATAGGTTTATGTCTATTGCCAAATTTGAGATATTCAGCCATTATTTATTTAAGTTCTTTTTCAGCCCCACCTTTTTTTTTTTTCTTCTGGACTCCAGTGACATGAGTGTTAGATTTTTTTTTTTAAATAGTCCACAGGTCTCTGTTGTTCTGTTTATTTTTTTCTTCAGTGTATTTTCTTTCTGTTTTTCAGATTGGGTAATTTCCATTATCCTGTTTTCAAGTTCACTGTTTCTTCCCTTTGCCCCTCTATTCTGCTGTTGAGCCCATCCACTGAGTTTTTAATTTCAGTTATTGTATTTCTCAGTTTTAACATTTCCATTTGATTCTTCCTTAAATTTTCTATTTCTTTGCTGAAGCTTTCTATTTTTTCGTTTATTTCAAATATGTTCATAATTGCTCATTGAAACATTTTTTACGATGGCTGTTTAAAAATATTTGCCAGATAAGTCTGATATCTGTTATTTTGGTATTGGCATCTGTTGATTGTCTTTTTAAATTCAAGTTGAGATTTTCCTGGTTCTTACCATGATGAATGATTCTTGACTGAAACCTGGACATTTTGGGTATTATGTTATGATACTCTGGATCTTACTTAAACCTTCTGCTTTAGCTGACATCCTCTAATACCACTTTGACTGGGGGAAGTGGGTCATCTCTTCATTAATGCCTGGTGAGGGTAGAAGTAGAGGCTTCCCACTCAGCCTCCACTGATGCCTGAGGACAGGCACAGTTCCTCTTTACTGCTGGGTATAGGTGGGAATTCCAGCTCCCCATGTAACTTCTACTGATACCACAGGGGTTGGAGTGGCCTTGTTACTGCTGGACAGTGATGAAAGTCTTGCATCTCCACTAGACCTCCTCCAACACCACCCCAGTAGCGGGTAGAGGTGCCCCATTACCACAGGTGGAAGTCCAGACTCCCTGCTTGATCTTTGCTAGCATGGATGGAGGTGGGTTCAAAGTTTTTTCTGTGGTGTTGGCTGGAACAGTGGTTATTTTTTTGTTTGTTTTTTATTAATTTTTATTGGAGTATAGTTGCTTTACAATGTTGTGAGAGTGTATTGTTTAGAAGTTCTCTCTCTTGCTAGGCTTCTCCTTTCCTGGTCCTTTGGCTGGAGACAGCAGGGTTTTGTTGTTGTTGCTTTGGAGACTTTCTTTGTTTGTACCCATTGGCATTCTGTGTGTCTAGCTCCAAGTTTGGGATACATAAGGTAATAAGGAAACCCAGGGAATTTACCATTATGTTATTTCTTGGGTCCTGGGGTCCCTAGTGGTCTGCCTTTTTCTTTCTACCTTTCAGAGTCTTATGCTTGATTTATGAATAAGGGCCAGGGATTTTAGTTGTACTTATCAGGAGCAATAGGGAAAAGTACTTCTCCATTTTTCTGGAAGCAGAAGTCCCTAATGTATATCCAGACTATTTATTTAGTCTTTTTAATCCTGTTCCTCCAAAAAGTGGCTATAAATAAAATTTTAGCCATCAAAATTGAATCTGTATGAAGATTGCTGAGTTTGGGTTCTTTGAGATATTGTGTGGCAGTATTTTTTAGGAGTAAACCTCATGCCCTGGATTTTGCAGGAAAGTCTGGTTTCAAGTAATTTCATTGTTTTAAATAAAAGCATTTCATGAATTGAAGATATGATTTTCCATGAAAATAAATTCACAAATATGAGAAAAACTCCTGTATCTGACTTCAAGTCCCTATTTGTATTTTGAAAATGAGGTTGCTCTATCTGGTCATGAGATAATAGTTAAGCTATAGGTGACCAACATTTATTTTAATGTACTCTTTTGCTAAACATTTGGATGATTATTAGAGAGTAATGATGACAACAACAATAATAAAAGTGAACATTTACAGAATAGTTTACTATGAGCCAGCCACTGTGATAAGCTTTTTGTTCATGGTCTGATATAAAATCCACTACAGGCCTATTCAGAAGATAGTAATATTTCCCCCAGTTTACAGACGAGTAACGACGCTTAAGGAGGTCAAGTATCTTACAGTCATACAGCCAGTAAACAGAGGGAGCTAATTCTCTCTGACATCATTGTCCTTGCTGTAGACCAGCACTATCTCATAGAAATAATGAGAGCCACACATATAATTTATTTATTTATTTTTAAAATATTTATTTATTTATTTGGCTGCACCAGGTCTTAGTTGCAGCACATGGAATCTTCGTTGTGGCACATGGGCTCTTAGTTGCAGCATGTGGGATCTAGTTCCCTGACCGGGGATCGAACCTGGGCCCCCTGCATTGAGAGCATGGAGTCTTAACCACTGGAATGCCAGGGAAGTCCCCACACATACAATTTAAAATGTTCTAGTAGCCACATTCAAAAAGTAAAGAGAAACATGTAAAATTATTTTTAAATAATATATATTTTTCAACCCCCTATAGCCAAAATATTATCCTTTCAACATACAATCAATTATTAATGAGACATTTTACATTCTTTTTTTGTATTGTCTTCAAAATCTGGCGTATATTTAACACAGCACATCTCAGTTTGGAGACTAAATTTTCATTGGAAATATTTGATGTACATTTAGATTTCAGAAAATTTACAGTTGAAAAAGTAGATTCATATATCCAAATTGTTCCAAACATACTCAGAAATTCATCAATAACTAAATTTGGTATAAATTTTAAAGTTGATGTTTAAATAAAGATCAAATACAATTAAAAACTGAGTTTCTCAGTCACTGTAACCATACTTCAAGTGCTCAAGAGTCGTGAGTGAGCTTTATAATCACTCTATTACCCTGCCTGAATTCAATTTTCTGTTGAAGGCTGAATCTCAAGGAGAACAAAACCTATGCCATAGCCAGAAAGAGGGAGAAAATTCGTGGAAGTGAAAGAAAGGATCAGCCAAGGGTCAAGAGAAAAAGGCCTTCCTTTTGGCTGCTGTTGAAATTACAGTAAGTTCTAGAGTCTTTGGTAACCAGGAAAGGAAATAAAAGTGTTTTCCTCCATTTCTGAGAATGTGTCACGAGTGCATTCTATTAAACCTGGCTTTTCAAAGAGGGCTGCTGTGTCTTGATCTGTGAAGGATTAAAGTCAAATGAAAATGGCATTGAGCTTCAAACACAGCAGCTCATCAGCCAAGCACATCCACAAAATCCCCAGCTGTATCCCTGTAGTGGTTAGTCACACAGGAGAGTATACCAGTCAAAACTGAACCCTCCACCACAAGCATCGGTATGGAAAAGTTCTCAGATTTTTAAAAAAAATTTATTTTTTATACAGCAGGTTCTTATTAGTTATCTATTTTATACATATTAGTGTATATATGTCAGATCTCCCAATTCATCCCACCCCGCTACCCACCGCTTTCCCCCCTTGTCAGATTTTTTCTTATTGTAGTTGTTTATGGAGGTCTCTCAGTTATGAAACACATCCTAAAATGGCAGAAATATCTTGGTGCCAAGCAGTAGTTCCTGAGCTTTTTAAACTCAAACCCATTTCACTATAATATATAATTTCACAAAACCTCTTAGGAATTAAAATAAAAAGTCATTGTATTATTTTTGCAAAGTAACTAGAAAGCAAAGAAGTTATTTTAAGTTAAAAATCAATATGAGTGGTATATTATTAAAGATTATATTGAAATATATTTTGATATGTCCTGTAATAGTATTTACAATACATATAGGGACCAGTTTAACTTTTCTCTATTTAGCAAATGAACATATGCTATTTAATTTACTCTCAATAAATAATATAAAAAACCATGACGACAAATGAATATAAAAATAACATTATGTCTTGCTTTGAAGACTGGATGTATATTAAAATGTAGATTGAAATTTTTTTTTTTTAGATTGAAATTTAACTGTGTTAAATCACCAACAATAATGGCATTCACGATCTGATGGTTGGAATTCTTGCATTTTGTGTGCTTAAAATCATCACTTTAATTTGATTATTTTTTGAGTTCTGTTTCTACAAGAAGAGATGGGGGAGGGCTCTGGGCCTTCACTATATGGCAAATACATATCTATGTATTTGCACAGAGATTGAGAGAGAGGGATTTAGAGATAGATGGTCTGAGTTTGAATCTGACTCTGACACTTACCAGTTTGGGAACTTTGGGAACTTAAACTCTCTATACCTTGTTTCCCTTCTCTAAAAAATGGCATTAATCATTGTACAGACCTCATGGGGGCTGTTGTGAAGATTAAATGAGTTCATGTGTGCAGGGGGCTTAGAATAACTCTCAGTCCATAGGAAGAGCTCAGTAAATGTTAGCTACGGTTTATTTCCACCTGGATGTTCCACTCAGTGTGTCCAAAGCCAAATTTACCAGTTTCCATTCTACACTTGTTCTTCATGCACTTTCTATATAAATTGGTCACGTACTTTATTACCCTAAAAGCCCATGATTCAATTTTTCTTCTACTTATACTGTCTATCTAATTACTTGCCAGGTGCTGTCTGTTTTAGCTCTGATTTCTCCAAGGCATTTGCTCTTCTTCCTCACAGGACCATAGACTCTTTTTTTTTTTTAATATTTACTTATTTATTTTTGGCTGTACTGGGTCTTAGTGTGTCACACAGGATCTTTAGTTGCAGCATGCGGGCTTCTTAGTTGCGACATGCAGACTCTTAGTTGCATCATGTGAACTCTTAGGTGCGGCATGTATGCAGGATCTAGTTCCCCGACCAGGGATCGAACCTGGAGCCCCTCGTTGGGAGCACGGAGTCTTACCCACGGGACCACCAGGGAAGTCTCAGGACCACAGACCCTTAACTGTTTTTTTGTGTTATTTCTTGTCTCCCTAAATTAATTTTCCATATAGTGTGCATCTAGCTATAATCTAAGTCTGAGTAAAGTCCACTCCCATCGGTGAGTCTCCATTGCCTACAAGCACCCAAGAAATCCAAGTTTCTTAGTGTAGAATGAATATAAGGTCCTCTGTGATCTGTTTCTGTCTACTTCTCATTCATTTATTCAAAAAATATTTATTGAGCACTTGCTACATATTAGCCTAAAATCTTGCCATCTCTACCTGATGCTTTTACTGAACACCATGCTGCTTCTCATTTCTTGAACTCATATGTTGTTTCTTGTCTCTCTGGGATGGCTCACAAGTTATTCTCTGCCTGGAATGCCCTTTCCCAAAGTCACTGAGTGTCAGAGCTAGGGCTCAGATTCATGTTTCCTGGTTCTTCACCCAGTTCTCTCTGTCTGCCACACAACAGTTCAGGACCAAGCATCTGTCCTGCATCAACTGTGAGGTGTGTAGTAGCCTCTCAATAGATGCTCCCTGAAACAGTGCGTGCTACCTTCAACAATAACCACTCAAATTCTTAGGGTATTTTTACCAGTTCTTATGGAAATTATCACATATCATGTTCTTACTTCTCTTTCTGTTAGTGAGTTTTAGCTTCTTTAATCTTAGAAAGCCCTTAAAGCTTACATGGTCTTTATTGTAAAATACAGGAGGAGAGATGCCATGTCTTATACTGATCTAATACACAGGTTTGGACAATGGGGCTAAGATACCTATTGTGACCTCTAACTTTCAACCCACATTTGATTGAAACTGGAAAGCATAAGAATAAGCTTCTGGACGGTGAGCTCCCTATCTTCTCTTTTCTTGAGCCTGCTTAGCTTAGGCAGGCTCTAGCTTAGGTAACCATTCATACATTTATTGATCCAATCAGCAAACCTTCATTCAGTGTCCATTTTGAACCAAGAGTTTTCCAGAAGTGCCTCATGTGACCCTACAGAACCCTGGTTTATAATCTTTTTCTTTATCCCCTAAAGATTCCACCTCTAAGGTGTAGTTTGTTGCTTCTTTCTCCTGGGACCCGTCTTTGTCTGGCACTGAAGTCTGGTCACCTCTCATTGTCTTATCCCTACTCTTGCCCTTTCATGCTTCAGACTCCGTTGCAGGTCTAAAGACGCTTCTAACTCTCTCCTTTCTCCTCTCCGTAGGTGAATGTAGGATCTCTCTCTAGAGAACCTGGGCACAGTTAGTGTGTGTTTGGGGGTGATGGTGGTAAGATAGTGTGTGTTTGGGGGTGATGGTGGTAAGAGTATTGGAATAGAATTTAGAAGCTTTACTTAGAAGTTAATTTGACCAAATCTTAAGCTGGAACATGCTGGGACCACGGAGAGAAACAGGAGTGAAAACAGGGCATAGAATAAATTTGAAAGCATTTTAAAAATCCCCTAAGGGTTAGTTTGGGTATGAGACTAGGAAAAAAAAAAACAAAAACAGAACAGTCCTGGCTTATAAGAAGAACATATCATGTGTGCAGTCCAGCTGCTCTGCAAAGATTTTGCTTGGAAAACACAATGCTGGGTGTGAGAGGCAGTGGATTTCAATTTGCAGAGCGTCACTATCTTTTCTAGGAACAATTACTGTATTGTCTCTTGCCTCATCCTCAAAAGCTACCTGGACAGTGATGGAGTGAAGTTGAAAGTACAAGAAGATTCATTATTTTAATTCTTTTGTTTCTAAAAACGATAATTTTACAGCTGAATTCTTCCTAGTTTATAGAGGAAAACAATATCCTAAGAAAAGCTTTGAGCTGTTTTGGCTTTCCCCCCAAAGCTGTCCTAGGTGAAGTGAAAAATAATAGCGCTGGTGCCCTGACTGGCATTGAGAGACTGGTTTATCATTTGCTCCAGCTCTTTTCCTATCTCCTCCCACTCCCCTCCCCCTGTGTCCTTCTCTCTTGCCCATCTTGATTCCTTCTCCAGGGCCCAAGCTTTGTCCCTAGCTGTCTCAAAGCCACTCAAATGGGAATAGTGATATGAGCATAAACTCTCTTCTCAGGCTGTCTAAAGTCACCAAAGCCCCAGCCTGAATCCCCTCTGCATCCCCGGACCACTGTCCTGGGATCTTGGGGCCTTAGCACTTCTCTGCTTGGGCTGGCCCAGCCTTTCTCAAGCTTCAATCATTTCAGATCTTCACAATTTTGACATATCCAAGTAGTGCCTATACTATCAATTCCTTCATAGTTTTAATTTGACTCATTTAAAAAAGCTTAAATAAACTTATTTTTAAAAGAAATTTAATTCATCACCATAAATGAAAACCACTATCGTTCACATAAGTGGAAGGTAACTGCTATGGTCTGACTGTTTGTGTCCCCTCCAAATTCATAGGTTGAAATCCTAAAGCCTAATGGGATGGTATTAAGAGGTACAGCCTTTGGGAGGTGATTAGGTCATGAGGGTCGAGCTATCATGAATGGGATTAATGCCTAAGAACTCTCTTGTCCCTTTCCACCATGTGAGGATTCGATGAGAACTCTGTAGCTCACAAGAAGGCCCTCACCTGACCATGCTGGCACCCTAATCTCAGACTTCCAGCCTCCAGAGAGGCTGTGAGAAATAAATTTCTGTTGTTTATAAGTTAACTAGTCTGTGGTATTTTGTAATAGCAGCCTGAAAGGACCAAGACAGTAACCTTAACAATGAATGCAATCAAAGCAAGATAACTAATGTCTAGTCATGTGACATCTAGAATCATCTCTCAGACTACCTGTGTTTAAGTGCTGCTTTTTGGAAAATCCCCTGCAGGGACCCTCCAGTATGCTTTCAGGTCACTAAGGTGGGTCTAAGGCAGCTTTCTCTCACCACTGCAAGGACCTTGGCTCCCTGTTCACTCTGTGAATGAACTTGGCCAAGTTACTGTTTCCTGGGCGATTTCTAAGCTAAAGGAATAATAGCCATCTCTTACGAGTTTTCCTTAGGATCAATGAGACAACATCTGTAAAGGGCCTTGCATATGTCTAATAATAGGACACACTCAGGAAATGTTCATTCCTTGATCTAGTGCTCCCACTGGGTCAAGGAATGAAATTTGAATGATAGGCCCTCTTGCCTTTGTATTTAACCGTCTGCTAAACTGGGTGATTTGATCCTAAGAACAGCCATCCTACCTTCCCATTTTATCGACTTTCCTAGAATGGCTTAATTACTAATGGTAGAACTAGAGTTCAAACCCATGTCTGTACGATTCCAAAATCCATATGTTTCATGATTAAGCTACACTGATTTTTAAAAAAAATCATCCCTATGGAGATCTATTTTACATATGATAAAATGTAACCATTTAAACATACATTTTGATAAATTTTGACCAATTTATATGCCTGTGTAATCTCCAACACAATTTAAATTTCACCACCACAAAGTTCCCTCATGCCTCTTCCTGGTCATTTACCCTTTTCTGCACCCCCAAGTTTCTGTCTTATTGTTGAGTATTGTCCATTCCTTTTTGTTGCTGAGTAGTATGTCTACACAGTGGGACAATTTTTTCTTGCCCATTGCCTGCTAATGGACATTTATTTTCATAGTATCTCAGTCCTGTCCATTTCTCTTCATCTCTGCTAATCACTGTGGCCTAAAGAACCAACATCTCTTGCCTGGACAACTATGATCGCTTCCCAAGTTGGTCCCCCAGCCTCCTCCTTAGCCCCCTCCAACTTATTCTTCAGTCCACAGGAAGAGTGATCTTTAGAGGTCCCAGTCTGATCAAGAATCATCAACTCACCCTACAACTCTTCATCCCAGGAGAGAAGTCAAAAACTGTATTTTGTGTGGCAAGGTCCACTGTGGCCAGCTCCTTCCTACCTATCCTACATGTCTTATGACTGTTTTGCCCAATGGCTCATCCTTCACCACCTCTGACCTTTAGATTCCTCCTATGTGTGGGCTGCTCACTGTCTGAAAGCCTCAAGGCTTTTGTAATGCCATTGCCATCATCTGAAACGGCCCCCTCTCCCCTAAAGCCTCTCAGCCACTCTCTGCTCTGTCAGTTGATGCCTGCTAGTCTCCTCCCAACCTCTGTTCAAATGTCGTTTCTTCAGGGAAGCCTTTTTAACCCTCCTCGCTGGGTCAGCTCATTACTTTTCTCAAAGAATTGTATTGCTTTTTTCCATCAGGGTACTTTTCTCAGTTTGTAATTTTACCTTCTCTGGTGGGATTGCAGTAAATGATTAGTGTTTGTTTCAAGTGCTCAGAGATCTGAGTTGGCAGAGTCCATGACTTTCACATCCTGTTGACCCACAGTGCATTGCTCAGTGCTTGGCACATAATAGAAACCCAGTAAATAGAAGTTAAATGAGTGAATGAACGAACTGACCCTTAGTGTCCCCAGGAACACTTCTGGGGACTTCTAACTGCCATTGGGAGGTAAACTGTTGTTGACCTCAGGAAGAGGGGCTTTAAGAAAGGGGATTACATTTTTGGAGAATTGTTTTATGTTAGATGAGGTGATTATCTTACTGTTGGTATTTGGGGAAAATAGGGCTGTACCTACCTACGAGCTTTGAACTTTGGAAAGGAGATTTTCTTCTAAGAGAGCTAAAATGTAAAATAAACATAAAAAGAGTCAGATTACACATATAGACGAATTACCTGAAAGGATGGGACGGCTTCTAGGCCCTTAAAACTTAACTGTAACAGGCTTATAGTTATTCACAGAGCTGAAGAAAGAATGAGTCCTTCAGAAATGGGTTAATTAGCCTCAGAGGAAGGGTAAACTCTGTCTCGGAGAAGCTATCTGCAGAGCAAAGAACTGGCCCCATCTGGCCTCAGTATGAACTCTTCAATTCTGATTACTCTGGAGATAGCTGGGTCTGCCTTCTTTCCGGTTTTATATTCACCAAGCAGCCTTCTAATTACAATGTGGTGTCCCATGCAGATTGGTCTACAGGGAGCGAGTATTGCCATCAACTAATCTAGTCTCCGGCCTGCTTGATGTGCTATGTCTCTTTGTAATTGATCATTCGACATTCTGGTTTTGTCCAAGGGTCTTGGTCATGAACTTGGTTAAGGGAAGTCTGTCTGTAAGAGATGGCTGTGTTCTCTGCTCAATGTCAAGTTTTGAGATACCCAGCCCGTAGACCAGAACCTGGACAGTGGGGAATTCACCCTGAAAGTGCTCTGCTGTTGGTGGGGGGCAGTTTGGGTTTCCCATTTTACAGATCGGGAAACTGATTGTTATTGGAAAGGTGGTTTAATATAACGGTTATTGTAGAATATAGGTCTTTATTCAATCTGTATAACATTGATGTGCTCTGGATTTATGACAGGAATGCAAGAGGAAGGAAAAAATAATAACTGACAACTATTTAAATGTTTTCTATTAGAAATCTACACTTGGAATGCTTTGTGTTAAGTTTGGGCAAATCACAATTTGGATACCAAAGGGAGAGTTGTTTTCACAGTGACCTCTTTGTTTATTATAGAATGAGAAGTAACTCATGTATGAAATATTTACAAAGGGCCAGATATTATAGGTTCATTCATTAGATATGAATTGCCACGTCTCTAGCAAACAGACTTTCTGTGTCTCCGTTTCCTAAATGTAAAATGGGAATAAAAATAGCAGACATTAACTGAGCATCTACTTTGTGTCAAACAATGTTCTACATGCTAATCTTAGAATTAGATCATTGATTTTCATGAGCAACCTAGGAGGGAGATGCCATTGTATGATAATCATACAGAAGAGGAACTTGCCCAGCTAACAAATGGGAGAGAGCGTTTCTAAAACCAAGAAGTGTGGCTCCAGAAACTATTCTTCTAAACACTTGACCACCTCACAGAATTAAGTGAGTTAATATACATAGAACACTTTGATTGGTGTCTGACTCACTTTAAGCTTCAATAACTGTTAGCCATGATTATTATCAATTTGTTTTTGTTGCCCAGTTTCTGGCCTAGGAGGAACTGGGATTGAACCTTCTGTATCCAAGCTGCCACCCTTTTCTACTATCCTTTGTCGGTGTGCATTTTCCTCTAGGGAGAACCAAAGTCAAAAAAACCACTTCGGCTTACTGCGTGCATAACAAAATCACATGTTTTAAAATTTAACAGTCTTTCTTGATGATTTTACTTTACTTGCATTATTCTGAATCTTTCCTCTTTACTCCCTGCACACTCCTGGAATTACTCTACTACTTTTAACCATATGAAAAGCCACCTGTCCCTAGCCCGTAGGGACTGGGTATTTTGTCTCTTGTGACAGCTTTGCCCAAATCTTATGGACATTTACACTTAGTACTTTTATTGCCAATACCTAATAAAGTGGAAAAGTCAAATCTGTTAGGAAAGGTAAGATTTACAGAACTATTTGCGGTCCTGGGAATCATATTCACTGCTAGTTGGAACTCAGAAGGCTATAAGATCAGGAGAGATGATTTTTTTATTATTTCCTTGCTCCATAAGCCAAAGAGAGGACTAAGATTCTTCAGCTTATAGCTGACACCTAAGGTAGTTTGTATCTATAATAACAAGCCAGGAACAGAATTAAATTTCCTCCAAAGGAATTATTGTCCTGAGCTCTTTGAAGTGCAAACCATTTTTCATGGAACACAGGATTAGGACTTAAAACCAGATTGAAAACCAACTTCCAATTTTGTTGACTGGATATGCGAGGGCTTTCTGTGTATGATGCAAAATGATTTTCAGAGCATTGGTAGTATTGGAAGTATATTGGACCAGGAACCTGCTTATCAGTAATGACAATTTTTTTCTTTTTCTTCATCAGTTAATTAGTTGATCATCTAGAAACATTAGCAGCTACTCAGCTTGTTTCAGTATTGTTACCTAAACAATATCATTCTTTTTCATAGAAGTTTTATGTTTTGACAGGAAAAGTGAATTATTTTGACATTAAGTGAATTATTTTGACATTACTCTAATGAGGCATTTATGTAGAATATTACTCTCACTGTGTACATGAGGGTCACTTGAATTTTTACGGCATTTTTGGGTGGGTTCTTAGGGGTTTCTAACAAATCAGAATTAAATAACCTTGGTTTTGGTATAGACTTGAGTATTTAGAAATTCACTGTTAAAAATCACTAATGAAGGGTTTTGGCTTCCTTGGTGGTGCAGTGGTTAAGAATCCACCTGCCAATGCAGGGGACATGGGATCAAGCCCTGCTCTGGGAATATCCCACATGCCGTGGAGCGACTAAGCCCATGCACCACAACTACTGAGCCTGCGCTCTAGAGCCCGTGAGCCACAACTGTTGAGCCTGCGAGCCGCAACTACTGAAGCCCTGTCGCCTAGAGCCCGTGCTCCACAACAAGAGAAGCCACCACAATGAGAAGCTGGTGCACCACAATGAAGAGTAGCCCCCACTCGCCACAACTAGAGAAAGCCCGTGCGCAGCAATGAAGACCTAATGCAGCCAAAAATAAATTAATTAATTTAAAAAAAATCACTAATGAGAGTGAAAAATTCAATAAGAAACTCTATCCTAAGGACCATGGCTAGAAAGAGCAGTTAGTGGTTTTAGATGACAAAGCTCATTTCTCTCTTCCCTCTACTAATTGCTTTTGGTTAATTTATATTTGAAAATGCAATCAATGTGTCAGCTTCCCTTCTAAAGATGCTGACAATACTTCAGTGTGTAGAATAATGGAGCATTTTGTTTTAACAGCTAAACAAAGTGAAGGAAACACCCCCTTTGCCCTCAGCCAACAAATGCTCTATGGCTTCCTTCATTTACTCTCAGTAGATTATTCCAGTCTCTAGATTCCAAAGCAAACATGGGTTTGAGAATGAGAGCCAGGCTGGACATATCAGGTGATGATTTAAACTTTTCCATGGGCCTGGTCCCCAAGCCAAGTTTAACATCAGTTCCACCCAGACCTAGATCTGGTTCTTCTGGCCCTCTCAGGTGGAAATGAGGGTGCTGGCATTTTCATATTAAGCCTATTTTAAAGATTAAAAAAACAAAAACAAAACAAAACTTTCCATGCGCTCTAGAGCCCTTTAGAAAAGTTTCATTTATTTATTTTAAAATCTCATAGGAAGAACTGCTTTTACAGATTCATGATAAAAGAATGGAAAGATCTATGAATTGTGATTCAGATGTGTGTGTGTGTGTGTGTGTGTGTGTGTGTGTGTGTGTGTGTGTGTTGGGAGAAGAAAAAGTGGGTTTGGGATCTGGGTTTGAGTCCCAGTAATATCACTCATTAGCTATGTGAACTTGGGCAAATAACTTGGCCTATCTGAACCTTGATTCTCATCTGTTAAATATTTGCACTGTACATTTCTATAAAGTGAAATTTAAATCAACTAATGAATATAAAAAGCCAGAGTGGTGCCAGGCACTTGTATAAATTATATATTTGAATGGCATTTGACAGTTCTGAACACATTGTAGAATGATAAGAGGGTGTTGTGTTGAGATGTGGGTGACACCTCTTACTGGAATTATAAGCTGTTTAAAGCCTTCAATTTCTGAAGAATGGTCCTAGCAATGAAAACACAATGCATACAAGATAGATCATGCCTTGATATTCCTGACC
The DNA here is from genome assembly GCF_949987515.2 of Delphinus delphis. Classification (NCBI taxonomy): domain Eukaryota; kingdom Metazoa; phylum Chordata; class Mammalia; order Artiodactyla; family Delphinidae; genus Delphinus; species Delphinus delphis. The sequence goes on along the minus strand of NC_082693.1, from coordinate 75,308,820 downwards.
AATATAGAAATGCAAGTTTTAAAATGAAATATTTTGCATACAGGAAAATGCACAGATATTAAATGAACAATTCCATGAATTTTGACAAATGAACACAGTCATGAAATCATTGCCAAATCAAGATATAGAACATTTCTCTCACCAGAAAGATTTTTTTGTGTCCGTTTCTGGTCCATACCCTTTGCAGAGGCAACCAGTCTTCTGATTTCTGACACTCAGATTAGATTAGATTAGACTAGATCCGATTAGATTAGTTCTGCCTTTTCTGAGCTATCTATACATGTAATAATATATATATATATATATATATATATATATACTATCACAGCCTCTCTTGTTGCGGAGCATAGGCTCCAGATGCGCAGGCTCAGTAGTTGTGGCTCACGGGCCTAGTTGCTCCGCGGCATGTGGGATCCTCCCAGACCAAGGCTCGAACCCGTGTCCCCTGCATTAGCAGGCAGATTTTCAACCACTGCGCCACCAGGGAAACCCCAATAATATTTTTTTGTTTCGGGGTTCTTTCACTCAAGCTGATGATTTTGAGTTGTGTCCCTGTTTTTGTGTATATCAGTAGTTTGCTTCTTTTTATTGGTAAGTATTGATATTATCCTATCATATATCACGTTTTTTATCCTTTAAGAGAAAGGACGTTTGGGTCTGTCACTTCCAGTTTGGATCTATTATGAATAGATCTGCTGTGAACCTTCTTTTTTTTTTAAATTAATTAATTAATTTATTTTTGGCTGTGTTGGCTCTTCATTGCTGCGTGTGGGCTTTCTCTAGTTGTGGTGAGCAGGTTCTACTCTTTGTTGCGGTGCGCGGGCTTCTCATTGCGCTGGCTTCTCTTGTGGAGCACGGGCCCTAGGTGTGTGGGCTTCAGTAGCTGTGGTGTGCGAGCTTCAGTAGTTGTGGCTCGTGGGCTCTAGAGCTCAGGCTCAGTAGTTGTGGTGCACGGGCTTAGTTGGGATCTTCCTGGACCAGGGATCCATGTGGGATCTTCCTGGACCAGGGCTCAAACCCATGTCCCCTGCACTGGCAGGTGGATTCTTAACCACTGTGCCACCAGGGAAGCCCTGGAACATTCTTGTATAACTCTTTATGGCGACAAATGTTTTTATTTCTCTTCGGTAAACACCAGTTTCCCACCAGCAACATATGAATGTTCTGATTGCTCCACCTCTTCACCAACACGTGATATTGTCTTTCTAAATTTAATCATTCTGGAAATGGAAATCTTTACCACTCAATTTAGGTGTAATTATTTCCTTCAGTTATTCTTTTGTTTTTTGGCCGCACCATGCAGCTTGTGGGATCTTTTTCCCTGACCAGGGATCAAACCTGTGCTCTTGGCAGTGAAAGCGTGGTGTCTTAACCACTGGACCGCCGAGGAATTCCCGCAGCAGTTATTCTTAATCTGAGTGTCTTGTCACAGTGTTGGTTCTGGATGAATTATGAGGAATCACGAAGGATATATTTTAAAAAACAGTAGTAGTAATAGTTTAAGCACCGAAACTTATAAATAGTTTTGCTTATACATTGAGAAAAAAATATATATGTTTTCTGAAAGGGATAAAAGAGATAATAGTTAATGCTACAGAAATTATATGTTACAGACTTAACTATGCTTCAGTCCATAGAAATGGAAAGTTCTAGATGCACTTTTAATACCTGTAGCAATTATAAATTATTGTAAGACAGGATAAGAAACTTGTAAAAACTCAAGGGTTAGAAAGTAAAAAATTTGCACAACCTAAAAAGGTAGTGGGTAGTCTGTATTCAGGTAGTTCTCTCTACCTGTCCATTCATCCATCTATCTATTCACTCAAGAAGTATTTATGGAGAACTTAACATATGCCAGTGACTATACATGTAATAATATTTACATGTATAAATATGTCAGTGACTGGTAGGTTCCGGGAATACAAGAATGACAAAAGTGCAAGGAATTTTCTAGTCTAGTGGGGCTAACTGACATAAACATGGGTGATTATATATAATAGTTGGTCAGCACCTAAAGAGATCAAGATTGCAAGTTTAACGTTATGATTTTTACAGACGTCACAGAGAACCTAAGGATAAACTAGTGACACTATTTATTAATTTGTTCAACCACGTTTGTTAAGCTCCCACTAGATGCTGGAGACTTTGTTGATCACTGAGGAACAAAAATGAGACAACTTCTGTCCAGTGGTTTTCAAGTGTTAGCATACACAAGAAAAAAAGAGGAAGCTTGTTAAAAGTGCAGATTTCCTGATTTAGTAGATTAGGTGGCCAAGAATCTGAAGTTCTAAAAGGTATTCCAGGAAATTTTGCTGTCCATGATCTGTGGGCAGCCCTTTGAAAAACATCCTATGACTTATTGGAGAAAAAGACATAAATAATTATATAACCCTGTGAATGAGCAATACTGGAAATATGTACGAGGGAGGTAAATCCACTTCCACCCCCAGGAAAACAAAATCTCTTATTGTCATTGTCTATGTCTGGAGGTGATTGAGTAATGTTAGTACTACACTTACATTGTAATCGTAAGCAAGTGATTGCTACCCTGCTGAATTCGGACTCAAGATGGTAACATCAACTATTACCTGAATTTCCGACCTACCCCATGAATTTTGGACTGGCCAGCCCCCATAGTTGTGTGAGCCAATTCCTTAAAATAAATCTCTCTATTTATATTTTTTAAAAATTGATCCAGCAACACTGACTCTGCTTCTCTATGGTAACGGTTGACTGGGGCTGATCAGCAGCTGTTCCACTTCCGCAGGGTATTTGTATTTCAAGTTCCTCAGCTGGCACAGTTGCTCACGTATTTAATCTGCTTGACCTCTGTAGGCATTTGGGTTTCTGACCCCCAATCCAGAGAGACATAAAATTAAATCTTGTTGGTATTTCAGGGGCCAGGCCAGATTAGAAGCTTTGGAAGTTCTAGCATGGGAAAGAATAGGGTACCTATCTTCCACTCCCTACTCTAACCTTGCCTCTATGTATTTAAAAATAAAAACAATATCCAGCCACACCAAAGTGTAAGCCAGTCCAATAACTAAAGTTCAGATTTTGTTTTTTTTTTTTCCCCTCAGGGAAAGTGACTTCCTGGGTGCCTTTGGGTAATAGTGAATTCTTTGCAAAGTAATGTTTTGGATGTTATTGCTTTGCTGGTGTCAAGCTATGGACTTGGTCTGTCTTGGGGGCACTGGGTCGCCTCCAACCTGCAGCATTTGCTTTCACCCAGGTTTCCCTGCACTCGCTCTGCATCCCTAGTCTGGAGTATAACCCCAACCTCAGCCTCTGTGACAGCAGCTGGGATAATCCCTGTCTCTTTGGAGCCCCTCTCTTCTTGGGTCCCAGAGCCCAGCCTGCCCCTCCGCAGCACTGGAGGCCAGGCTTATGGCGGTAGAAATCAGGACAGGTCCCTTGGCAGAGGGGGCCAGGGCTCTGGATATTGTCTATTAGCTCAGGAACTGAGATGGTCGGGTGTGCACTTGGAATTCGGCAGTGACTCTGGTTGTGAGAGTGTCCCAAGAAGGCTTTGAATTTGGGTCCTGCCTGAGGCTAGAACCTTTGCACATATTATCTTATCGATTCTCCATTTTAATTCCCATTCTCCAGATGAGGAAGCTGACGCTGATGATCTCTCGGTAAGTGGCACAGTCTGGCTTTGAACCCAGGTCTGTGTGACTAGTCTCAGTGCTTTGTTTGGGGCACGGAACAGGGGCAGTCACTGTTGCCCCATGGAGACAGAGTAGATCACAGGGAAGACTGCATGTAAGTAGGTTGTCCTTTCTAGCTTAGCACAATAGCTTTAGGAACATGAGTCTTTTGGACTGTGATAAGGAAGAGGACATTTAAGGGCACCAGGTAAGATCTGTGGGCTCTTCTTTCCTGCTCTGTCCTCTGAATTCTACTGTGAGAAGAAGTATCATCAGATTAGGTCTCCTTTCTGTTTTCATTTCAACCTGGATTCTTGTGGCAGGAAGCAACAATACTCTTGTTCTTGTTTCAACGTGAAGTGCCATTCATAAAATTGTAAGCTGCAGGAGAGCAGACCCCAAGACCAAATCTGATAGTTGTTAGCATGTAAGTCTGTTTGGGTACTTTTACTTGTCTGAAAGAATCCTCGTAGAGTTGATTTTCCAGTTGTGATAGACACAGGGCCCCAAATGAAGACTTCCTGAGCAGAGGAAAAAAGACAAAAGAGATATACAAGTGGATTGGGCGGCACTTTCCTAGGCTCATGTTGAGAACTTCCTCTATATGGGTTGTCTGTTTACCTGTATGTGTTCTCTCTGGACTGTAAGTTCTCAGAGTCAAGGACTACTACCTCCTTAATCTCTGTATCCCCCTTCACTTAGCACAGTGTCTGGTATATACTAGGTGGCCACGGATGACTGATGCACAAATGAATGCATGAATGGAGGGATGAGAAGCAGAAGAAAAGTCTATAGACTATACAGTATTTAGGGGGCATCTAGGGAGGCAGCCCTGGTGACAGTGGGCTCTGAAGTCAGACTACTAGGGTTTCTATCCTGGCCCCACCCACCCCCACTCCTTAACCTTGAGCAAAGTGCTCCACCTCTGCAGGCTCCTGTTTCCCATCTGTGAGATGCTGATAAGATGGATTGTGATGGTATTTTTCTTATAAGATTATTATGGGGTTTAATGAGTTATAGTGTCCTGGGTTGGGCAGCGCATTCCACCCCTATGATAGTCAATCTAGATTTTTAAATAAAAATATGAGGCTTGTATTGAGCTGGAGATCTTTTTCCCCAGTTTTATTGAGATATAATTGACGTACAGTACTGTATAGGTTTAAGGTGTATGGCATAATTTTTTGGCTTACATACATCATGAAATGATTACCACAAAAAGATTAGTGAACATCCATCATTTCGTATAGATACAAAGTATATCTATAGAAGTATAGATAAAAGAAAAAAAGTATAGAAATAGAATTTTTCCCTTATGATGAGAACTCTTAAAATGTACTTTGTTAACAAATTTTATATATAACATACAGCAGTGTTAATTATGTTAATCATGTTATACATTACATCCTTAGTATCAATACTTAATTGTTTTATAACTGGAAGTTTGTACCTTTTGACCACCTTCATCCAATCCTCCCTTATTCAAGCACCACAGTTTCTTTTCCCAGTTGTCTAGAGAAGAGCCTTTGAATTGCTGTTACCACGCTTGTACATACACCAATTTTATGTTTGCAGGTGTATCCAAGAGAAAACCTACAGATCCCCTGGGAGTGGGATGCTGGACCAAGGGCAGACTTATTTATAATTCTGATAGACGTTGCCTAACTTACAGGTTATGTCTGTCGCACTCTGGCGAGTGGGTATGAGCCTGTTTGTGTCCTCACAGCCTCTCGACACAGTATCTTATCATACTTTTGCCTGTCTGTGAGGTGAAACATGTTTTCTCAGTGGAGCTTTAACTTGTATTCCTCTTCTTATGATGATGTTGAGCAACTTTCTGTGAGATTAAGAGCCATTTGTTTTTCTTTATTTTGTCAATCTTGTGTTTATGTCATTTGCCTATTTTTCTATTACTTAAAATATTTTGTTCCTTGAGATCAGAATACCCTGGACATTCATTTATCAACTCTTTACTGATCAACTACTGTGCTCCAGGCTCTGCTAGATAATGTTGAATAGGATGCTGGCCTTGCCTTCTAGAAGCTCACAATCTAAGGCAGGAGCCATTATATCTATAATCTATCTATTTCTCTATCTCTCTATCTATCATCTAATCTCTCTATATCTATAGATATCTATGTATCTATTTTTGTCTCTCTATATCTATATGTAGTTATCTATGTGTCTATCTGCCTGTCCCTATCTATATATCTATCTATATCTATGTATCTGTATCTGTATCTATTTATATTTGTATCTTTATGTAGTTATATATATCTCTATCTCTATTTAAATCTGTATCTATATGCAGAAATCTATGTATCTATCTATATTTCTCTATCTCCCTATCTATCTATATCTGTATGTAGATATAAATAGAAAGAAACACAGTATAATGCCCAAGCATTATGCTAAAGGGGGGTGGAAGGTGTCATGGGCCCAGCGAGGTGGGCGAATGCCCCATCCAAGTATCAAAGGGCTAGAGGTTCGAGTACACACTTTCTAGGCTGACAGGGAGGTGGAGAGAAATGCAGGCTGAAGAAATCCAGAGGCTCCTAGTCCCTTGTTCCTTAGTGCTGCTCTCTGGCCCTCATCCCCCACGCCCTTCATTGCCAGTGACTTTGTGAGTGCTAAATGCTTGTTCCCTGAACACAGTAACTGAAGAAGAGTCTGACGTAAGAGCTCTGCTGAGGTGTGAGAAGGCTGGGTGGAGGTGTGGCGCAAGGTCATCCTCACTGGGTGGACCATGGCAGCATACTGCTCTTTCTCAATCCCTTCCCTCGCTGGCAGGGAGTGTCAGAACCTTCTTTGACTCTTCTCCCTTTCAGGGAGCTGACCCATCAGACTTGGTTCCAGTTCTCCTCTATTTCCTTCTCACCTTGTTTCACTACCTTTACCATCCATTTCTGTCTGTCTGTCTCTGTCTTTTGTGGCCAGCATCCTTGCCTCATTCCCCAGGCCAGTATGCTAGAGATAATCTATATTAATTGTCTGAGAGTTGCCTTGCCTTTCTCCTCCCTCCCCCCAAACACATACACACACACACACACACACACACACACACACACACACACACACACACACACACACACATACACTCCTCTCTCTCTCTCTCTCTCTCTCTCCAAACTCACACAGACAGATGCTATATTAGTTTCCTAGGACTGCTGTAGCAAAGTATCACAAACTTCGTGACTTAAAACAACGGAAATTAATTTTCTCACAATCTGGGGGCCAGAAGTCCCAAATCAAGACGTTGGCAAGGCCATGTTCTCCCAAAGGCTCTAGAGGAGGATCCTTCCTTGCCTCTTCACATGACCATCTTCTGTCTGTGCGTGTCTGTATCCAAATTTCCCTCTTTTTATAAGGACAGTAGCCATTGTATTAGGGCCCATTCTAATCCAGTAAGTCTTCATTTTAACTTGTTTCCACCTGCAGACTATATTTCCAAATAAGATCACATTCACAGGTACTGCAGGGTCAGGACTTCAACATATCCTTTTTGGAGACACAACTCAATGGATAACAGATGTCCTATAATTGTACCTGGCTTGGTATTTTTCAAAGTAGACTCATAATCCCTGTGGAAAGCAGTTTGTAACACTTGGTTAATAACATACACTTTGGTGCAGATCTGAGTTTAAGTCCTGCCTCTGCCCGTTAGGGCGTGACCTTGAACAACTGACTTTAGCTCTCTAAGCTTTAATTTACACATCTGTAAACTGGGGAAAGTAGTCCCACCTACTCTGTGGTTGCTACATATTGGGTACTGAGCACAGATCGTGACACATGGGTCTTAGAAAACGATAGTTCTCGTTGTTATGCAGGTAGACTATTCCCTTCCCTCCTCTACTTGCCCTTGGTCGGTTGTCACAGGGACTGGGGGCAGAGCCGAACACTGGACTTGTGAGTCCCGAAGGAATGCTCCACATACAGAGGCTACCCACTGTCAGCACACTAAGCCCTCCGGACCAGAAGATGTCAAGTCAACTCAAGATTTATCCATGAGACAAGTTGAGCCTTTCCGTGTCCTTCCCTGTCCCTGTCTTGTCTGTTTGCCAAGCTTAAAGTGTATAGCGTAAATGTTAAGAAAACAAACTTTTGGGAATGAGGTGGAGGGGTGTGAGCTTTGATCACCCCTGTGGGATGCTTTTTGTACACAGCTCTCTTCTCCCCTCCCCCTTCTGTGTGTCCTGGAGGCAGGCGAATTCCCTACTGGGGGGATAGAACTCCCCTGCCTTGGCTTTCTGCTCATTTCTTGCTCTTTGATGCTGGTGTGGCGCTGAAGGAGTGGCTGGTAAAGACAAACCACCATTTGTTGCTGGGGAAAAAAAATGAAAAGAAGGAAAAAAAAAAATCCAGTCTTTTATCTCTGTGTCTCTCTAAATTTCCAAAGGTCTTATTGCCCAGAGAGGGAACAAGGGGGGTTTTATCTTCCTGCCCCTGCAGGCAGCCACGTGAACATCAAAGGTCTCAGGGCCCTGGGTGGTGGTTAGGGGTAATATGAGCAGAGACAAAACCAGGCTGGGCTCCAGCAAGGAATGCCGTGTGCTCCCGGGAATTGGGCTCTTTTGACGGTGGCTGTCTGGGCAGGAGGAGGAGGAGCTCACAGTTGTAGCACAGAAACCAGAGGCTCTAAGGCGTCTGGAGTGAAATTGACAAAACCACTTTGTGTATGGAGAACGAGATGCTCTCTTCACATTCGAAATGCTGGCTGCCTGGTGAAGAGGCAGTCACACTGTGTGGCACCACCCCAGTAATAAGCATAATAGCCATCAGTTTTTTCCTGTGCAGGTATAATGTGCCAGGATCTGTGATAAGTACTTTATGTATAGTTTCATTTAGTCCTAATCACAACCTTGTGTTATAGGAATTGATATCTCATCCTACCTATGAGCAAACTGAGGTTCTTTTAACTGAGGGGTTAAGTGACTTGCCTGAGGTCACACCAATACAGATTCAAACTCAGGTCCATCTGACACCAAAGTTTGCCCTTAACCACTAGGCTCTGTGCCCTCCTACAACATTTTAAACAATAAAAACAAAGAAACAAAACATGAGAAATTAGCCTTCTTTCACTGACCAATGATAAATATAGAGGTGGTAATGGTAGTGGAGAGAGGATGTCTGGAGTTTGAGCTGGATACAAATTTTGTTTTATGTGTGACCCTGGATAGGTTACTTTGGATGCAAGTTATATCTGAACCTCAGATTTTCATCTGTAAAATGAGAATGTTCACAGATATCTTATAGTCTGTAGGATGCTTTTGGGTGTAAGAAATAGAAAACCCTCATTCAACTTGCTTCAATAAAAACATTTATTATCTCACATATCAGGAAGTCCCAAGGAAGACCAATTCCTGCCTTGGTTAGTTCCGTGGCTCAAAAGTGTTGTCAAGAACCCATGAAATTTCCTTCTTTCTGCTCTGCTATATTTGGTGTGACAAATTTTGTCCTTAGTCAAGCTCGCTGCTCTCATGATCACAAGATGGATGCCATAGTTCTAGGCATCACATGTAGACTCAAAAAAGGGTGTACTTTTTCCCACATAGGTCTTTTTAAGAGCAAGAGACCTTTCCTTTTGGAATCCTCTTCTCTGCCCGCACCTCCCAGCCATGTCTCATCAATCACTGCCAAGGGAACTGGGACTACCATGGGGACTTAAACCCATCAGGCTTTACTTCTGGGGAAAGTTGGGATAAGGTCCCCTTCCCTGAGACTTGAGGGGAGAGGTGAAGACTACTGGTCCAATAATGGAGTTCTTTAACTGCTGAAGAAGGGGCGGTAACTGTTGGGTAGACATTTACAGGTATCCAATGGAATGCCAAGTGCCCAGCAGAGAGCCTGGAAGCTGTGAGGACTTTATTCCCTTCCCATCCACTCAGCTAGATGAGGGAAGGCAGCCCATTTTGATTAGTTAAGTTTCCAATTATGGGATTTTTTTTTTTAATGCCAGACTGTTTTCTTTTTTTATAAATTTATTTATTTATTTATTTTTGGCTGCATTGGGTCTTCGTTGCTGTGCGTGGGCTTTCTTTAGTTGCGGCGAGCAGGGACTACTCTTCATTGTGGTGTGCGGGCTTCTCATTGTGGTGGCTTTTCTTGTTGCAGAGCACGGGCTCTAGGCATGTAGGCTTCAGTAGTTGTGGCACGTGGACTCAGTAGTTGTGGCTCATGGGCTTTAGAGCACAGGCTCAGTGGTTGTGGCACATGGGCTTAGTTGCTCCGCGGCATGTGGGATCTTCCTGGACCAGGGATCAAACCCGTGTCCCCTGCATTGGCAGGTGGATTCTTAACCTCTGTGCCACCAGGGAAGCCCTATGGGATGTTTTTAAAAAGGTATATTGTGATGCCTTTATGCAGCCTAACAACTTAATAAAAAAAAAAGTATTCAGGGATAGTGCTGGCTGGGAAGTCTTTAGGAATGGAGAAGGACAGCAGAAGATCCATTTACCTTATTAAAAGATAATTTTCAGAAAAAACATAAACTCATGACTCTTATACAGCTATAAAATGAACATGTTTTGAAGAATTAATTTTATTCATAGGATATAAGGGTACTAGGCAGCTGTTATAACTAGCATATTGGTTTGCTAGGGTTGCCATAGTCAAGTACCATAAACTGGATAGCTTAAACAACACAAATTTATTGTCTCACAGTTCTAGAGGCTCAAAGTCTGAGATCAAGATGTCTTTGGCAGGGTTGTTTCCTCCTGAGGGCTGTGAGGGAGAATCTGTTCCATACCTTTCTCCCAGCTTTTGGAAGTTTGCTGGAAATCCATGGCATTCCTTAGTTAGTAGATGTATTAGCGTGATCTCTGCCTTCTCCTTTACTTGGTGTTCTCCCTGAGTGCGTGTCTGTCTCTTTGTCCAAATTTCTCCTTTTTATGAGGACACAGTCACATCGAGCCCATCCTAGCAATTTCATCTTAGCTCGATCATCTGCCAAGACCCTCCCTATTTCCAAATAAGGTCATATTCACAGATACTGGGGGTTAGGACTTCAACATATCTTTTCTGGGGGGCGTGGGTACTGTTGATTCCGTAACAACTGTTTGAAAGGAAAAGTCAGAACCACACAGATTTATAGAAGCAAAGGAATGTTGAGGTGAATTGCAAACGGAGACAAAACTTTTGTCTGGTTGGTTGGCGGTGGTGGTGCAGGGGAGGTGGGGCTGTTATCAGTCACGTACCTCTCAGTTATCTACAGCTTACAAAGCTTTACCAGGCAACTCCAACACAATGCGCAGGGGTGGGATCTCATAACCTGCTCTAGATGGTACCTAGTACTGAAACATAAAGTATTTTCCCACAGTGCTGTAGCTCCATTTATTTTATTCCATGGATTAAGCGGCCCTAAAATCTGCTAAGCACGAAGTAGTCCTGAAATCTCATGTGCGTGGTTCACTTTCTTGGCAACCTTGCAGCCACCTCTATCTTTTAGAGTCCTGTTTCTTATAGCACTGGTGGGAGGTTTGGCCATGTTCCCTCAGTGGTGCTATTGGATGCTTGAGAGTGGCAGTACACTTTATGGAGTGGTGTCAAGTCACAGGGTCCTCTGTTCATTTCCCGCTTGGTCACCTCAGGGAGGTGGGAGACCCCGCCACTCGGATACATCACTGCAACTACATGGGCCACAATACCCAGGACACCACGAGCCATTTTCTGTGTTGTATTTACAATCTCCAGTCCTCATGCCTCGGCCTCCAAAGTGCATGGGGCATAACTCCCTGGTGTCATTAGCTGTGTTTGCTGGGCCTGTTGAAATTCTTCCCACAGCTGGATGCGCGTGTGAGAAAAGAGCTGACAGAGGCAGCAGCAGGTATTCAAAGTGACTACATGTTAGAAAGTGAAACACAAGCAAGAACTTCTTAAGCAAGTACTTTAAGGAACTGTAGATACAGGGGCTCAAGAAAGCAATCGCTTTCTTCTTGATAAAAATAACTTTGGGAAAAGATAAATTTGGGAATTCTTTCCCCCATGATTCATACACTCTGACATTCTTTGGCATTCTCACTATACAGTTTCTCTCTTTTTACTGTATTGCTTTTTTTTCCAGAAAGAGAAAAATCTTACCGGAGAAAACCAGGCCAAGCTCAACAAGGCCAAGGAGTTTTCCTGCAAGAAATGATTCCATCTGTAACAAGGTCAGTTTCATGGGCTGTAGCTCACAATCTGTAGGAAGGCAGTAAATCTCCTTTCATCTTTTTTGCCCAGTTTTCTAATTTACTCCCACTTATTTAAGCTCTTACCAGTTTCCTAAGCATCACTCTTCCCAGAATTTCCCCAGGCAGATGTCCTATCCTGGTCAAAAGTCTTAATCTTAAATTCTATGTCAGCACCATAGGCCTCTTCAGGCAGTGTGGGTGGCCCTTGTCATTTTTTCTTTCCTGTCTGTCGGTGAACTCACCTCACACGTCTGAAGAGGAAGCACGAGAGGGATAGGGCTATTTGCAGTTTGTTTCTAAATCCCAGCCCAAGTTTCTCTTAGGCTTCTTAATTTCTTTTGAGTCCTGGTATGTGTGCCTGTTGGCCTGGCTGGCTCATCACCTGAAATCCAGGGCACTTCTCTGTCTTAGGAACTGTATACTCCTTCTAGACTTTGCCAGCTCCCTCACCTATCCCTTATTTTCAAATTTCTCCCATTTATTAAATGCTGACAGCCTGACAGGCAATTTGCTAAGCACTTTAATTCATTATTTTATCTCATCTGCAAAGAAGCTACAGTAGGGGTAGGTACAGTAATGATTCCTGGTTTACAGCTGAGAAAGCAGGTTGAGGGTGGTTAGAAGATCAGCCTGTGATCACAGGGCAGTCAGGATTTGATAACCAGGCCTACATGACAGAAAAGCCAGCATAATTTACTTACTTAATCTTGTGCCATGGGGGAGAAACTTCTATTACGAGATTCTAGGGAAAAAATACTGAAATCAATATATTTTGTCAGCTACAGAACTGTGAAGGATACTTGAGCTACTGAAAGTGATTTAGGTGGGAGACTCAGGTTAGGTTAAGTTACAATGTGTTATCGGCATTCTCACAATGTGGTGCTTCCCTCCTTTTCTTGGATTGCTTCCTTTCCTGGACTTCTCTCAAAGGCTGAGACTATCCTGGGCTGCATTAATCTCTATGAAGGCAAAAGGTTACATGATTTTCTGGGGATCAGACTGTTAATGAATTCTGGCAGGGATGGTCTTGACAAATATGAAATTTAGAAAATTTAGAAAAATATGAAGTTTTTTTTTTAAGTTTATTCTTTTTAAAAAAAAAATATTTATTTATTTGTTTATCTTTGGCTGTGTTGGGTCTTTGTTGCTGTACACGGGCCTTCTCTAGTTGCTGCGAGTGGGGGCGACTCTTCGTTGCGGTGCGCAGGCTTCTCATTGCGGTGGCTTCTCTTGTTGTGGAGCACAGGCTCTAGGCGTGCAGGCTTCAGTAATTGTGGCATGCAGGCTCAGTAGTTGTGGCTCGTGGGCTCTAGAGTGCAGGCTCAGTAGTTGTGGCGCATGGGCTTAGTTGCTCCGTGGCATGTGGAATCTTCCCGGACCAGGGATCGAACCCGTGTTGCCTGCATTGGCAGGCGGATTCTCAACCTCTGTGCCACCAGGGAAGTCCAATGTGAAGTTTTATCTTTGGGGTTCCCCATCTCCTATTTTTGTTGTCCCTTTCCTCTTTAAAATAAACCCACTGACAAAGATTCTTTGCTTGACCAAACTTTGGTTAGGCTACTGAACCTTCTCCTAGGCTTATCTGTGCACTTCTTCATAAAATCTAGTTTTAGCAGGAGCCCTGATAAGTCAGTTTAACCAGAACCCCACACCCTCAATATCTGATCACCTTTGATATTTGATGACGTACCTGATCCTCCAGCATCCCCCAGATGAGGTCTGATCACCTTGGCATGTCTTCAACAAGAATCCTGTTAGGTGGGTTTAGCCAGAACCTCTCTTACTTCTGATATTTCCTCTTAATAATTTTCCATTTGATGCCCCCTACCCTGCTCCTTGGCTATAAATTCCCAGTTGCCCATACTGTATTCAGAGTTGAGCCCAGTCTCCCTCTCCTACTGTAAATTCCCATTGCAGAGGTCCTTATACCTATTATCATGGTCCTGAATCATCTGCCTTACCATCTTTAACAAGCATCATTGAATTTTTTTCCTCTCACAGTTATGGTGCCATGACTTGGGTAGGATCATATTCATCATTGGACCCCATACCTCTCATCCAGGACCCTAAGAGTGGACCTTTGTAGCTTTGTCTTCAGTCCTGACTGATTGATCAGGGATACATTGAATAGTCTGACTCCTGAACCAGTGCTCCAGACAGATGTCTGTTGAAGCTGGTAAAGACAGATTTTGATCCTTAAGGTTCTGAGTGTACTCCAGAAGCTGAGTTAGAGTCCAGACAAAGATGCTGGGCTAGTGTCTGAGGTGTCTCTGTGTGTGAGAAGCTGAGTTAGAGTCCCAGGCTTCCTTGTTTGGAAGGGACCCGCTGAACTGGCAGTCTCTCCTTGCTGGCTTTCTTTCCTGAGTGGAGAGTATTCCGTGATTCTCTGGGCTGGAAGCCTTTCTTCTTGGCTCTCTGTGAGACCTCTCTGTTCTCTCTGTTGGATCCTGCTTCTCCCATGGGAACTTCTCAGTCAATTGAAACCCCATTCTTGAAACTCTAACTGACTACATGCTCCACCAACTCTGTCTGCTTCTTTTCTTGTTGGCATGATTTTGCTAAGGATAATTTGGAACTTCATTGGCTTCTTTGGAAAACTTGAGTCCTCCCCAAACTGGCGCCTCTAAGACCTGTGCCTTCCCATTATGTTTGTTCCTCCTTCTTCCTCTTACTACATTCATTGTTCTCTCCAGTTCCCTTGAACCCTTTTATAAGTCCCCTTCAAACCCCTACCTCCTCCATCCCTCTCTCCACCCTGCCAGACTTTTCCCTTCCCACTTAGCCCCTCATCTCCCTTGGATTTTAGGCTCCCTATCCTCCATCAGAAGCTCTCAAGGGACTCAGGGACCTCCAAAAGCACTTGAAGCTGAAAAGAGAAAAAAAGTTTATTCAGAAAGAGAGCTGGATGTTTTGTCCACTCAGATGTGCATTAGAGACATCCAGGTAGCAACTAGTTGCCTTCTTGGTCACTGGCCTAAAATTTAGTTCACAGCCTCCATCAGATTACATATCAGGGCAAGAGAAAATTTTGAAAGTCTCCTCCACTGATACTGGTAGACAGGTAACCTTAACTTGTCCCATTTGTTGGAAATACAATTCAGACAAAAATATAAAGTGGAGATAAACCAGTGAGTTTGTATTACTATGTTTTACTGACTCAACTAAAATTTTAGAATGAAGACTATAAGATCTCTGCATTTGCCTGAATATTTGTGTATGTTTGTATGTATATATGTTATATGTACATTGATATTTTTCTATTTCTGGATAGTATTATCAAATTAACTTATAAACTATTTCAAAGGAATTTCTTTGAATTGACTTAGAGATAAATGAGCACTTTTATAAATTTTTTCCTAAAACTCTCAAAAATATAGAAACCAACCCAAATTTTTTTTAAGTTTAGATAATCTGGGATATTCTTTGGTAAATAAAGGTAGTTTTAAAATTGTTGGTAGAACAAAACATGCATGTCTTCAGAGGTTTCAGCATTAAATATTATGTGGATATACAATTTTTTCCTACCTAGGTTTATGAGTCAAACAGGCTTATATTATCTCTACTAGATATTCAAGATTATAAAACTATAAACCCAACCTCAAAACAAAATGTACAGTAAAAAGGAATTGCTTGATGCATGTCAAGCATGACAGTAAAAAAGAAAAAAAAAAAGGAAAGAATCATGTTTAACTTTAGGTTTTCCACTTCTGTGATTTTTTTTTTTGATACTTTCCTGAATTGTTCACAAGAAAAATAAGATGATGGCTAGCTTTGTTTGATGTCTCATGAAATTTTCATGAACAAGTCAAGCATAATTTTAAAAACAAGTGAATTAAATAAATATAAGTGGGATAAAAGTTTATAAATAAACTTTTCAACAGTAATTATGCTTTATAATATGCCTAGTTAAAAATAGTTGTAAAAATCTTTTTGATGACTTGAACTCTTAAAGCTATAATAAGTTAAGTTAAATGATGGAATTCACTGAATGTCTAGATCATTTCCAAATCAGATAAAATATTGAGACATTAATTGCTAAACATGAGTTTAAGTATATCAACTTTTGACATCTTGTTTTTATACAGTATAGAGAAGCTAAATATATTTGCAACTGTTAATAAACATCAGAAATTGTACTATGAAAAAGACATCCCTCTAGAAAATTGTGTATTTATACATTCATAAATTTGCTACAGAATGACAGTATGTGGCAGACAGTTCACAATTGCCTGCTTCCTAGTAGTCACTGAAATTTGGGTTAGTAATTGTTAAAAATTCTAATCAATATGTATAAAATGAATCTATCAGAAATAATAAGGGCAAAGAAAAAATTCTGAGTGCCATAAAGTAAGATGTGTTTTTGATAAGGGAAGGTGTGAAGTATGCGTTTTTGTTAAGGGAGAAAAAGAGTAACTTTGTCCTAAAGTAGAATGGCTGATTGTTTCAGAATTAGAAATAAGAAAGAGTAAGACAAAAACTGAATAAATATTTAAAAAAATTTTTAGAATGTTTATGGAAAAGAAGTCTTGGAAAATGATTTTTTTTTTCTCGTGTGGCCAAAGCTGGCCAAGATTGGATGGATTTATTTACTTTAAAAAAAAAAAAAAAACCTTACCTTAGTATTAATGGTGCATTGATGCAAAACTAGAACTTGATTTTCTCCTTGTGTTGCACTGACCAAGTTTTCTTAGATTATTGGTCTGCTCTTAAAAAGAAACTGTAAAAAAAAAAAAAAAAAAAGATTTTTCTTTACCTTTTAAGTAATCTGCCTGGGAAATCAAGATTTTGTGTCTTAAAATACTTTCCTGTGCTTCATATTGTCTTCATCAGAAGCCTAAGTCTTCTCAATATTAAAAGAGCTAAGTGGTTTGTTTGTTTCTTTGTTTGTTTTTTTACATCTATGTAACTTTCTGTATTTGCCCTTGAAATCTTTTAATTGTCACTTTGGTCAAATGGATAATTAAGTATTGTTTCACAGTGACCTGTGATCCTATTTTGTCAAATGTTCAAACCTGCTGACATTTTTGACAACTTTCCAAAATCAAATTCTAAATGGAGTCTTTTTGACTTCAAACTGAGATTTCCCGGAAGCACTCCTAGAAAATCTCAAAGGATTTGTCTCTCACCTTGTAAAAGAAAGATATTAAGCTAATTAGTTTTATTTGGTGCATTAAGTTACATGGGAATCATTGTCAAATAAGAAGTGATGATTGGGCTTCCCTGGTGGCGCAGTGGTTAAGAATTCACCTGCCAATGCAAGGGACACGGGTTCCAGCCCTGGTCTGGGAAAATCTCGCACACCTCAGAGCGACTAAGCCCGTGCGCCACAACTGTTGAAGCCCGCGTGCCTAGAGCCTGTGCTCCACGACAAGAGAAGCCACTGCAATGAGAAGCCCGCGCACCGCAACCAGGAGTAGCCCCGGCTCGCCGCAGCTAAAGAAAGCCCGTGTGCAGCAACGAAGACCCAACACAGCCATAAATTAATTAATCAATTAATTAATTTAAAAAAAAGAAGTGATGATAAATCTTCTTAGGTTATATGTGTATACATGTTGCTTGATTATAGATATTCCAGAAATCGTATGAAGTTCTTAAAAATTTGCAATACGTTTGTTTCCAGTTATTATGTTAAAATGTTATATGCCACGGAAGTAACTATTTTCCTTATCAAATGAACTCGCATAAGAACTTTAACCATGGCTGTTTTTAAGTTTTTTGTCATTCCCAGGAAGTTACTGTTTTCCTTTGATTCTACTCTGAAAGCACTTACAATCAGCCACAGGTGAGAACGCTCCATAATGGCATCACCTGAATAACTTTAAGACCACGCTGCTGGACTGAGTGAGAATTTCCAGAACTAATGAAGAAGCTGATGAATTCATAAAACTGCTAACCCAAGATCAAGCAGAACAAGAATTAATTCATGGGACTGAATGAACTGATGAGGATGACTATAAATTTTTTATGACTTTTTGTTTGAAACGTTGATGGTTCCTTAGTGTTTTTTTTTCCAGATTTAAGGAAACTTTTTCTCCTTTTTTAAAGCTATCTATAACTTACAGAAATTTGGTAAATTATGTCTTTGTAAATAGAATTGAAGCATTTATCTTTTCTCCCTACCTACTCACTCCAGAAGTAACTCTTAGTATTCTTATTTTCATGGCAATATAGTCATTTGCATAAGTTCAATGAGAATCTGTTCTCCTTGTAACAGGACACAACTGGAAAAATTGGTTATATTTCTAAGGATTTGACTGGAATGCCATATTTAAGAATGATGCGCATCAAATCAGATATGACCAGACAGTATTAAGGAGCTAAGGTTGACTTTCAGGAGGCAACGCTTACAAAAGCCCCCTTGGAAAAGTCAGTGTGTACCTGGCTTTTGGGTTTTCCTGCTTTACGGATGAGTAAGGAAGGTCACTTTTGGCAGAGGACCTCAGAATATTTTGGGGACACTGAGAAGAGAGGAATTCACCTGAATTAGTAGGCATTGCAGGCAAAATATGGTAGTGAATTCTTGGCTTGGCTTCTCAGCCTTGAGAAGCTTTTGAAAGCCCAATCTGGTATTCCTTTTGAAAAATTCCAGCAAAGCGAACTCAGAAAAAGGGCCTATGCAAGCTTTTGCTGTGCTTGTATAAATAGGCCAAGTTTAATGAGACCAGATGTACTTCGCAAATAAATTAGTCTTACTTTGATTATCTTTGATAGAAGTGGGGGTGACTGTAGGACGAATTTTGTTTGTTTCAATGGACAACTTGTGGGCTCTGTCTTGCACATTTTGCTAGCCCTTACTAAATCCTGAATTCTAGTTTCTTCCAATATCTAGCTACAACTCTCCAAATGCTTCCAGTTTTTCTCCCTTCTGATTTGGAACTAAAACTGCCCTTCTCCTGAAAGCCTATGAGGTGAAGCTGGAGGACTTGACATAAACTTAAAAATGACCACAACGGATCATGTATGGGCAACCTTCATGCCTCCTACTGTATGAACCATTCAGAAAGTTCACTAGAAAAAAAAAAAGAAAAGGGACTTCCCTGGCAGTCCAGTGTTTACGACTCCAGCTTCCACTGCAGGAGGCGTGGGTTTGATCCCTAGTCAGGGAACTAGGAACCCAAATGCCACGAGGCCAAAAAAAAAAAAAAAAAGAAAGAAAAAGAAGAAGTTCACTGGAACACCTGGTGCCATCACCCAAGGCATTCAAACTGCAAACCAGGAAAATTCATCAGAGGGCCACTTCCATCTTCACTCCATCTGATAAAGATGCTTCAAGCTCAAGCCTAAAAATTTTGACTGGCTATCCTCAGAAATTAATTTTTTAACTATTAATTTTTGATTTTCTTTTATTTTCACAAAGCTCCCCTTATTAAATGCCTGACTGCTAGCACCATCCAACAAATACCTTCTACTACCAAGTCCCAAAAGATGAGTCAGCTGGTCCTTAATGAACAAAAGGTGACTGAGAGAAAATGGACTTACATTATTCAGAGGAAAGAAGAATGTCTCTTCTTTCTTTGAACAAAAGGGGTATTGGCAAAGATTGCTTACTTGACGAACTTTAGTCAGGCTCCTGGACCTTCTCTTAGGCTTATCTGTGCACTTCCTTGTAAAATCTAGTTTTAGCAGGAGCCCTGATAAGTCAGTTTACCATAGCCCCACACCTTTGATATCTGATCACCCTTGATATTTGATCAGGTTCCTGATCTTCTAGCATCCCCTAAGTGAGGTGTGATCACCCTGGCCTGTCTTCAGCAAGAATCCTATTAGGTGAGTTTAGCCAGAACCCCTCTTACTCCTGATGTTTCCTCTTAGTAATTGTCCATCTATTGGCCGCCCCCCCACCCCCGCTTCTTGGTTATAAATTCCCAGTTGCCCCTGCTGTATTCAGAACTGAGTCCAATCTCTCTTCCCTATTGGGAAATCCCATCGCAGTGGTCCCTATACCTGTCGTGATGGTCCTGAATCAAGTCTGCCTTTACTATCTTTAATAAGTGTCATTGAATATTTTCTTTCTTTAATGCCACCTACTCTAACCCCTGTACAAATCTCAAGGACTTGTGGCTATAACCTGTGCTATTAAGGAAGAAAATTGACCAGATAAAACCATTCACTTGATTTAATGGATTATTCTTCTGAGCATAAAAGAATGCTTCAGGGAAAAAGAATCTTAACCCAAAGCATGCCTTAATAATCGTGAGATTTTAGACAGCAGAGGCAGAAGTGTTTAGGGGTTGGTGGACCTTTCTGGTGACTCTTTAGGTCAGATCTCTTCTGACTTCCCTCCAAGATGGCTCCCTTCAACACTAGGTCTTTGCATCTGCTGTTCCACTGACCAACACTTTGTCTCCCTCCCCCATTCCTTGGCCTAGTTAACCTCTACTCATCCTTTAGATCTTAGCTAAAGCATTGCTTTCTCAGAGAAGCCCTTGCTGACCTCTCTGACTAGGTCAGACTCTCCTAACCCCTCTGACTAGGTCAGACTCTCCTAACTTTGCCTCTCAAAACACCATGAACACTCCTTCCTAGCACTTGTCGCAGCTTCAGTTTTTCATATGTTCGTGTGGTTATTTGATTGTTGAATGACTCCTCTACTCCACACCAAATTCCACGAGGGCAGCAGTGATGCCTGCTCTTTGTATCTGCAGCACATGGCACCTTACCTGGTGCATGGTGGTCTTCCAATAAATGGTTGTTGAATGAATGGACTAAGGGCCTTCAGGGACTTTAGGTATTTCCCTTTCCACTCTCTTCATCCCCATGGCATACTGAAGGCCAAGGATATACATCACTATCATTCCACATAAACCTATAAATGTAAAATCTGTTAGACCAAAGCAAAAGACGTTAAACAGTCTCTTCTTTCTTATCCCCTCAACATATTCCATTTTCAATGTTCTGTATCAACACTGTTTCACTGAAGCACATACATATGTGTGCCTCTCTGGTGTGGAGTCCTTACCAAGCTTATCATAACATTCCTTGAGACTCACTTTGAATAAAACAAGCATAATCACACTGTGACCAAACTTGTGGGACCAAGCTTGCTGTTCAAGGCCCACAGCACTAGGATGCTGTCCTCCTCAGAAGTTGATTAGCATGACTTAGACCATTGAATTAGGATTCCCTGCCTCCCAAGCAAAGATTAATTTGGACTTTTTATGTTTTTGCATTGGAAAAAGAGGCTTCCAGCTTTTACAGATAAGATCTTGGTCATTTACAAAGGCTATTACCTTTTTTCTCTACCCTGAGGCCATGATGGTCACATACTGTCATTGCTGGGTCCACCTCACCCTGGGAGGTCTTTCTAAAAGCTGAAAGACAACACTCTGGCCTCAGACTAAATGTGGAGTGAAAATGGCCTGGCTTCTTGGCAGCTTCTCTGTCCCACTGACAGCAGCCCAGCTTGTGGAGGCATCTGGTATCAAGAATATCTTGAGCTCAGGTCCTGGGAAATTTTTTCTCTGATGCTTTTGTGGAAAAAAAAAAAAGCTTTAAAGCCTGTGTGTGTGTGTGTGTGTGTGTGTGTGTGTGTGTGTGTGTGTATTATATGTCAAGTGTTTTAAAAAACCTTAGAACTAACCAAAATGGGTTTCAGGTCATTTATGATTGAGACTTTTTATAGCTGTTAGGGTTGAGGAACAGAGATTAAGTTACATCAAGTTTTTTATAACTGCAGTTATTTTGGAGGAGTGAGGGTGGGAAAGCAGATTGTAATTTAAATTGTGTGCTAGACATTTTCCATCCAGCTTAATATGAAGATTTAGGAGTCAGGATTTGGGATCTTCAGCCCAAACTTCTTCCAAGGAACATGCTTCTTCCAAGGAACATGCAGAAGAAAAGAACAGTGAGAGTAATGTTGATTAAGTGTGTTGGCTCAGGTGTTGGTCAAAATCTCAGGTTATTAGCTGTGCGACTTCTGGACAATTATCTCTCTGAGCCTATCTGCAAACTGGGAAGAGTAATTCTTACTTTTCAAGTCATAAGGATTATTTGAACTAATATATATAAAAGTGCTTAGTACAGTTTTAGGCACACGTTAAGTGCACAATAAATGGTGGCTTTTGTTATAATTACTATTTCTATAATATGCCCAAACCAAACTTGACTCTTTAGGGCAGCTCCCTTAAGGTGGCAAGAGGAATCTGGATTGCAGTTTCTATGTGGTCTGGAGGGTGCAGGAATTCAAGAAGCAGAAGGAGCTCATTCTGGAGCAGCTATCTCTAATCTCTCTCTATTAATGGCAGTCACATGTGGATGACGCTTACCGTTTACAACATGCTTTATCCTCCCCCTCTCTCCAACATCTTAGTTTTTTGTTACAGAACCATGTGGGGTAAATAATGTTTGCCAGTTCTTAGATGAGGAAACTGAGGCCCAGGGAGGTTAAGTGACTAGCCCAAAGTTGCACAGCTAATAAATGACAGAACCAGGATCTAAATACGGGTCTTCTAATTCCTAATTCGGGGGTTCTTTCTATTATACTACAGCAGTCAAAGTTCAAGTAATATCAGAATCAGAAATTTAAAAGTATGTATTCTACTTCTATAACAAATGTTGATGCTATGTTTTCTAAAAATTTTATTTTATTGAAGTATAGTTGATTTACAATGTGTTAATTTCTGCTATACAGCAAAGTGATTCAGTGAGATATATATATATATATATATATATATATATATATAATTCCTTTTCGTATTCGTTTTCATAATGGTTTATCACAGGGTATTGAATATAGTTCCCTGTGCTCTACAGTAGGACCTTTTTGCTTATCCATTCTATACATAATAGTTTTCATCTACTAGTCCCAAACTCCCAATCCAAGCCTCCCCCACTCCCCTCCCCCTTGGCAACCACATGTCTGTTCTCTATGTCAGTGAGTCTATTTCTGTTTTGTAGATAAGTTCATTTGTGTCATATTTTAGATTCCACATATAAGTGATATCATATGATATTTGTCTTTCTCTGACTCACTTCGCTTAGTATGGTAAACTCTAGGTCCATCCACGTTGCTGCAAATGACATTATTTCATTCTCCTTTATGGCTGAGTAATATTCCATCGTATATATCTACTACATCTTCTTTATCCCTTCATCTTTTGATGGACATTTAGGTTGTTTCCATGTCTTGGCTATTGCAAATAGTGCTGCAATGAACATAGGGGCACATGTATCTTTTTGAATTATATTCAGAGATATGCCCAGGAGTGGGATTGTTGGATCATATGGCAACTCTACTTTTAGTTTTTTCCGGAACCTCCATACTGTTTTCCATAGTGACTGTACCAATTTACATTCCCACCAACGATGTAGGAGGGTGCCCTTTTCTCCACATCCTCTCCAACATTTGTTATTTGTAGACTTTTTAATGATGGCCATTCTGACCAGTGTGAGGTGATACCTTACTGTAGTTTTGATTTGCATTTCTCTAATAATTAGCGATGTTGAGCATCTTTTCATGTGCCTATTGGCCATCTGTATGTCTTCTTTATGAGCTGTTTGTATATTTTGGAAATTAAGCCCATGTTTATTGCATCATTTGCAAATACTTTCTTTCAGTTTGTAGGTTGTCTTTTCATTTTGTTTATGATTTCCTTTGCTGTACAAAAGCTTGTAAGTTTGATTAGGTCCCATTTGTTTATTTTTGCTTTTATTTCTGTTGCCTTGGGAGACTGATCTAAGAAAACATTGGTACAATTTATGTCAGAGAATGTTTTGTCTATGATCTCTTCTAGGAGTTTTATGATGTCATGTCTTATGTTTAAGTCTTTAAGCCATTTTGAGTTTATTTTTGTGTGTTGTATGAGGGTGTGTTCTAACTTCATTGATTTATATGTGGCTGTCCAACTTTCCCAACACCATTTGCTGAAGAGACTGTCTTTTTTCATTGTATCTTCTTGCTTCCTTTGTCGAAGATTAATTGACCATAGGTGTGTGGGTTTATTTCTGAGCTCTCTATTCTGTTCCATTGATCCATATGTCTGTTTTTTGTGCCAATACCACAGTGTTTTTGATTACTGTAGCTTTGTAGTATTGTCTGAAGTCTGCCTCCTGCTTTGTTCTTTTTCCTCAGGATTGCTTTGGAAACTCTGGGTCTTTTATGGTTCCATATAAATTTTACACTATTTGTTCTAGTTCTGTGCAAACAGTCATGGGTAATTTGATTAAATCTGTATATTGCTCTGGGTAGTATGCCCATTTTAACAATATTAATTCTTCCAATCCAAGAGCATGGGATGATGATGCTATCTTTTGTTAGCCTCACATAACAGTTTGATGAAAATTTCAGATGATCTTATTCACTTGCTCCCCACAAAGAGCCTGGAAGACGTGTGTTTCTTCAGATGAGAAGGGTATTAAATTTAGAAATGTAGGGTCTTCAGGAGCTTGTTTGAATTTACTGGGGCCTGGTGATGGTACAAACCAGACCTGTTCCCCAAAGACAGCCCCTCTGTGACCCCGCAGGACTCACCTGCACAGGGACAAGCACCTGCTAAACTCCCAGTTTGTGTGAATTGAATGATAATAGCTCACAGTCAGGTAATTACATGCATTTTCTCATTTATTCCTCAAGACAGCCCACCAGAGTCCAGAGACATGGCAAGCTGGGGAAGATTCTGCCTGAGTCTCTTGTCCATGCTTAAACACCACACGCACTCCTCTTTGATAAATCAGGCCAGGCTTGCTGATGCTTAATGTGGGACCCTTTCTGGTACTAACTGGTTTAGTGCAGGTCAATAAAAACCAAAGTTCCAAATCAAGTATGAAAACTAATCAACAAATCCCCAGAAACCTATCAAGAGGCAAGAACAGAGATGAATGAGATCTGAGGCGCTCTCTGCAGCTCTCCTCCTAGCAACTGCAGTCAACATACATCATGTTCCCCCACCGGGAGGTCCCCACCCTCAGCTTTGAAAGTAACTAAAACACTCCACGTTCCTGATGCTCTGTTGGGATGAACAGACTGCAGAAACTGAACAATCTCAAGTTATTTTTGTTTAAAAAAGAACAATAGGTTTTAAAAAGTAGTGTGCTTTCGATCCCTGTCTGCAAGTGAGCACCAGCTTAGCTTCTTCCTCTCTTCTCTGCTACTCCCTCTCTTTCCCCTTGTTGACAGCTATTGGCCACAAGTTCAGGACTGTATAATCCTTTGTCCAGTGTCAAAGGCCTTTCAAGCTCCCATCCTGAACCATCAAAGATTCCTTAACTTCTTTTTAGTCTCTATAAATATCAATCTCTTGTTCTGTCTGTTTCTTGTACCGGCCCTGAACCTCTTGACAACAGCTTGATTCAGGGGAAAGCTGAGATCTTAAACATTTCAGAGAAGCAGTGGGTGATGAGAGCATTACTGTAGCTACTGAACTGATCCTTGGAGCAAAAAACAGAAAAAAAGTTTGGTTTCAGAATTATAAGAATTTTTTTGTTGAACAATGTACCAACCAGGGCAGCACATTAGCTGATCATATTGCCACAGAAGTGTTTCCTCCCAAAGAGGAAGGAGTTGAAAGATAAGAAGGGTTACAGGTAGGCACAGAATGAGCTGCTAGGCAAACGTGGCAAAACATTGAACTGAAATGCATTGAGAATCACGGTATCTGAGAAGCTAGCAGTAGGATTAAGGATGGCCAAAGAGAAAATTCAGTCTTCCTTTGACCAAAGACTAGAGCAAAGCTGTTCTTTTCCTACCCTACAAATGGTTAAGAGGAAAGAGAGCAACCACTGGCCTGTCTATTGACAAGCCAATGGGATATGCTGGGTCTAAACAGGTTGTTTCTTAGCAAGGCAGTTAGTGGCAGGCACTGGAACTCTTAACTTCTCAGAGCCTCTAACCACTACACAACCCAGTTTCTCTAGCCCTCAAAAGTGATCTCAAGTTCCAGTACTCTACAGAAGGCAGCATGGTGTAGACAGGGTTTCCCAAACTTTAGCCTGCATCAAGATCCCCTGGAGAGCATCTAAAAACAGAGATTCCCAGGCCCCACACCAGAATTTCAGATTCAGTAAGTCTGGGGAGGGCCCAAGAATTTGTATTTCTAACAATTTCCCAGTTGATACTGATGCTGCTGGTCTGGGGACCATTCTTTGAGAACCATTGGTGTAAAGAAAAAACAAAGACTTGGGAGTAGGCAGACATGGATTCTGGTCCCAGTTCTTCCATTTCCTGTGTGTCTTTGAGTGAGCCACTTCTTTGAGTTTTGGTTTTCTCATCTAGCAGGGCAAATAATGGCAGATACCCATACTAAGCACTTGTCAAGGGCTGGCTCTCCAAATATCACCAACACAACCTGTTGATAAGACAAAGGTATGTTTATTGTTTGCTGTGGCAAGGCAGATAACCAGCTAGGCAGAGCCTGGGTGATGTCTCTGAGGGGAAAGAGCAAGGTCAGATTTTATTGAGAATTGGAAGTTTGGTTTAAGGTACTCTTTCAATGAGGGGGCTTTTTTAAAAAAATTGAAGTATAGTTGACTTACAATGTTGTGTTAGTCTCAGATGTATAGCAAAGTGATTCAGTATTTCTGTTTTATATATAAGTTCATTTGTATCTTTTTTTTTTTTTTAGATTCCACATATAAGTGATATCACATGATCTTTGTCTGGCTTACTTCACTTAGTGTGATAATCTCTAGGTCCATCCATGTTGCTGCAAATAGCATTATTTCATTCTTTTTTATGGAGTAATATTCCTCAGTGGGGGAGCTTGATTAGATAAGGATAATAATACAATAATTTAGGATTGGAAGCAGCAAGAAAAGGATTTTGAGGTGAGGAATTTGAAGATCCTTAGGGTATTAACTGACTATTGATGCTTCCTGTTGAAGAGGTGAAACTTCTTTTTGGGAAGTTCCTATAATGCACAATTGAGTGATTTACCTGGGCAAGAGTCTTCTGGCTTAGTTAAAGCTATGATAATGAAGACAGTGGAGTAGTAAGTTCTGTTAATGTGTTGTTGAAAGTAAGGGGTATGTGTGTGTGTGTGTGTTTGGGGGAGGGGAAGGGTTAGATAGTTCTAGTCCTCAGTTTCCAAGCTGTGTGTGTGGGATAGACGATTTCTATTCTCACCCTCAACTCTTGAACTTATTGCTTGGATGAACACAATGAATGCTCATCTTTTATTTTAGGTATTTTCTCCAGGCTAGAACACAATGGGATATAACCTGAGGACACTATCTGTGTGAGATTCTACAAGTTCATTATTGTTGAGTTACATTGTGTGTCAATGCCAAGATCCACCCCCCCACGCCCAAATTTGAATGTGTGAAGTGTCAATGCATATAGATGACCCTCAGGTCACCCAGAGCTGAGAAACTTCTCTTCAGAACAGTTGCATCTGGAGACTTATCGGCAGGAATGGCATCCATTCCTTTGTTGCATTTTAGAATATTTTGGAGTGAAGATAGATAACAACTTTGAAATGACAGTTAGGCCTTTGTTTCCTGAGGGCAGAGCCTCCTAGAAGTGGTGGACTCCTTGGTCATGACCAGATGAGGGATGCATTGATGTGGACTGCTTTCCATTTACTAAGAAGTTCATATTCTTTAATGTGTTTCTTATTTTACAAATACAAAATAAGTGTCACTGATCACTCAAGTTTTATATAACATTTTAGGAAAAAAAGGACAGATTTGGTCTCTAAAGGGTCAGAGTGCAGAATGAACTATAGATTTAACTGATATCTTTAATAACAATAAAGGTATATTCCGTGAATTAAATATGAGCTAAAAAAATAAAACCTCCAATTTAATCTCAACTCTCTGATATTGTGCAGCCAACTCAAGCAATATTTTCTAGGAAATTATTTTAGCTTTTCTATTGGTGAACTACTTTTGTCTCCAGGTATTTGATCTTATTTGGCAAAAAGAAAAATTTGGGGCTAATGGAAGAGTGGCTTTGAAAGCATAGGAATGGTGCTACATTACATACTTTTTATTGTAAAAATAAAAAAGATATGTTTAAGATCTTGGATAGCACAAATTTAGTGTGAACTTTAATAACCAAATACTAGCTGAAAGAAAGCAGGCCTAATTGTTTAGACAGCAAGAACAACCTGAATTCATGAAAAATAAGAAATATAGACTGTATTTTTAAGAAAGAGGACATATAGTAAGTGGAGATAGTACAGTCTAATAGCATACACTTATTGAAATTCATACCAGTTACAGCATTATGCTAGATCCTGGGAATCTAAAGGTCAGGGACAGTATCAGTGCTTGTTCTTGAGCTCATTTTTTAGAAGGGGAGACTGAGGTGAAAACATGAAAGTCAGAATATAGCAAGTGCTATGGTAGAAGGGGTTACAAAATGCTGGGGGTTGGTAGAAGGTTTCAGGAAGAGATCATGTATTAGTTTTGTATCGCTGTTTAACAGTAACCCCAAATGTAGTGCCTTTGAACAATAAACACATAGCCCCTGAGGGTCAAGAAACCTGGAGTGGCTTAGCTGGGTGGCTCTGGCTCAGGGTCTGTCACGAGGTTGCAGTCATGATGTTGGCCAGGGTTGCTGAAATCTGAAGGCTTGACTGGGGGAGGATCCACTTTCAAGGTGGTTCATTCACATGGCTCTTGGCAGGGAGCCTCAGTTCTCTGCCATGGAGGTCTCTCTATAGGGCTACTCATACCATGGCAGCTAAACCCATCCCAGAGTGAGGGATCTAAGAGAGAGGAAGGCAAAAGCCACAATGTCTTTTATAACCTAGCCTCAGGAGTGACATTCTATTATCCTCCATAGCCTATTGATCATGCAGATCAACCTGATACAGTGTGAGAGAGATGTGACCTCCAAGAGGCTGGGATCATTGGGGGCCATCCTGGAGAATGGCTACCACGATACTACCTAACTCTAGTAGAAGCTCCTAGGGAATATACTTTGATAAACTGTTATTCAAAATACTTTTTAGTTAACTGATAATTTTTAACTGGAATATAAATGTCTGTATACAAGAGGAGAATAATAATACTAGCCAATATATATTGAACTCTTTCTATAGGGCAGGTACTGTCAAAGTACTTTCCATGTGTCATCTCATTGAGGGACAGTACAGCATAGTGTTTAAACATTTGAATTATAGAGCCGCATAGGCTTTTTTTTTAATATTGGCATATTGGGGCATATTACTTAACCAATCTGTGCCTTAGTTTTTTTTATCTATAGGCAGAAGGAATAGCACATCTCTGGTAGGATTGTCTTGAGAATAAAGTAAGCCCAGACACCATGCTCTCCCCTAATTGTTGGAACACTTAGGTCCCAAAACCCATATTTTTTTCCCCCTTTTCTTCATTTATTTTTTACCCATGGGAAACTGCAGGGCATGAGCACCACATTAGACTGACCCAGTGGGAAGCAAGGAAGTCTCAGTTCAGAGTTGGATGTCCTCTACAAAATAATCTGGTCAGCTCCTATAATGCCAGTCATCTAGGCTGTTTCAAGCTGTCAGTCTATTATGTTCACTCCTGCTGAAAAAAAAGAAAAAAAAAAGAAAAGGTGGATCACCTCATAGACTATTGGGCAAGTATCTGACTACTCCCTAGGGAAGGCAGTTGTGCTCAGTGGCTGGGAGCAACCCACACTTTTTCCATTCGACGTTGAAGCTGGCCAGTAAGCCACCCTAGGTGTCCCTCTGACCTCATGCCCTACGACTGAGGACATTCTCTGTTTTGGCGCTGGCACCCCTTGAAGTCCCACCTTCTATTCTCATCTGCGTCAATCTGGTTGAATTCAGCTCCTGTCATTTTTATCTCTTTAGCATTCGTCAAAATGTTACTGCAGGACCACCTCTATCCCCGAAACTATTTTTATATTTAGAAAATAGAAACCTTGGATACTAGTGCTGGCTCCTCCTCAGCTAGGTCATCTGCCCAAAGCCTTCCCAGGTTACTGCAGGCATGCCATTGCATTTACATATTAATTGTGAAAACAGAATTGTGAAAACAGCTTTCCCAAACTAAACAATCAAACGTCCCAGACAAGTTTATCTGAATTTGTAAAGGTCTCTGAGGATGTTTCTTTCCTTTTCTTGTGCACAGTTATTTAAAAATAAATGGTAAGGGGCTTCCCTGGTGGCGCAGTGGTTGAGAGTCCGCTTGCTGATGCAGGGGACACAGGTTCGAGCCCCGGTCCGGGAGGATCCCACATGCCGCGGAGCAGCTGGGCCCGTGAGCCGTGGCTGCTGAGCCTGCGCATCCAGAGCCTGTGCTCTGCAACGGGAGAGGCCACAACAGTGAGAGGGCCGCGTACCACAAAAAAAAAAAAAAAAAAAAAAATGGTAAGGACTTATAATGGCAATGAGGGGAAAACTGCGTTTAGAATGATTCCCCCCACCTCCTACTTTCTACCCCCCACTCTCCTTTGGAAATGACATTGTTAAGGCCCTTTTTTTTTTTTTGAGATTAAGTGTTTTTTTTTAATTTTTTTAAACATCTTTATTGGAGTATAATTGCTTTAAAATGGTGTGTTAGTTTCTGCTTTACAACAAAGTGAATCAGCTATACATATATCCCCATATCTCTTCCCTCTTGCGTCTCCCTCCCACCCACCCTCTCTATCCCACCCCTGTAGGTGGTCACAAAGCACGGAGCTGATCTCCCTGTGCTATGCGGCTGCTTCCCACTAGCTATCTGTTTTACATTTGGTAGTGTATATATGTCCATACCACTCTCTCACTTTGTGTTAAGACCCTTTAAAATGTACGTGAGAAACACCAACTACTCACTAGGGATTAAGCTTCAAATGAGAACCGAGTAAGAACTGCATCAGTCAAGTAAACCCTCATTAACTGATGGCTGTCTATTGGGCTCCTATACTTACCTTTTTATGATGAATGGCAAGATTTACCATCACCAAGATAAAGGGCGTATCTGAAGTTTGAGCAGCCTCCACCTTTCCCGGGGAGGCTGCCATCCCTGGCCCCAGTTCCTACCTGCTGGCAACACAACATCTATAGTCAGCTGTCCACAGCTGGGGTGAGATTGGGGCTGGGAGGCCGGAGCAAGCTCCTGGTTCACATCTTCTAAGCCCTCTCCTTCCCTTTGTTGAAACTTCTCAAATTGTCTCCTTAGAGAAATCTGCTTAAAATCATTTCCCTGTCCCCACAGGCAACCATCCATCCAGTCTAGCCACTCCCTATGGATTTTTTTCATAAACGAATGAGAGCATCTTTCTTCACAAAAAGAATATAAAAGACACAAGGGTGTATGTATCTGTCCATCTTATTGCCTTCAGAACCACACAGTTTGAGGAAATGACCCCATTCTGAGACTTTGCACTGTTGTGAGTTAGGGGTGTGCTCAAGATTGTGGGCTCTGCAGTGGGACATTTTGGTTCCAATTCTGCCACTTAGTATAAGTGCTATCCAACCACGCTAAGCTCTATTTTCTTCACTGGTAAAATATAAATAATCATGGTGTTTACCTCATGGAGTTGTTGTTAAGTTTATGGAACCATATAAAGCATCTTGGAAGTGCCTGGAATATATAAGCACTCAGTATTCCACTTATTATCATAATTATTAATAAAAAAAAGTCCATCTACACTCAAGGTTTCTTCCTGAGGCCTTGTGGGAAGGTGTGACTGAAGCTATCTCACTGTATTCTATTGCTACAGCTAATAATGCAGGCACCATTTTATCCATTATTATTAACAATTCATATTTTAGGTGTGAAAATTGAACCTAAAGTGGTCAAGTGACTTGCCCAAAGTTGTCTCATGTCAGAGCTGGGACTCAAACTGATTTTCTCAAATTCCACCTGAGTGCCAAGCTCAGGGTTTAACATTAAATCACAGTTTCTTTAGCAAGGTAGATGGATATGTAGGAAAACAAACAACAACGACAGCAACAACAAAACGATCATAAAATGTAATGAGTACTATAACAGGGATACACATAAGTTGTGTTAGTAACTCAGATCAGAGAACAGTTAATTTGGGGGTGAGGAAGGGGTGGAGGTTAGAATGGGGTGAAGTTATGGAGGCTCTGAAGGATAGTTATTGTTGTCTTATCTAGCAGACTTCTGGAAGAAGAGGTCACAAACTGGGCTGCTTGCAGACATTTTATTTGTCCTTCAAAGTGTTTAAAATTATTTTGAATTAATTGCCAACATTTAACAACAGGAGATTGCACATAAAAATAGAAATTTCTAGCTTCTCTTGGAAAATCAGATCTGTTGACATGGTTGGCCATAGTTCCATGCACTGTCAGTTGGCTGCTTCAGTCTGGGCTGACCTCCGTCACTGTCCCCACTGGGCCTCTTCTTGACCCTTGAAAAAGGTCAAAAAATTGAGAAGATAAGATTTTCATAGGCACATCAACAACTAAGCATGAAAATTTAAAGTGCTAGAGGGGCAAGAACAATCTTTGTTTACTTAAGTAGATTAAAATAGTCAAGAAATCTACTCTTTGTTGACTAAACATATCCTTTCCTACTTAGATTCCAAGGGACCATACACTTTGGTCCAGTGTATGTCTATATGTGATTAAAACAAGGGAAAGAAAGTTGGAAACCCTGTGGAGACTGTGGAGGTATTGAAGTGAATTCAGAAAGAATATGCTTCTGAAAAGGGCTGTAATAAACTAGGAACTCTAAGGCTTGCATGCCACCATGTTTTCTGGCTTTGCTGATTGCTATTAGACATACATTAATAAACATTAATTAACTAATTTATAACATTCTATTTTTTTCAAATTTCCATAAATGAACATACAATTTAACATAGGGATTTCAAGCATTTTTGACCATGACCCACAGTATGAAACACAGTTTTCATCACACACATGCATATACATTCATCAGTGCATAGGCACTTGGGTTGCTTCTACCTTTTGGTTACTGTGAATAATGCTACTATGAACATGGATGTACAAATATCTGTTCCAGTCCCTGCTTTCAATTACTTTGGATATATACCCAGAAATGGAATTGCTGGATCACACTTCTATTTTTAATTTTTTGAGAAGACAATGATTTTTACAAAGATTACAGCTACTGTGAAATAATGTACTGCATTAGAATGAGTATCTGTGTTTCCATTGCTTACCAGCACCCTGCCAAGTTTGCAAGTAGGAATTCTCAAAGAATTTTGTTACCATGGTTGTGAGGAGCACAGGATTCTGTAGAGGCATTATTAGAATAGAACCAATCTCTGAGAATTATCTGCCCCTTAGTGATGAATAAATGAACACTCATTAAGAAGCTCAGTATGATGATTGAGAAATTGCCTCTGCCTTCTGTGTTAAAACATACACATTTATTAGTCTAGTCTATTTCATGTCATGACTATAAAATCTTTACAAATGCTACTTTTCTCCAAGTGCTAAGCAGTCTCAAATAAGAGCAAAAAATGAGGAAAGGTCCTAAATCCCAATCAGAGCCATCTATATTTACATTAAACAAGATAGAAAGCCCCAATAAAACCAAAAACCCCAACTCTTATTTCTAAAATTACATTTGTAATGCAGGTTCACTGTGGGATAATTAAAAAATTATAGAGACATAAAAATAAAAAAATTGAAACTATCTGTAATCCCACCCCCTTTTGTTAAATTCTTCCAGGTTATTTTCTAGGCATAAATGCATTTTGTGTAATTTTGAACTATAAAATAGGGTCACACTATAATTTATTGTTTTGTAACTTGTTTTTTCCCAATAGTATATTGTACATGTATTTGCATGTCATATCTTTTTTCATGATATGATGTTTACGATCACAAACTATCCACCTTATGGATATCATTTAATTAGTTTTTTCGATGTTGTATTATTGGACTTTTTTCTTTGAAATTTTATTTTGCTAATATGACAATGAATATTTTCACAGCTAAATTTTTAATTTCATCTGTACTTTTTCAGGATAAATTTAAAAGATAATATGGCTTCTACAAATGGTATGTTTAGATTCTTATTTTTTCAAAAAGAAAATATTTGAATGTTTTTCAATATAGAAAGTAATGTATGAATAATATAGGAACTTCCCTGGCAGTCCAGTGGTGAAGACTCTGCCCTTCCATTGCAGGGGCTCGAGTTCGATCCCTGGTCGGGGAACTAAGATCCCGCATGCCACACAGCACGGCCCCCCCGGCCCCACAATAAAAAGACAGTATAAATTTATTACAGGTTTACAGGTTTGCATATTACAAAATGGAATAAAAAGAAAAATTAAAATTGCTCCTAGTTCTCAAGGTAATAGTTGTTAACAATTTAGTGAACATCTTTTAGATTTTCAATGCATGTATACAAACACACATATTTACAAAAATGAGATCTGACTCTACATTTGTTTGGCAGCCTTATTTTTTAACTTGACCGATGGTGGATTTTTTTCCATGCTGTTAAATACTCTTCTACAGTATAATTTTTGATGGTTTCAAACTATTTCTTTGTGGAGGAGGAAAAACGTGTTTGAAAAACGTGTTTTTTTTTTTGGCGGTACGCGGGCCTCTCACTGTTGTAGCCTCTCCCGTTGCGGAACACAGGCTCCGGACGCGCAGGCCCAGCGGCCATGGCTCACAGGCCCAGCCGCTCCGCGGCATGTGGGATCTTCCCAGACCGGGACACAAACGCGTGTCCCCTGCATTGGCAGGCGGACTCTCAACCACTGCGCCACCAGGGAAATCCGGGAGGAGGACCTTTTTCTCTACCCTTTTAGGTTCTATCTCTGGGTGGGGGTGGGGGGGGCTGAGAATTTAACTGAATAAAGATAGTAAAAGAAAAAAAAAGATTTTTTATTCATGTTATGTGCATGGGAATTCACAGAAAATTGTGAGTCAAGGAGGTGATTAGAATTTGGGGCTTATATACCATCATGATAGGGAAGAAAAGGGGAAAAAGGGTACTTTTGGGAAAAACAGATGACTTTTGGGGAAGGTAAATGAGCCTTTATGAGGATAGGTAGGAGATATGCTAGTTTAGAGACATGTCTATTTAGGTGGTTTCTTATCTGGTGCTATCTCCAGTGATAGGAGTCAATCTTTCCTGGTTTCCTGGAGGGCACTTATGACAGTTGAATTCTTTTGGGAGCCTCTGCTTTTAGTCAGATAAGGACAATTCAGAAAAGGAAACTCTTCACAGTGGTATATTCAGAATTCCTTCACCAGTGTGGCACATATATACAGTGGAATATTACTCAGCCATAACAAGAAATGAAATTGAGTTATTTGTAATGAGGTGGATGGACCTAGAGTCTGTCATACAGAGTGAAGTAAGTCAGAAAGAGAAAAACAAATACCGTATGCTAACACATATATATGGACTCTAAAAAAAAAAGGTTCTGAAGAACCTAGGGGCAGGACAGGAATAAAGACTCAGATGTAGAGAATGGACTTGAGGACACAGGGAGGGGGAAGGGTAAGCTGGGATGAAGTGAGAGAGTGACATGGACATATATACACTACCAAATGTAAAATAGATAGCTAGTGGGAAGCAGCCACATAGCACAGGGAGATCAGCTCAGTGCTTTGTGACCACCTAGAGGGGTGGGATAGGGAGGGTGGGAGGGAGATGCAAGAGGGAGGACATATGGGGATATATGTATACATATAGCTGATTCACTTTATTGTACAGCAGCAACTAACACACCATTGTAAAGCAATTATACTCCAATAAGGATGTTAAAAAAAAAAAAAGAATTCCTTCACCATATTTGTATCACCCAAGTCAATCCCAGTTTCTGCAGCCTCTGCTAAGGGGAACTGACCCACCCACAGCTCCTTGTAACAGGGTGGGGCTCCCCTCCTCTCCTGCTCCCTCCCAACCAGCCACCAGCTAATTGGAACAAGACCAGGTACCTGACCATGGATAAGCACTATGTTATGAGGGGGCCTGGGGCACCATCTTTGCTCTGACATGGAAAAGCTGAACCAATCATGATCTCATTATTAGATTTGAGATAAGAAACAAGTAGAAAGTTGAGCTGTTCACAGTGGATACATAGCTTGAAGATGCGTGAAGGAGAGACAAGAGGGAGAGTAGTTACCTTGAAAGGTCATAAATAGGTCAGTTGACATTATAGGGAAGCAGGATGTAGGCAGTAAGACAAGCTGTGAAGTTGACACAAATAGGTAGAATAAAGAGTAGTGTTTTATTTTTTTTTATTTGTATGTTTTTAATATTTATTTATTTATTTAGACTGCGCCGGGTCTTTGTTGTGGCACGTGGGATCTTCGTTGCGGCATGTTTAGTTGCGGCACGCAGGATCTTAGTTGCAGCAGGCATGTGAGATCTAGTTCCCCGACCAGGGATCGAACCTGGGCCCCCAGAGTCTTAGCCACTGGACCTCCAGGGAAGTCCCAAGAGTAGTGTTTTAGAGTAGAGACTTTGGAGTCTGATGAGAATTTGAATTCTGACAGTTCTACTTAAATGGTATGTGACTTGCACCATTTAATCTTCTGAGCAGTAGTTTCCTTATCAGTAACACGTGGATAATAATATATCTGTTACTGAGTTGTAGAAAGAATTTATTGAGGTATTATAGGTAGGGTTCTTAGCACACAGTCTCTGACACATAGAAGCACTAAATAAATGAAGTCTATTATAACTACTTCTTCCCAAATATATCATATATTTGATATTCTTCCTGTACTATATTTTGAATCTCTGGCATTTAATATATCGGTTAATGAATAAGTAATTAATGTTTGTAAATTATGTTCCAGAAAGCTTTTGTATTGAAGTATGGATTTTTTTTATTGACAAGAGTTCTGAAATAACCAAATCAGTTTTCTAACCTACAACTTTCTTCTACTTTTAAGGATAAAAGGAGATTCTACCAAGACTGCTCATTTAATTTGGGGCATATGCAACTTTACTTTTCTCTCCCATAGCCTGTTAAAGTTTTGAACTCACACAATAAAAAGGATTATTAGCTATGAAATGCCAGTTGGCAACTGGGTAGACAGCATTCCCACAGGATTGGAGGTTTCTTACCTTTTTCTCTTAGAAAGGAAGTGCCTAGAATTTTCCCTCTTGCTGGAATGGTACAAAAGGGGGTGGGGGATGGATTTAGTTTTTAGTCATGTCAATTTTCCAACTCTTCGCATCCCCTCCCTACCAGATAATTAAGGACCATGTGACATGTATAAATAGCTTCAGCTGAGAACATCCTCATATCTTTGCCCCTCTCGTCATTGAGCAGTGCCCATAACTGATGTTGCAATTAGAGTACTGATTTAGCTCTGAGAGACACATTGCCGATGATCCGCTGAGGAGGATGGTATTTATATCAGTACTGACTGATGAAGACTTTGTCAACTGTACCTTTGGCAGATCATTTGATAGCATGCTCCTGGGTTAATCTACTTCTCATTATAACCGATGATCCATGATGATGTATTTTCAGAACCACTCATCTTACACAGGGTACCACAATGTGGAACAGATGTACATAAATGCAGACAATTAAGGAAATTCTCAATCCAAAATGTAGAGCTCAACAGAAGAACTGTAGAGGTCAAGGCATTTAGTGATTTACTGGGGCAAGTTTGGTATCATTTGTGCCAAGAGGAATTCACACTTCTGCACTTCAGGTTTAACTGTCTATTTTGACATAAGAGAAAGGAAATGAAAATAGATTGACTAGTTAGGTTTACCATAGAAATGTCAGGCAATTTGAATTTGTCTTTTTTCATTTCTTAGATGTTATGAGTGCTTCAAAATCATAACAGATTCTCAGGTCAAGTAAGTAATACAGAATCAGAAATTCTAGGATTATATGATTAGAGTTAAAAGCCAGTGATTAAATGTCTATTTATTATCTATCTATCTATCTATCTTTCCTTACTGAAAGATGAGTAGTGGAAACACAGATAAGGAGGTGGGCTCACTCTCTTCCTAACTCTGTCCTTAATGGCTAGGAGGTGCGATGTTATAGTCCTTTAGTAGAAAGCTTCACCTTTGCTCTCTTCTTTGATATGGAGAATTGATTTTTGCAATCCGTTGTGAACAGCTTTGCAAACATAGCTTCATGTCCTTCCTGATTTTCCAGCAACCCCAAGTAGATTACCACCTCTCAGCCTTTCCTACCTAAAAATATTTCTGTTGATCCAACATGCTCCAGGAGTCTAGATGATGTTTCAGTATGGAAAGTCACTGCTCAGTATACACTGAGTCCCTGAGGCAGCAGGGAAGTCCTCTTCCTCTCCTTTTACGGTTCCCTTCTCTAAGGACCAACCTCTTATTCCTCTCTGATTCTGGCTCAGGTGCTCAGCCAGTTAGATGGGCCCATTGGAGGTGGGGATGTGGGAAGTAGTGGGGATTCTTACTCTTAAGAGAAAGGGCAGAATGAAAATGGCAACTTCTGGTCTAGTCTCAAAGTGAAACAGTTACCAAACTAATTCTTCCCTTACTGGTTTTGACCCACTCTAAGAAAACTTCTGTGTAGTTTTGTGTCTTTCTTCTCTCTGACCACAGACCCACCATATTGTTCTAACTTGTATGGAATAAGATGAAGAGAATGAAAAACTCTGGGTTACTATATAATCAAGTCCTTTTCTGTCTTCTTTAAACGTCTGCCTCCCTTGTGACTACTGTCTATGAGCTAAGGACCATCTCTACACTCATCTCAGAAATGTCTGATGTAGCCCCTTGGTAGGATAAAAAAAATAAGCGGGAAATCAACATGTGATTTAGGACTTTTATCCAGAATATATAAGAACTTTCAAAACTCAGAACTAAGAAAAAACCCTAATTTAAAAAATTGGACAAATAACTTGAAAGGAAACTTTAAAAATATATAAATGCCCAATAAGCACATGAGAAGATGCTCAACACATTAGAGGAATGCAAATTAAAACCAAAATGAGAAGCTACACACATAAAAGAGTGGCTAAAAATAAAATAAAATAAAATAACAAAAAATAAAACTTGACAATACCGAGTGCTGATGAGGATGCAGAGTAACTCGAATGCATGTCCATTGCTGGTGGGAATGCAAAATGATATAGCCATTTTAGAAAATAGTTTGGCATTTCTTATAAAATTAAAATACACTTAACGTGTGACTCAGTAATCCCACTTTTAGGTGTTTACCTAAGCTAATTGAAAACTTATGTTATACAAAAACCTGTATGCAAATGTTTATAGCAGCTTTGTTCATAAACACCTAAAACTAGAAACAACCCTAATGTCCTTCAACTGGTGAATAGTCCATATGATGAAACCCCACTGAGCAATGAAAGGAACTAACCTGTGATACGTGCAACAATATAGATGAATCTCAAATGCATTATGCTAAGTCAAACAATCGAGACTTAAGAAGCCAAAAATCATACCATCTGATTCCATTTATATGACATTTGGGAAGAGGCAAAACTACAGAGACAGAAAAGAATAGTAGTTGTCAGGGGCTGAAGGGGACAACAAAGAGCCATAAGGGAACTTTTTGTTTTATTTTATTCTATTTTTCTTTGCTTTTTGGCCATGCCATGTGGCATGTGGGATCCTAGTTCCCCGACCATGGATCGAACCCATGCCCCCTGCATTGGAAGCGTGGAGTCTTAACCACTGAACCGCCAGGCAAGTTCCAAGGGAACTTTTTGAGATGGTTGAAATGCTCTATATCTTCATGGTCATGGTTATATCACTGCATGCATTTGTTAAGACTCATAGGATCGTACACTAAAAGGTGTGAACTTTACTATGTGTAAATTACACCTCAATAATTTAAAAAAAGGAATGCCCATAAATAAAATAGAAGACAAAGATAAATGGGATCAACTATGGCAACTTACTTCTTTAAGAAAACTAAGAAAATTAGACAAACCCTGATATTAAGTAGGGTTGCCAAAACTAACCAGCGAGAGAGGTGGAGCATGTAGGGTAACAGGCCCATCCAAGGCAGCCTCTGTTAGGTCCCTCTGAGGTTCAGGACTGCAGAGGAGAGTGACAATGACGAAGCGCTAGGAAAATAACACCTACAAGGAAGGGTTAAAGGAGTTGAGATTACTTTCCCTGGCAACGAGAGGCCAGAAAGATGATTTAATAGCAGTCTTTGAGTTTCCAAGCCTTCTTGACAGTTTGATTACAGTGCCATTTAGCAGGGGTGAACAGCTTCAGGGGTCTTTAGCACATTATAGTGGAATTGTGTCCATAGAATTAATGGTTTCAGTAGACAGAGAAGTCTTCTCTGAAAGGGAAAGTACTTGTATTGTCCTATAGAATGAGAATGTGCCTGAAGTGCACTGAATAGCCATGTGGCTTGGAGCCTCTGTTTCCTCATCTATAAAATGGACACAGTGTTACCTACTTATAGTTTTATAGAGAGGATTCAAATCAGATGGCTTATGAAAAGTTCCTGGCCATCCTCCTCTTTCCCAAAGTCATTCTTCTTTTCCTTTCCTAATTGAAAGCTGCAAGCATTAACATTTTGAAGATAATAATATTAAAAAACTAACAATTTATTTTGCTTACTATATGCCAGATGTTCTTCTATGCTTTTCATACTTATTAACTCATTTAATCATCTCAGCAAGCTGTGGAAGGAGGTATTATTATTATCTGCATTTTACAGATTTGGACACTGAGGAACAAGAGAAGGAGTTGCAGTTGTATCTACTTGTTGAGATAAAATGATGCTTTTTGTGGATTTGTCTCGCTCTTGTGTTCTTTTTTCTCTTAGTAGCATTCTTTCACTTATGTTGCCTTTTATACTTGACAAAAGTACTTTCAAAAGACGTATTTTAGTTGCAACCATAGGAATTTTGGTCTGAAGTAGTAGTGATGCATATGTATTGTTGAAGTTTAATGGTGATAGTTTCTAGAAAGTTCTAGGAAGAGTTAAATGCTGATGTTCTGAATTCCATATTTTAGTTTTTATTTTCTATACCTCTTATAAAATTCCCTCTTTTCTTTCTTGATTCTTACTGACACTTCAAGGCCCAGGTGAAGGTCCCACCTCCCTACTCAGTGACATTTATGAAGTGCTTGCCATGTGCTGGGCATCAGCTTTTCTTCTCTGACACCTGAGGGAGTGTACTACCACCTGTCTTCACAGCGAGACTGCAAAGATGAATGGACCCTGCCTCTGAAGAATTTACTGTCTAGTTGGAGAGTGGACAGTTGCATGACTTACTCGATAGCACAGTATGATAACTGCAAAAGTGGGCAACTGCAGGTTCAAATGGAGACAGTGAATGAGTCCAGGGACTTACTCATTCTCCTGAAATAGGAAGAGCAGGGAAGAGGAGAGTAAAAGGTGAGACAGAAGAGAGAAGATGAAGAATAGTCATCTGCCAAGAATAAGGGCATTGGGGATGGAGTTGGGGGCCTGAAGAAGTAAGGACGTTTAGGGACAGTTACCATGCAGAATAGAAAAGGAGTCAACTCAGAATGAGTTAAAACAATGATTCTCAACCTGGTGCACAGTAGACCACCTGTATTTAAAAAAATACCAGTATTTGCTTCCCATCCCAGAATTTCTGTTTCAGTTGATTTGGTTGGTGGGGTTCCACTACTGGTGTTTTTAGAAAGTTCCCAGGTGATTCTAATGTAAACTGGGGCTAAGAAACACTGAAAACAATTGCTGAATAGTGCTGAGAGGCTCATGCCCATCCTGCCTAAGTAAATTTCTCACTATTACTTACTCTCATATTCATTCACTTGTTCATTCAAAAATGTTTATTGAGCACCTACTATGTGTCAGGTGCCTCACTAGACA
Organism: Delphinus delphis; assembly: GCF_949987515.2. Taxonomy (NCBI): domain Eukaryota; kingdom Metazoa; phylum Chordata; class Mammalia; order Artiodactyla; family Delphinidae; genus Delphinus; species Delphinus delphis. Next base: position 75,267,370 of record NC_082693.1, on the reverse strand, counting down.
ATGAAAAGGTCTTCTTATTGCATTGATTTTTATTTCCCTCCTGTTTTGACACTCATATTGTGGATTAAATCCTTTTCAAAAGTATAATAGAAGTCAAGATACTTGAACACTTACTATATATTATTGAAATTTTATAATGTCTGCTTGTGGTAGCCCTGTCCTTATTATGTCCCACATTTGGGACATATGAGGCACAGAGACGTGAAGTAACTTGCCTAAGGTCACACAGCTAGTATCTGGCAGAGCTGAGAGGCTCCAGAATGTTGTCCTTAACTGCTCTGTTGCACCTACCTCTGTGCTGAGCCCAAAGACAGTGCTTCATAAATGTCTTGAACCCTTAGAAATACTGAAAACACTGTTAGCCAGATAGCTTTAAAATGATGGAGGATATCTTGTCTCAAATGTATACATTTCACTGGCCAGTTTGCAGTCACAATGGCCACATCTTGTTGCAGGTGAGGATGAGAAATGCAGTCTGGCTGTATGTACAGGAGGAAAGGACAAAAGGGTGAGTGAACAACTAGGAAGTCTTTGCTACAGTCTTCTCTGATATAATACAAGTTTTCAATTTAGTGTAGTCAAATATGTCACTTTTTTCCTGTGTAAGTTGTGCATTTGGTGTCTTATTTTAAAAATACTTCTCTATCATAAGGACATGAAGATTTTATGCTATATTCTTTTCTAAAAGATATCAAGTTTTGACTTACACATTTAAGTCTCTAATCTACCTGGCATCAATTTTGGTATATGATGTGAGGTAAGGATTACATTTGTTCTCTTTATATCTGATGTTTTGGAGTTTCATGATACTGCTTTTTGGTATAGCTTTTTTCTTTTGTTCTAAAGTCTCTCAACCTGAAGGTTAATGTTCTTTAAACTCTGAGAAAATTTCCTGAGTTCTTTATTTGATAATTTTATGCTCTTTGTTTTTTCCTTCTGGAATTCTTACCAATATTTGAACTGGATTGATCTTTTATATATTCTGTTTTTCTCTCATATTATTCATCTTTATCTTCTGTTTTGCATTTGTGTGTGTGTGTTGTATTTGATTATCATCATTAATTTAATACTAATCACTATCATTTCATGCTGCATATTCTCAGGCCAACATTGACAAAGGCCATTCAAAAAAATGCATGTCACCATTTTGGCTGATGGTGACAACAAGAGTGCAAGCCACTAGGTGTTCTGGCAAACATGACCCTTGCCTCTCTGAAAACTTAATAGCAGATTCTGGAGGTAAAATCTGGTCTGTGTAATTTCAAGTCCAATGTTCATGTACTCATAAACTTTGCTAAGGCCTCTTTTTTGTGCAAAGTGGGTGAGAGAATATTCAGGAAGAGGCAACATAAACTGAGCCAAGAAGGCTGGCAGAGGTCATACTGGGGCTTCACCGCTGCTGTCAGTCATTCATTCTTTCCTTCACTCCTTGGACATTTGCCAGCCTCATGTGCCACAGACTTTAAGATTACAGATATTTCTAGTGGTCAGGAGCCCTCCAGTGTAGCCCAGGGCATGGGACATGGAAGGAAAATGGGTTAGGGAAGACAAGATAGACTTTATGATGCTGCAGTTGGGGAAGGGAGAGGGGATAAGTATATGTATATATGTGTGTGTGTGTGTGTGTGTGTATATATATATATATATATATATATATATATATATATTTAATCTTATTTTCCAACTGTTTTATTGGATTTTCATTTTTAGCAGCCCTATTTTTAATTTCCTCACAACTCTTTCTTGTTCTCTGTTCTTTTTTTAAAATAGCATTTTGATGCTGTTTTTATAGATGCAATATCTTTTTTAACCTTTCAAAAGATTCGAGTTCTCTTCGGTTTTCTATATTTTCTTTGTTTACTCTGAGATGCCGTTATCTATTTGTTTTTCTTGGTGTCTCTCTATTATTAAAGGTCTGGTCACCTGTAGCACTTCATTCATAATTAAGCGTGAGCTGCTGGGAAACAGAGTGGGAATGCTTCTGAGCTGGGTGGGGCTTGCTGTCCAATGGTAGTTGTTTTAGGGTGATTGGCAGGGACTTGGCTCAATGCTGGGAAACTTCCACATGCCAATCTATGGAGGTCTTTTCTCTGCAGCCATTCAGCTTTTCCAGATAAGAAGCCTCATAATTCCTGTCTGGAGAAAAAAGGGGCTGGCTACCAGGAAACTGTGTTCAGGCATGTTTAGGTGCATAATGTTCATAGATTAAGTGTTCCAAATACAGGCCTCTTCAATCAATCCCACTCTTTACTGTAATAACAATAGAAATGGCGAACTCTCATCTATAGCTTTCTTTGTGTCAGGCACTAATCTAACTGCTTTACACTGTTATTTACTTTATTAATTCCTTTACCCATTTAATCCTCCCCCAAAAACTTATGATATTATGGAAGAGGAGACTTAGGCACAGGGAAATTAAGTAACTTGCCTGAGATTGCAGAGCTACTAAGTTGTAAAGCCAGGATTTGAACCCAGGTCCTCTGACTGACCATAAGGCCTATGAAATGGTGCCTCCTTGAAAGAAAAATGACATAGGCTGGCGTTCGGACAGTGTTATTTTTGAGGGAGCCACAAGACTATAAGCTCCATGCTGGCAGGGATTTTGTCTATTTTACTCACTACTGTTTGCCCAAACTCTAGCACAGATCAAAACAATAAGTTTTCATGGAATGAAAGAATATACAGTGCCTTTTGTACAGAAATGGCACGTGTCTCTCCTGGGAGTGGGCTCACTAAAGGAAGGGGTGGTACGTGTTCAGTACTGAGGCCTTCTGTGTTTCCTTTGGTTGCTAAAACTCATTTTTCCCTCTTGGCTGGTGAAAGAGAGTAGATCTGAGGTTGCAGGAGAGGTGGTCTAGGGCAGCAGTCTCCAGCCTTTTTGGCACCAGGGACTGGTTTCGTGGAAGACAATTTTTCCGGACTCGGGGGTTGGGGCAGGCGGAGGAATGGTTCAGGCTGCAATGCGAGCGATGGGGAGTGATGGGGCGCAGCAGATGGAGCTTTGCTGGGTCGCCTGCCGCTCGCCCCCTGCTTTGCGGCCTGGTTCCTAACAGGCCATGGACCGATAGAGGTCTGCAGCCTCAGGGGTTGGGGACCCATGGTCTACGGCACATTTCTTCAGTTAGATGTCTTCATCTCCTTCCATAATTGGTTACCTCGTTCTTTAAGACTGCTACTATTACTTGGGAAGTGAGCTTATTAAATTTTTCTCAATACTGGGTACTATGAACCAACATTCTTCTCATTAGTCATCATCTGAAGTTTGAAGCAACTTTTAGCTACCACCATTCCCAGTTAAAAACAAAAAGCAAAAAACAAAAAATTCCAAGGTTTGATTTTGATATTGTTGTGCTTGAATGAATGCTACTACCATTCTTTTCCTTACAAAATGGCTCTAATTTTACAATGATTATACAAAGCATGAACTTCCTGAAATGGAGTGACCTGAAGGCAATGGCCATACACATGCTTCACATGCTTAAATGAAAAAAAAAAAAATTGGGTCGTAATGTCAAGTATTTATTGCTGTTTTGACAATGTACTTATATCTTCCACTGAAATGTTTTTGTAAAAATGGGCCCATGCATAATCAGGATCTGAAGCTTTATTGCCAATGTCACTAATATTTATTGTAGTTGTGGAGCAGAAATGATTACCTTTTAATTTGGACTGCTTGTTTGCAATTCCAGACTTTTCAATGGCTTATGGTTAAGGAAAATACTTTTGGTGGATTTTTCTTGTTTTAGGAGGATAGCTATCTTAGTCCGTTCAGGCTATCATAATAGAATACCAAAGACTGGGTGGCTTATAACAACGGAAATTTCCTTCTCGCAGTTCTGGAGGCTGGAAGTCCAAGATCAAGTCACTAGCAGATTTGGTATCTGGTGGGAGCCCGCTTCCTGGTTTATAGATTACTGTCTTCTCACTGTCCTCACATGGCAGGAGGAACAAGAATGCTCTCTGGGATCCATTTTATTTATTTTATTTAATTTATTTATTTTGAAGTATAGTTGATTTACAATGTTGTGTTAGTTTCAGATGTACAGCAAAGTGATTCAGTTATACATATATATCTATATTTCTTCAGATTCTTTTCCCTTATAGGTTATTACAAAATATTGAGTATAGTTCCCTGTGCTATACCGTAGGTCCTTGTTGGGATCCGTTTTATATGGGCACTAATTCCACTCATGAAGATTCTATCCTCATGACCTAATCACCTCCTAAAAGCCCTACATCCTAATGCCATCCCATTGCAGGTTAGAATTTCAGCATATGAATTTGGGGTGTGTGTGTGGTGGATACAAATATTCAGTTCATAACAGTGGCTCTGATGATAGGTCTTTTTTTGTTTGTTTGCTTTGTTTTGTTTAATTAAAGAAAGCAATTCTCTGGAAAAAAACTGTGATACAAATGGGAAAGCAAAAAATTGCTTGAAAGTAATCAGCAGCTATCAGGAATTGCTTGATTAAAAATCACAGAAACCCATTTGATCTATGTTAAGCAAAATAGAAACATTTATAGAAAATTATGGAAGCCTAATATAGGAGAGTACAAAGGTTGATTGGAACCAGGACTGGAAAGTCAGAGCCTGAGATCTCCCTGCCTCCCTCCCTCCCTCCCTCCCTTCCTTCCTTCCTTCCTTCCACATACCCCCCCACACCATGTGCCAAGCACTGTGGATACAGTGGAGAACTAGTCAGATGAGAGCTGTCTTGTTAAAGAGCTTATATTCTTGTAGAAGGAAATTGACAATAAGCAACCCAAAGTCAAACAAAAATAAGATTCTTATAAACAGGGTGACCATAAAATTTGTTGGCCACGTTTGAGAGTGAATGAAATGCTAGTAATAGTCATGCTTGACAATAAGCATAAACCTGTCCAGGGTACACCGGAAATATCATGGGCAAAGGACTATGGAGAGGATTAGAAGAGGACCATGTGGTGACAACTGGGAGGCTACTTGAGACAGGTGATAAAAGGTGCTCTTATGTAAGCTGTGACCTGAACGACAGGAAGGAGCTGAGCATTGGAAGATGGCAAGGATGAGCCTCAGGCCGAGAGACCAGCTAGTGCGAGGGCTCTCGGGGAGGAGAGAACGTTCAGTACTAGTGTGGCTGGTGTGCAGTGGGAGACTGGTCAGGAATGGGATCAGAGATGCAGGCAGGGGCCATGTGAGGTTGGACCTTCTAAACCTTAATAAGGGGTTTTGCTTTATTCAAAGCGTGATGGGAAGCCACTGGAAGGTTTTCAGCAAGGAAATGGCATGACCTGCTTCACCTTTTAAAAAGAACACTCTGTAATGTTATGTAGTTATGGTTTTTAAAAACTTGTTTGCAATTTTTATTGATCTTTCCTTTTGAAAGTCCTTTAAAGAACTTTGTATCTTTAAGAGATAGAAACTTATGCAAAATCATAGATCAAATGTTATGGTATCTGGGATTTATCTCAAAATTAGAGATAGAAATGAAACAGAATTGGCCATGATTGGATACTTGTTGAAGGTGGGCACATGGAGTTTTGATTCACCATCAGTTTTTTTTTTTTTTTGGTTACTGTTGTCACTATTGTTAATATTGTTACTATTAATATTGTTACAACTGTTTCAAACTTCTGTTTATGTTTGAAAATTTTTTATAGTGAAATGTAAAAAATAAAAAAAGAGGCTCACTCTGGCTGCAGCTGTGTGAAGATTGTATTGTGGAAGAGTAAAGAGCAGGAGAGCCAGTCAGGTCCAGAAGAGTCCACCTGAGGTATGGTGATGGATGGGGTTAGGTTGGCTGTAGGGCAGACAGAGAGAAGTGGATGGGTTTGGGATGCATTTTGTAGCTAGAGCCAACAGGATCTACTGGTAGATGAACTGGGGAGGGGAGGGCAATGAGAGGAAACCAATGGTAACTCTTCAATTTTTAGCATAGCAACTGATTGGATTAAGATGTTATTGACTGGACTTCCCTGGTGGCGCAGTGGTTAGGAATCCGCCTGCCAATGCAGGGGACGCGGGTTCGAGCCCTGGTCCGGGAAGATCCCACATGCCGCAGAGCAGCTAAGCTTGTGCACCACAACTACTGAGCCTGCACTCTAGTAGCCCACAAGCCACAACTACTGAAGCCCGTGTGCCTAGAGCCCATGCTCCACAACAGGAGAAGCCACCTCAATGAGACGCCCATGCACTGCAACGAAGGGTAGCCCCCGCTCGCCACAACTAGAAAATGCCCACGCACAGCAACAAAGACCCAACGCAGCCATAAATAAGTAAATGAATAAATAAATAAATAAATAAGATGTTATTGACCAAGATAGAGAAGACATAGGAGGAACATGTTGGGGTAGGGAGGGAGGAAACGTTCTCTTTTGACCACATTAATGTGCCTTTTAGACATTGATGTGGAAATGTCAATAGGCAAGGCTGGAGCTGGGAGGATAGGACAGGGATGTTGTATAAGACAACTCTTATGAGTTATTTCTGGTGCTCTCTGCCTCACCTGACACAGGAACCTTTGCGTTTTTGTTCTGCCTCTGTTGTTGGTTCTGTGTGGGCTCCCACTGACTTTGTGGGTGTAACCTGACAAAGTCCTGTTTCCCAGGTGCCTATCATCTTCCATCCTGGGGATTCCCTGTTGATGCAGACCTGCTCAGTGCCTTTGTAGAAGCAATTAGGAAGTGAGGAGGAGTCTGTTCTCCATGGAGTAAACCTCTGGCCATTGGGGAATGGGAGGGAGGAAATAAATTCTTCCCTCTTCGTCTCTCTGAAAGCCAGTTCTAAGATGTCATCATTCATGTGGCCTTTTGGAAGCTGATCCTGGGAGATGAAGCAGTCAATCATGCTTGATCCCAAGGGGAAGGCAGATCCATAATGCACAATTGTATTTGCTTTCCTACCTTTCCTGATCCACTCTCCTTTTCCTCAATATTTGGAGAACAAAGAATAAGGTAGATCCAGTGAAGTTGATGGAGATGAGGCAGCAAGGTAGAAGGTAAGCCAGGAGAAAGCCATGTCATGGAAACTTTGTGAAGTAGGTAATGCTCGTCTTTGCTGAATGCTGCAAACAGCCAAGTAAGAAAAGATTAGGAGAGGGATCCTTAGATTTGGCAAACATGGACATCATTAGAAACCTTGATGAGACCAGTCTTCATCATGCAATGGGCAAGGAAGTGGACTGAAGAGAGAGTATAAGATTAAACATTTTAAAAGTGGAGGAAGTAAACAGAGATAACCCTTTGCTCTGAAGAGGAGCAGAAAATGAAGTGGTTGCTGGAAGAGGATGTGTGGAAAAGGGAGGATCTTCCTTTTTTAAAGATGGGCAATAATTACTGTATATTCGTGGGAATAATCCAGCAGAGGGGGCATAATCATGAGAGTGAGAAGCCTGTGGAAGGAAAATAGGGGATATAATTGAGGACTCAAATGAGAGGGCAGGTGGGCATGGGAGGGTTGGAGTTTGAAGAGGGGTGAATATGTACTTTGGAAATGGGAAGGGAAATAAACCAAGGATGTATAGAGGGGTCACTGGACGTATTGAGGGCAAATTGAGATTTGTGGCTGCCACAAGTCCACTTGGATTGATGTCTCTCTTTCTCAGAGAACCTGCTTTGTTCTGTTTTTCCTCCCTTTGAAGACTGGCGTTTCTTCTCAGTTTAAGACAAGAAAGAGGAGTTCCGGAATTCTGGTCTCTAGGAGAGGTGCCCTAACAAGGATCTACTCCTGTACTCCTGGTCCCATCAGCTGTGGTAAGGAGCTGGGGTCATGGGTGAGGCACAGTTGTCAAAGAACAGGGTATGGATAAGGCAGGCACCCAGGAGGTGTTTATCCAACTTTCCTCACCTTCCGGATGTCCTGCTCATTAGAAGAGCCTGGAGAACAGGTTGGATGCATTTGGCTAAGTTGATTTTTTGGTTTGTTTGTGTCTTGGGGATATCCTTGCTATAGACACAGTGATCATAGTCAGACTGTGTTCTGATTTTAGTCTGGAGCGTTTGCTTCAGGGAAACATCTTTATTAAACTCAGTCATTTCAAAGGTTTTGTGTAGGATGGATAACAAATAGAGATAGAGTGTGTGTGTGCTCTTCCTGTGAGTGGTGTCTTGGTTCTTTCTGGATACAGGAAGATAAATCTTTTCTGTGAGAGAGGAATGTCATGCAGTGATTTGCTCACAGGAGCTGATGAGTTAATGGGCCATTAGGGGAATGTTTTGTGAATCTCTTTTTAGTTGTCCTCCTGGCAGCATGGGGGCAGAGGAGTTCAGAGCTTAATGAATTAATGTTGTGGCCTTTATTACTACTGGCAAGTCTCTGGGCCATTGTATTTGTCCAGGGTTGCCATGTTAGTCCTTCATCCAGGCTGAAAGGTTAGGAGCTCAAGCCTGTAGTCAGATCTGGCTCAGACCCCCACTCTGACATTTACTAGCCGAGTGGCCATAGGACATAATTAATATACACCTTCTTTATGTGGTTCTTGGGAAGAGTAAATGAGCTGTGGTGTATAGAGGATTCAGCGAGGTGCCTGGCACAGAGCAGACATGACACACATAATATTAGTCATAATTTCTAGGGGGACTTATTGGCATAAAGTGCTGCTATTGGATGCCCAGTGCTGTGTATGTTCTAGAGAAAAAAGAGAAGGCTATTTGGTGAATGAGGTGAGACTGGGGAATAGAAGAGCAGCAGATGAAACATGGAATTATGGAACTTCAGTTAGTGATGCAGATTTTGTTGCAAATTCCAAGCATACTGCTTGGGCCCTTGGGGAAGTTACGTCTCTGAGTCTCAGTTTCCCATCTCTAATATGAGGTCGTCGTAAGAAATAGATCAATAAAACACTAAGCATAGACCCGACATATAGTAGCTAATTCATTAAAGCACTTTGATGATTAATAGTAGTAGATGGAAATCATTGCTCACATAATAGAGGCAGTGTAGCTGAGTGGGAAAGAGTGGCCTCCTGCATTCCTGAAATTGCACCAAGTTAGTAATTACCCACTTTGCAAGGGCAGAGGCTGACCCTGCCCAAATCTCAATTCTGATTATTCAACAAAGGTTGTTAGATTTGACATGACAAGGGCCCCTTTCAAACATACTAAGTTATTAATAATCTTGGACAAGAATCTTTGACACCCCATCTTTCATTTTGCTGTAGACATCACACCCTTCTGTTAAAAGGAGTATATATTAAATCTCATTTTAAAAAATGACGTTTTTTAAACTCTGTTGAATTCGATCACTGAGGCCTTGGTAAAATCCTTGTTCTGGAGTTTGTTCAAAGTTCATGGGAAAGCATTACAATGTACTATTCTTGCCAAAATTGCTTAAGCGGAATTGAATCACAAGGAAGCAATCAGATTAACTCAGAACATGGGACATTCTATAAGACAACTGCCCCAGAGTCTTCAAAAAACTTGAAAAACAAAACAAAACAAAAAGAGCAGGGCTGGAGGTAGGTAGAATTAGATTTTAAAACACTTAAATATACATGATAACTAAATACAACGCATGAACCTTGAATGAACGTGGCTGTCCCTCTCCCTGCCCAAAAATCCAACTGTAAAGTGCATTATGGGACAACTGGGAACATTTGATTATGGATTGTATAGTAGATAATGTTATTGAATCAATGGTAAATTTCTTTGGGATGACAAGGTATTGTGGCTATGTAGGAGAATATCCTTGTTTTTGTAGGAAATACAAGCTTAAATATTCAGGGGTAAAGTATGATCTCTGCAATTTACTTTCAAATGGTTTAGTAAGAAAATATATAAATATTCGTAAGTATATAGATATATTAAGAGAAAGAAAATAAATATTCTTTGGAATATTTGGAACATGGAAAATGCTAACATCCAGTTAACCTATATGAAAAGTTTATAGGTGTTCATTAAACTGTACTTTCAACTTTTCTGTAAGTTTGAGAATTTTCAAAATAAAACATTGGAGGAAAAATTTCATGGAAGAAAACCAGCTGGCCAATCTGCATGTCTTCTTTCTGTGAACATTCAGTGAGGAACCTTCAACGCAGCCCTATAAAGACTCAGGGCTCCCACCAGAGATAAAAGGTAGGGAGGTATTCAAACCCCTGGCCAAGCCTCACCTGGGAAATCCTCATTCTTTACAATCCTGCACTTGAAACTCTGGATTAGGAGATAGGTGTGGAGAGAGGGCTTGCTCAGAAAAAGGAAACAATAAAACAAACATGCATTTGAGAGAGCAACCATTAAAAAAAAACCCTAAGAAAGTAAAAGTCCCTTCAGTTTTTACAAGGCATTTGACCCATTAAGCATCTGTGTAAACTTGGTAGGAATCATGTCCTCCTAGGTGAAGAATCAGAATTCCAGGGTGAAAAGAATCCTTAAGTTTTCACCTTGAATCTCTGGGGAGAAATGAATATAACCATGCTATATTAATGATATATCTCAGGAAGAAGGAATTTCTTTTCAAGAATGGCTTTATTAAGGACAGATGAGTCCTGGGGTCCTTCTCCTTGGAGCCTAAATACCATGTTCTGAAGCAGTTTGATATCTTAATGACTTGACTCCTTCACGTATCCACTGGTGTCAAATTTAACACCAACCACACAAAATGTTGGGGGCGAAAAGTAGTTCAGTAAACAAACTTATTAATAGAAATGAAATCCCACAGGGAACACAGACACACTCAAGTCAGTGAGATATTAAATTCCTGTGATAAGTTAACATGGATTAAGCAAAACTTTTTATAGTGCAAGTTCTTCGTATCAAATTTTGAAGCACAGCAACATCTAATAATATAATTATTTGTATTAACCATTTCTACTAGTTTGCAAATAATGCTAAAGGGATATGTTGAAGGAAAACACTGATTTATTCAATAAATAGTTGTTGGACACCCATTCTTTTCCTAATTTGGGAATAAAACCAGAGACATACCTTCCTGGAATTCACTCTCTATGGATGAGGTAGACTTAAATTATTACATGATGAGTTACAGTAGCAGGAAATGCTATATAAGAGTAGTTTGTAGATGTGACATCTGGAGTAGCTTAGATTTTGTGAACATTAATAATTGCAGAAGAAAATTATCAAATGTAGAACTATTTTTTAATATATTTAAAGTATTTTTTTAAAAAATTCTTCATTGTACAAAGGTTTTGTGAAGGCTTTAAAGATCACTTTTTTTTTTTTTTTTTTTTGCGGTACGCGGGCCTCTCACTGTTGTGGCCTCTCCCATCGTGGAGCACAGGCTCCAGATGCGCAGGCTCAGTGGCCATGGCTCACAGGCCCAGCCGCTCCGCGGCATGTGGGATCTTCCCGGACCGGGGCACGAACCTGTGTCCCCTGCATCGGCAGGCGGACTCTCAACCACTGCGCCACCAGGGAAGCCCAAAGATCACTTCTTAAATGCTCAAGGTTGAAACCTTTATTCTCTTGCTTAGTTCTCGTGTCCCAATACTCCCAGGTAGGGTGATTGACAGGATTGGTATCTATGCATGTGATGGTGGATGGGAAAGACACGTGGGAATTTACTCATAGTCCTCCATTCCATCAGCATGGTGGTGTAGTTCAGTGGTTAAAGGTACCAATACTAGTGTTAGATCCTTGAGTTCAAGCCCAGGCTCTGCCACTTGGTAACTGGGTGGTCTTAGCAAGTTACTCAACTCTCCTAAACACGATTTCTTCAGCTTCAGATGGGGATAGTAGCAGTACTATATTCCTCTTTGATCTCTATCTCTATATCTATTTTGTATTCTAAATGAGATGATTCAGGTAAAGCACTTGGCAAAAAGTAAGTCCTCAATATTTTATGGTTAATTATTATGACTATTAGGTTGTCTGATCATTCATAACCTCTCCTATTCTTGGCAAGCTTATGGCTTTTTATTCTTATTTCCTAAGTTGAATGCAGGCAGATGCCTGATTTCACACTGAATACATTCATCTTCAAATCTTGTATGTATAGTAATCAAAGTAAGTGGGCTTTTATTCCCATAGAGGTATAAAAAAAAAAAAACCCCAAAACATACAATTTTAGCTGCAGTATGGAAACCCAAATTTGGTATAGGAAAGGATGTTTAAAGATATCAGAGATTAATATATGAAAGTAAAAGTTGTTTAAAAGGCAAATACACAAAGTTGAGAACAGTGTTTTCCCTGAATGAACATCTGGCTTGACTTCATGTAGATTAAAACGCTCATGAGACAAGTTAGTGCCAGCTCCTTCTGAGTCTATTGGGGACTTTTCTAGTGACTGGGAAATCCACATATTTTTGCTTTTATTTTTTATGCTGGGCAGTGTGACAGAGATGGCTAGTTGTCCCAATATTCTTTTCTGCCTTCTTTTTGTTAGAGACCAATGATTTTTAGCTGGACTTATGGCTAGTCAGAATATAGACTACATTTCCCAGGCTCCCTTGCAGCTTGGTGTGGTCATGTGACTAAGTTCTAGCTGAAGGGCTGTGGATAGAAGAGATGTGTTCTTGAGAGGAAGTATGTGCTCTCCTTCCTTCTCCCATTCTATCAGCCAGGATGTGGATGTTGTGGTGAGCTACCTGGACCATGCAACTGAGGATAACACCCAAAGAAAAGTGGAAGGAACTTGGGTTTGTGACACTGTGGAGCAGTCATGTTGTATGAGGGAGAGAAATAAATTTCTATTTTGTTTAAGTATGATTACTTGGTCTCCATTACTGCAATCATGTCTGTATCATAAATAATACAGGCAGGAATGAGTATTGTAGCAGAAGTGTCTCCCCAGCCACCTCCCAATCTTCTTCTTTGTGGCTTTAATACGGGGAAAAATGTTGGGGTCTGTGTGTGTGTTTTGTTTTACTCTGTGTGTAAGAACTCATTTACCCAACACATACAGTATTTATTTTGAAAGTGCCAAACATTTTTACCAGGCATACACATATATATTTATATATCAATTATAACTTCTATGTTTAATGAACATACAATCTAGAATTGGGAGAATCTATATAGTATGAGAAGTACTCTATGGCCAAATGAACAAGATAGTGGGCATTAGAAAATTTCAGGAAGCCTGGGCCACCATTTTTACTCTGAACCCAGTGAGTTACCCATAAAAGTAGAAAGATAGTTTCCAGAATGACAAGGGATGGGAGCTGACTTCATTTAGTTTTCTCCATTGTTTACAGAACAGCCTATACGTAAGACTCAGAGTCCTGTGTCAGGTGGCGCCTCCCCCTGCCCGCCATGGTCTTTGGCTTTTTCTCGGCATCTCTCCCCCTCCCCACTCTTGTAAGGCCCCTGCTCCAGAAGCCTCTGTTATCTCATAAACCTAGCCTTCCTTCATCCCTTCATGCGAGGCAGGCAGCCAGCATCACTGCCCCAGTTTCACAGACAGCGCAACTGAGTCATTTTTCTATTGTTACTAGACCAAAGTTAACCAGTGAGTCATTCTAAAGTCCTAGAACTGGATCCTAATTCTTGTTCCTGACATCATTCACAGAGCTGAATTACACCGAAGGTTCAAGAGGATGTTGGCCTTCGAACAGCTCAGAAAGGAACACATTTCATGTGACTGAGTCAAAAACAAGGATTAACTCTCTCTTGAAATCTGCAGACCTGAAAAATAAAAAGGGGAGAAATGTATCTGTGTAACATCATTATCATACCAAAAGTATTCTTAACCGCTCTCTAAATGCTCCACAAATTCTCTGGTTCATGGCTTCCTTAGTACTAGGTTTTAAAATAGAAAATATCTTATTTGCAGTTGAGGCAATCAGTTTTCTTCATCTTCTGACAGACACTTATGTGAATTTAGATGAGAGGAAACTAAATTTATTTCCTTCTTTTCACAAGAGAATCTTTAAAGTATCTGGCAGAAAAGAAATGAGCTCGCTCATGTAATAAAATTAGTAACCCAAACCATTCCAAACACACACTGTTCATATTTAGTAAGGAGATGCTTTTTATGTAGCATTTTCTGCATAGCTTAGAATTTCCTAAATTTTTTCCTTTCTTGTGTTTTTCTTTGCATCACATGACACCCTACTTATTCATCTTGTCACCCCCCCATCCCCACCCCCAACCGGCAAAGTTGATGAGAGGTACAAGGTGTGTCTGCAGTAGTAACTCTGGATTTAAAAGTAGCTACAGCATCAGTTTGAAGGCAAGTTATAGCTTTTGTACATTAAACTTGGTGATTTTATCCTTTGTTTCATAGCTATGGGAGAAGGGAAAATTTTGGAAAGCAGAAATAGGATTTCTAACTGGGAGTACAGGAATCCTTAAAGCTGTCTTTCTAAAAATTATCACCTTCACGAACCTTTCAGACTCTACCCCAGACACCTTGAGTCAGGATCCTCAAAAATGGGCCCTGGGAATCTGCATTTTCACACACTTCCCAGGTTGTTCTTATATCCACTAAAATCTCCAGAGTCCCTACTTTGAGGGGGTCCATGGCTGGTATTCAGGGATGCTGTGAAGCCCCTTGATGTGTCTACAAAGTGAGGTGTGTGTGCATACGTGCATTTTTCTGAGGGAGCTTCTCAAAGGGATCAGTGACCCTGGAAAAAGCTTAAGGATGTAAATCGACAATAATTGTTAAAAAAAAAAAAGCCCAATCTCACTTATTAGTGAACAGGAAAATGAAAGTTAAAACAAAGATTATCACTTTGCACCCACAGATTTTTGAAAAATCTGACACTGTAGTTGGCAAAGATATAGAAAAGTAGGAATTCTTATACATTGCTTATGATTACAGACATTTTGGGGAGCAATTTGACAATACCTAGTAAAACTCAAAATACATTCTCTTTACAACCCAGCAAATCCACTTTTAAGTAAAAATAAACTCTTGAAAATAGTGAGCATGGCTTGTTTAAGGATATCCTATAGGATATTGTTTAAAATTGACAAAAATTGGAAATAACCTAAATATCCACCAATAGGGGAATAGATAAGTAAAATGTAGTATAATCAGTGATAGATAACTATAAAGTAATTACAGGGAATGGTCTAAGTCTATATATTAATAATAATGAAAATAATAATAGTAGTTACTTACATGGTCTTTACTGGCTTTAGGTTTACTAAAATCTTTTCATATATTAACCAAAAAAGCTGAATCTCAAAACATAACATTGAGTGAAAAAAGTGCACAAGAAAATGATGCAACATTGTGATACTACTTATGTTTAAAAGTACAAAATAATATTTATATGGCTTATCGGTACATATGTAGTAAAAATATTAAAACATGGATTTCACAAATATACACAAAATTCTCTATATTGGTAGTCTAGGGTGGCACTAAGGAGGATTTATGAGACTGGGGTAATTTTGGTCTACTTCAACTTTATCAGATATATGTTATTTTCAAAAGACCTAAAATGAATGAACACTTATATGATACAAGACCAATTAGTAAGGTGTGATGGTTAATTTTATGTGTCAACTTGACTGGGCTAAGGAATACCCAGAGAGCTGCTAAAACATTATTTCTGTCTGTGAGGGTGTTTCTAGAAGAGATTAGCATTTGAATCAGGGAACTGAGTAAAGATCACCCTCACCAGTGTTTGGTGGGCATTATCCAATTCCTTGAGGGCGTGAATAAAACAAAAAGGCACAGAAAGGGCAAATTTGCCCTCTGTCTGAGCTGGGACATCCATATTCTCCTGCCCTCAGACACTAGCACTCTGATTCTTGGGCTTTCAGACTCAGACTCAAACTTATACCACTGGCCTCTCAATTTTCAGATCTACTCAGAATTCACAATATTCAAGGAGTAAAGGGCTTGGTGTTGCCAGGCATGTGCCTTAAACTTAAGATTGGAAAAACTGGGAAAACTCAAAATATGCAATTTTGATTTAACAAAAGCAAGATCCCCGTCCCCTCAACTCCCTACACCCTCTCCATATAGAAAAAAAGGAGAAGGAAAAAGGGTTAGAAAAAAAATTAATAATAGTTACTCAAGGAATTCTTCTTTCAACCAGATTTCAAATTTAGAGCACTTTACCTCCCACTTTTCTGTCCTCTTTGTCTACAAGATTAAGTGGACCTATAAAGATCTCCGTATTTGGTCACAACATCCTCCCGGTTCACCCCACCCACGTGGTTCTTCCCCTTTCATTTTTCTGAAGCCAGCTTTTGCCCATGCCACTTCCTTTGATTTCTCTCTGACTCTGCTTGCCTGGGAAAGCCCAGCCATCCTTCAAGAACCAGCGCAAAGGTCAGCTCCTCAGTTAAGGCTCCCCTGAAAGAGGGGTGGCACAGTCACCCTTTATACACCCAGTTATTCACTCCACCTTTGCTTACCAAGTGCTGTCAATGCCCTTTAGCCAAAGACCACCAGGAACATGCTGACAATGAAGCAAGATGGGCTTCTTACTCATTGATGGAGGGAGAACATACTCCTTGGGGAACCATGGGATGTCTCAGTAACAGAGTGTTAGGAAGAACTTCTAAGATTTGAGCTTCATTTGGGTAATTTGGGGAGGGTCTGAGATATCGAGGATCCATTCTAGATTGGAAGCCACCAGAGAGCAAGGGCAATCCTGTGATTGGGTGGCACAGTGACTCTGTTTTTGTTTCTGCATAGACAGTTATACAGTGGCCTTGTTTTGTTTCATTCTATCATGGTTCAGAGTAAGCTTGTCTGAGGTTGGTGTTCTGTGAGATTGTTTATGTCCAACTTGGGAATAGAATTGCTGGGCTATGAGTGTCAGACCAGCCTGTAATGCTTTTGGGCTCCAGCTGTGGTTATTTCCAGATGTCAGGGGCTGCTTTCTTTCTTTCTCAGCACCTACAATGTACCAGTCATTGGACTGTGATATTGTACATTTGTCTTTTACATCACTCAGCATATTGTATTGCGTAGCAGATAGTGTGGTTACCTCTCAAGATCCATTCTAACCCTTTCGCACAGTGGGGCGGATGGGATGTAGTGAGACTGACACCATCTCTGGCTTCAATGATGAGCTCTGATTTGTCTAGAACATCCCAGTGACTGGTTCAAGGATGGGCATTGTAGGTGGGGTTCCCTGGAAATAGACACTGAGATTTGCATGCAGGAGATTTGGTGGAGAGATGCTCACAGGAACAATGTAATGGAGCAACGGAAGCTCGATGAGGCAGAGGGAAATGTTGTGGTTGCAAAAAGAGCCTCCCTTGATCCCCCACATGAGCTCTGGAGCTGGGATAGCCCTTCAGAGATGTCTGAATTGAGGTAGGGCTTTCGTACCAACCCATTAACCTGTCCTTCAAGGCAATTTCTTCCCAAGAGGAGCAGGCAGCTCCTTTTGGCAAGGGCAATGCCTGGGGAGGAACTCAGCTGTGAATCATCAACAGCAACCCCTTCCAGCAGTGGTGGGGGATGAGAATTTCAATCCTGAAAAGATCTGGTTAGTATAGCCATTGTAATGGATAAATATAAACAAGCTATTTTCTTGTCTTGCTAATAATTTCACCTTTCAGAGAAAAGGTTTTTGGTGCTAATTCTATCCAACAAGGAGCACTTGGTAGGTGAAATGAAGAGCCGTGGGAGACAAGTTACTATTACTTATTTAACACATTGCCCAAGGCTAAGCCAGCTGGGAGTACCATTTTGGGGGGTACAGTGATTATTTCAGGGGAACTCAGGAATTTTTTTGACGATTAAGGGAAGAGAAGCTTGTTCTTCTACTAGACACTAGCAAGAAAGTATACAGTCCCAGTTTCTTGTTGCATCATCAGGACAAAACCAGCCCACAGAGGATGGAAGAACCACAAGACTTGTAGAGAAATGAGGGTGGCAATGGTGTGTTGGAGCTAGCCTGCATCAGCCCAGAGATGGATATGTACATCTCGTCCCAATTCTGTGTTCAGTGACTTCATGTTGGGAGCTTGAAATAAATAGGCCATGGTGGGAGTATTTACAACATGGATATTGGCAAACACTATAAATCAAAGCTTTGTTCTCTGGAGTCAGTTAGTTGTTGTTAGAGACATTCCAGCACACCACCGAAGGAGCCCAAATCAAACCATGCCTGAAGTCTACCCTACCTCTGGACCTTTAAATTACGTGAGTCAATAGACTCTATTATATAAGCTATTTTGACTCCTAATTATCACATACAATTTATCTGTTTGCACATTTGTTTTCTCCAATAAGCTGAAAGCTTCCTAAAAGTCAGAGAACATACTTATCTTTGAATTTTCAGTGCTTAGAACACACTCAGTGTCCAATTGAATAAATGAAGCAAAATGATCCTTGAACTGAAAAGGACTGAGCAAGAATTGATAAAAGAGAAGTAAAAGTATTTAAGGTGAGTGAAAGTACAGGTGTTCAAATAGTCCATTCTTCTGGCCTAAACAAATTACATACCACAGCTGAGGGAACTTTGAGAAGTTGTGGATATGGGAGAGAAGGTGAAAGATAAGACAGGCAAATGCTCATCTGATTTTTCTTTTTCTTTTCTTTTTTTTTTTTTTTGCGGTACGCGGGCCTCTCACTGTTGTGGCCTCTCCCGTTGCGGAGCACAGGCTCCGGACGCGCAGGCCCAGCGGCCATGGCTCACAGGCCCAGCCGCTCCGCGGCATGTGGGATCTTCCCGGACCGGGGCACGAACCCGTGTCCCCTGCATCGGCAGGCGGACTCTCAACCACTGCGCCACCAGGGAAGCCCTCATCTGATTTTTCAAGGAGGAAAGTGAAAGTGGATTCTTTCAAGAAGGAGGAAAGTGAATTCAAGCTATATAGCTTCCTGATTACCTCATGTCAGGTTCTAGAAGAGATCACTGAAATGTTGGCTAGAGAAGAAGAGGAAACAGTGTTTACTGATGATCAGGACATGCTCATTAATAATGAAAGAAATGTAAAAATAGAATGGTCACAGGTTTGCCTGATGAGACATGGCCATAGAATTAAATTTAATAGGGATAATTGAAAGACACTTATAATTGGGTCCAGAACACCAACAGCACACTTTCAGGATGTGACATGGCTTAGCAGCAATGTGTATAACAAAGGCTGAGAGATTTTATTTGACAATATATCCAACATGAGTCATTGATGTGACGTGACTACCAGGAAAGCTGCTGCCGTGCTGGATTGTGTTAAATGAAGCTTAGTTTGGTCTGGCAACTTACTGATTGACGTCCGGGTCTCATCTGATGACCCAAACAGAAACAGATCCTGCTTGAACACCATTTTGAATAATTTGTTCTCCTTCCTCCCTCAAACCTGGCAGTCTTATTGAGAAACCGGTGTGTGTGATTCAGTCAGGGGTAGTACCTGCTTATGAATCACGTTTGTGGCTGCATGGAGAGCTAGGTCCACCCAGATTCAGGTGATCTGACTAACTAATCATGTGCCATCACTGCGCTGTAAAAATTACAGAGGCTTTGTGGTATGTTACTAGCTGAGAGAGCTGGTCTCCTTGCATAGGTCTTCCTTTGCAGTGTTTTTGAGAAGATTTTCGATGGTGTTGATGATCTATAGGCTCCTATCATCTCTGGCACTGATGTCTTCATTCCATACCAGTGGGACATGAGCATGGATGCGAAAAGGAAACAGCATCTCTTGGCATTCATATCTCTCTCTCACTGTCTCTCTCCCTCTACACACACAAGCACACACACACACGCCCCTCTCTCAAGGAGACACAGTGAACGTGGGCTCTGGTATCTGACAGCCACAGCCCTAACTTCCATTTTTGGCTCAGCTGCTCATTAGCTTTGATCCTTGACAAGTTCTCTAAAATCCCTAAGACTCATCTGTAAAGTGGGAAGAGGATGCCTTCCTCAGAGTGAGGATGAAGGGAAATGGTACATGGAAAGCACGTAGTACAGGGAAGAGTCTCCATGGATGGCAGCCATGTTTGCTGTTGTGCTTGTAGCAGACGTTGTTTGTTATTATAGTTCTGTTTTTATTGTAATTATTATCATCTGCAACCTCCTTCCCTTTATTTCCGTTGTTCTGGTTCATGAATTTGAATGGGAAAACACTGCATCTCTATTTTATCTCAACTTTCCCTGAAACCTAGCTTTTCCTTCTAGGAAGAATGCAAGCAACAAGCTGCAGTGGTGTTAGCACTGTGACTTTGTCGCCATAGAAATCACAGATCTTTTCATAACATCTGATAGTTTTTGCAGGCATCTCGAACCATTGTTTTCTTCCATTTCACCCTTCATCAGCTCTTATTATTTAAAGCATTGATAAAGGAGTACAAATATCACTATATCACATTATTTAAATGTTTGATAACTATAGCAGTGTAATTGTTTTCCTTTACAGTTTTACAAATTTAAAACATGATTCTGAAAACAAAAAAACCCATTATTCTGAGAAGGGGTCTGTAGGCTTAACCAGCCTTCCAGAGGGAGCCATGGCACATTAAAGGTTAAGAATCCCTGCCCTGGAGCCATGTTGCTGTTCGGACTGTCACCTGGGTGGGCTAAAGGGCAATAAGGGTCATACAAGTCCCCTTGGTCAGTTTACTTCACTTCATTCTATTCATAAGCCCTAAGTCCAGAGTATGTCAGGGCCAGGCATGTCCAGAGACCCAGAAGGGGCTGAGTAAGACCCACCCTAACAAACCCATCTATTTGACAGGAAGCAGAGTGTCCTGTGGATGGTGGATTAGCCTTGTCATTGCATTAATTGGGCAAGGGGGGCACTTGGACATGGAACTTGTTAGTTAGCCAAACACAATAAAGGCAGAAATGAATCACTTGTAACTGGTGGAGGGACCTGTGGTGTATCAGCAGTTCCTCATTCTGGCTGTCTCTCCCTCTCAGTGCAGGCCTTGCAGTCTACAGCCAGTAAGGCTCCCCACTTCTTATTCCTTCTTCTCCCATCTCCACTCCTCTCTTTCTCTTCGTCTTTGTTTCTGCTTCTCTTTCTTTCTCATTTCCACCCCCCCCCCTTTTTCTTTCTCTAATTCCGTTTGCCCTACTTCTTCAGGCAGGAAGCAGTAGAAAATCCTGAATTTAGTCATTGGGCACAGAGTAGATATTCTCTCTGCTTGGCCTTGTGTTCTTCACACTGATCCACTGGGCCTTTGCTTGCTCCCCTTTCTGTCATCACACACACACATGCACACACACACTCACTCCATTTCTGTCTCTTCCTGACACACACTCACACCTCAGAAAGATTATATTTATAATACCCTAGGGCATTTCTAAATACCAGTATTCATTTTGGGAGCACACTTGTTTCTCTTGCTTGGAACAGACTGAATTTTCCACCGGCTCAGAGTTTTGAAGTTCTTCTGGCTGAGAGAGGAGTGAGAGTCTCCGGGAGACCAGCCATATGTCAGAGTGCTATCAGCTTTTTGCACCAAGGGGTGCGCTCATGAGAGCAGAAAATTTGCTGGAGGACTCACGGCCACATTTGGCCCAGGCGGCTCGTGTTGTGTCTCTTTAGATAAAACCTGGTGGGGGAAAGGGCATCTGGAGTAAAGAGACCAGGTGTCAAGTGAGGATGAATCCTACAGGGCTGATAGTTACAGGCCATCAGAATAGATCTATTTCCTAGGAGAAGAGAAGGGTATTAAAACCAGTCAATCCCTGAAGGACAAATTATAACTTTCACTCAACTTCTGTGAATTCATCTGAGTGGCAGTTGAAGGCTCTCATTTCTCAAAACTGGACTCAAAGCTGCCTTTCTGCATAGGTAGACTTGGGCAGTTCCTCTCCTTTTCCTTGTATTTAGCTGTTTCATGAAATATCCTTAAAAGTGTTCAAAGACAGCCATTCCACAATTAGAGCTATGCCTTGAAATCCTCATTCCTGTGAGAGTTGACTCACTGACTTTAAATTCACACTAAAGTGTGAATGACTAATGTAAGATTCTTTCCTTTCTTGAAAACAAGTTTATTAAATAAGAAATATGGGAGAGTATGGGAGAGAAAGAGGAGGGGGAGGGAGAGAGAGGCTCAAGTTTGAAAGGGAATTGGGTAAAGGGACAAAGGAAGGGAATGCTGGAGATTTTATAACTATGCTCAGAGTTGGTCCCAGTTAATTTTCTGGAGGCAAATGCTTAGCTTAATTCTGGATTTCTCCCCATAAGTTTCTAGCACTCAATTTCAACTAGACATTACATTGGCTGGTTTTCTTAGCCTCTCATATGAGAAGTTCTTTAGTGGGTAAGATGGGAAAGTGGCAGGAGAGAAGGGGGAAGTACTAAAATGGATCAGAACCATTGTTCAGAGGATGGTGTTTCCTCACCTTCCATGAAATTTCATCAGATGTCATTTCAAACCAGAGATAATGTGCTCTTCCCTTCTACTTCAGAGCAAACAAATCTTGGGAGAATTCTTTCTGGCTGAGTGCTTCCCCAAGTCATCCTTCTTTAAGTGGAATTTATGTAACAATTTGACGTTTATTTCTAGTCTGGCTGCCATTTGTTACTTGTATGGGTCACCAAGCAAAGGGGCATAATGTGTCACATGTTCCACCTATAAATGTCACCTGATTTTAGCAGTTTGTTGAGCTCCAAGGTCAAAGGAGAGGTTACCATCAGTGGAAAAGTATCACTTTCAACACAGGATGTGCTGTACGTATTAGTGACATGAATCACATTAAGCAATTTGTGCAGGTTTCCATGAACTTGTCAGCAGGGTCTGCATAAACTTCACAATCAAATTCACTTTGTTGTCAGTGCAAATTTTTAGCACGCCTTGCAAGGAGGGGGAAAAAAATGGAAGAGAAGGGGATGGGTCCCAGAGCACCTTCTGCCATGTGAGGCTTCTCCCTCTGACATCTGGAAGGGAGGAGGGTGGTTGAGTTCAAGGT
This sequence comes from Delphinus delphis, assembly GCF_949987515.2. Classification (NCBI taxonomy): domain Eukaryota; kingdom Metazoa; phylum Chordata; class Mammalia; order Artiodactyla; family Delphinidae; genus Delphinus; species Delphinus delphis. The sequence goes on along the minus strand of NC_082693.1, from coordinate 75,244,658 downwards.
CACTGCCTTCAGACAGAGAGAACGGAGAGGAGAGTTTTCCTTGGGCTCCGCTCTCTTTGGGAGGAGAGTGAGGCTCCAGCCCCAGATTGTATAGAAGTAACAGAAAAATTATGCTTCACTACTGGAAACAAAGTACTTTTCAGTGTTTGTAAATTGTGAATAATAGTACCTTTGGTACAGAGTTGAGAAGTAATGAGATAAACTATGGAAAGTACCTAATATGATACTTGGTTCCTAGTAGTCACTCAATTATTATTTGTTTCTTTCTGGCTGTGACCAGGCATGGCTGGAGGTAGCACCCAGTTCATGGCTGACTTTTCTCGCCAGTATTCCAGCCATCAGACTAATGGAATTATATATTGTATCTTTCAGTTTAAATTCCCTCCCTCCCTCCCTCCTTCCTTCTCTCCCTCCTTCCCTTCCTTCCATGAGGTTAATTAAGGGTCTGCTATGTACCAGGCACGTGCTAAGCGCTAGGAACCTGAGGATGAATCAAACACAGGAGCGCCCATGTACAGGGAAGGCAAACCCAAGCAGTATTGACTTCAGAAGCACCTACTGGGCACTATTGGAACCAGGCACAGGGCCAACAAGAAAGATGTGGTTCCTGCCCACACACAGCTTACTCTTGAGAATGGATGATTATGATAGAGAATAATGAGAGCAATAGAGTTCTTGTTACGAGTGCAAAAAGGAGAGAGTTCAACCAGGGGGGTTGGGGAAGCTTCTCAGGAGAGGCACCTTTTCCCTGGACACTCAGGGCACAGTGGGTCTGACAGTGGGTCAGAACCGTTGAGGCAGACGGGACCCTGGAATGTGTGGGGCTGGGAGTAGCTGTGTGTTGCCCTAGCTGGAATGATCCACACTGACCAACAGCAACTGACAGTGGCTGGGGTAGGGTCTGGGGTGCCAAGATCTCAGGGGGACAATGGGAGGTTGTTGATTAGGGCTGCAACTAGGAAGTTAGATTTGTTAACAGCTCCTGGAAAATTGGGCAACGAAGTAGTTCTTAACCATTCATTCATTTAGTCAACAAATGTTTTTCTGAGCACCCACTATCTTCCAGAGACTTGCTGGCTGCTAGGAATACGGAGGGAAGCAAGGTCCCTGGTTTCCACCTAGTGTTCTCTGAGTTTTGGGTTGAATTTCCCTAGGGCAGCAGTTCTTGAAGTGTGTTACAGATGCCCCTGGGCACTCAAGGAGGTGTGAAGTGGTACAAAGATGAACACTTTTGATTTTATAAGTTGGCTCTGTTTAGGACGAACCTAAATAAAAATGTCTCTGCAAAGGAAATATCCAATAAAAATAGCATAAGTGATAGGCAGGCACAGCAAAATTTGTGAAGATAGGATGTGAAGGGCTGAAGTTTTGGAAATATGCTATTAGGAAAATCTGAATAATTTTGGGACATAAAAACCACCGCAAGTTAGAGATATAATGCCTTTTCCCTTGACTCATCCCCAAAGCCTCACTTTTTAGGTTGGTGAATGGGTGTCGGGTGCTCAGGGGACCCAGGGGAATCATGGAGTCGCCTCCAATGAAAGCATTTGTGCCCTCATCTCTGTCCACACCCCCGTTCCTCTTTCCTGCCTGTCTTGGGTTCTCTTTGGCCTTGGTAGCATCTATAAGAAGTAACAGGAGGATGTGGGAACGTGTGGGTTGTCCCAGCATAGCACACACGGGAGAGAGAGTGCAGTGCAACGGAAAGGATCCAGAGACTGGAATCAGGAGATCAAATGTTCAATCTTAGTTTGCAACAGACTGTGTGTGAATAACGGTACATCAGTTTTCTCATCTCAAATAGGAAGATAATCACATTTACTCCACCAAATAGAGTTGGTCTGAAGATTATATGAAATAATATACGGGAAAGCTTTTGTAAAAAGACTATTTTTTTTTAGAGCATTTTTAGGTTTACAGGGAAATTGCTCAGAAAGTACAGAGAGTTCCCAAATACTACCCACCCCCGACCCCTGCCCACAGTTCCCTCTATTATTCATATCCAGTAGTAGTATGGCACATTTGTTGCAGTTGATGAACCAATATTGATACATTATTATTAGCTAGTCCATACTTTATATTACGGTTCACTCTTTGTGTTGTACAGCTCTATGGATTTTGACAAATGCATAATGTCATATATCTACCATTACAGTATCATACAGAATAATTTCACTGCCCTTAAAATGCCCTGAGTTTCACCTATTCATCCCTTCCCCCTCCCTTTGAATTCCTGGCAGCCACTGATCGTTTTACTGCCTCTTTAGTTTTGCCTTTTCCAGAAGGTCATATAATTGGAATCATATATTATATAGCCTTTTCAGATTGGTTTCTTTCACCTAACAGTGATACTTTTAAGGTTTCTCTATGTTTTATTGTGGCTTGAAATCTCATTTCTTTCTTTTTTTAAAATCACTGGGTAATATTGCATTGTCTGAATGTACCACTGTCTGTTTACCCATTCACCTGTTAAAGGACATCCTGGTTGCTTCCAAGTTTTGGTAACTATGAACAAAGCCACTATAAACATTCACATGCAGGTTTTTATGTGGATGTAGACTTTTCAGCTCATTTGGGCAAATACCTAGGATTGCAGTTGCTGGGTTGTATGATAACCCTATGTTTAGCTCTGTGAGAAACTGCTGAACTGTCTTCCAAAGAGACTGTGCCGTTTTGCATTCCCAGCAGCAATGATGAGAATTCCTGTTGCTGCATATCCTTGCCAGCATTTGGTGTTGTCAGTGTTTTGGATTTTAGCCATTCTAATAGATGTGTAGTAGTATCTTATTTTAATTTGCAACTTCCTAATGACATATGATATTGATCATGTTTTCGTATGCTTATTTGCCATCTGTATGTTTTCTTGCAGATGTGTCTGTTCAGGTCTTTTGCCCAGCTTTAAATTCGATTTATTCATTTTCTTATTGTTGAGTTTTATGTGTTCTTTGTATATTTGGGTACCAGTCCTTTTATGAGTTCTTTGTATATTTGGATATCAGTTTTGCATATATTTTCTCCCAGTCTGTAACTTGTCTTTTCATGCTCTTAACAATGTCTTTCACAGAGCAGAAGTTTTAAATTTTAATGAGGTCCAACTTATTGATTCTTTCATTCATGGATCATGTTTTTGGTGTTGTATCTAAAAAACACAAAGTCATCTAGATATTTCTCCTATGTTATCTTCTAAAAGTTTTATAGTTTGGGGTTTTCCATTTAGGTCTATGATCTATTTTGAGTTAATTTTTGTGAAAGGTGCAAGGTCTTTGTTCATATTCATTTCCATCCTCCCTCCCTCCCTTCCTCCCTCCCTCCCTCCCTCCTTCCCTTCCTTCCTTCTTTTCTTCCTTCCTCCCTTCCTTTCTCTTTTGCATGTGGATGTCTAGTTGTTCCACCACCGTTCGTTGAAAATACTACCCTTTCTCTATGGAATTGACTTTGCTACTTTTTCAAAGATCATTTTAGTTGACTATATTTATATGGGCCTATTTCTGGGCTCTGTATTCTGTTCCATTGATCTATTTGTCTGTTCTTTCAATACTACACTGTCTTGATCACTGGAAAGGTTTTTTTTACTTTTAAAATTTATTTATTTATTTGGCCACACCGTGTGGCTTGTGGGATCTTAGTTCCCCGACCAGGGACTGAACCTACGTTCTCAGCTGTGAAAGTGCAAAGTCTTAACCATTGGATTGCCAGGGAATTCTCTGGAAATTTAAAGCTTTTTAAAACCATAAAGTCTTAAACCCATGGACGGCACTATTACTAGAGGCAGTGATCGGGCAGGGTGTGGTGGGCATTTCCCTCAGTTCTTATCTTCTCCTTGCTGTTTGTGAATTAGGGAATGGGATTCCTCATCTGTGAAGAGAGAAAGCCGAGGCTACAAGGCCAAGGGCTTATCAAGGGGATGGTGGACTTTGTCTCTTCCTTTAGGTTGGAGGACAGGGGTTGATCAAAAATGTCTTTTTGATTAATCCCTGCTCTTTCTGACTCTAAAGACCAGATCACTTTGCTTCTGGCAACTCAAGCATTACATGTTCTATTATTTGTATATGTTTTATTATTTTCTTGCTTATTCTGGACAGAACTGTTTCTTTTTACTGCTCAGTCTGGGCATTCCTCGTGATTGCCCATTATAACTCTAGCTGATATTTTTCTTGTGCTTTCACAGTGGTTCTCAAAGTGTGGTCCTTGACCAGCTGAATCAGCATGCCCTGCCTGGGAAGTTGTTAGAAATGCAAATTCTCAGGCCCTACCCTGACCAACGAATGGAACCTCGGAGTGAAGCCAAGTAATTTGTGTTTTAACAAGCTCTCCAGATGACACTGATACACACTGGAGTTGGAGAACCACTAATTTTGAGTTAGTTTTTTATCCAGTTAGTAGCAACCTTCTTATATGCATTCTCTCAGATAGACTGTTGCATTGCCTCACTTACACTCTTGAGCTGGAGAAATGGAGGCTTAGATATGTGATGAGGAGGAGGGTCGAGAATCAGACTTCCCTTGTAGTGTCTACAGTTCTCCTTTCCCTTTGCGTATCAGAACTCATCACAGGATGTCCCCGCCTCTGCTGGTACACCTCAAGGGAGCTATCCTAGAACACAACTCAGAGCACTTCCCCCACGGCCTCAGAAAGGAGAGCACCGCTGGTCATGCTGCTGAGTGACAGCTGATCGACAGCCTGCCTCCTCTGCTACCTCATATCCTAGCTCAAGGGAGCTCTCCCTTCCTTCTCAATCTCTCTTGCCCTCTCTACAGTCACGCCTGCCCAGATCAGCTTAGCCACTGCCACTGCCTGTCTCTGGAGAAGACTGTGTGACCAGAGAATCGTTGGGCAGATAGAATGGCCTCTCTTTCAAAACAGGCTCTCTGAGGTCAAGGCCTCGGAAGATTGCCTCTTAGGGTATGGGGCAAGGCCTTGTCTGTTTATTGAGGGCATGGACATGGAGTCAGGGCAGGCATTTTATGAACAGAGAAGAAGTTCTTTTGAGTTTGTGGCCTTGTGCTGATTCTTTTGGGGAAGCTGAGTGGCGTGAATTGAGAAATCTATGATGAGGGGAAAAAATCAATTTTAGTGAAATAAATGTAGGTAGATTCACTTTCATCTGTAAATATATTTCTTCTATTTGTTGGTATTTCATCCATAAGTTGCATGCATATACCCATAGATTCAGAATCCTTTTTATTACCCATCTAGGTTGCTTTCTCTTCAAGCTTAGCCTAAAGTTTAAAATAAAAACTCTGAAATAATGGATGAAATCCATTCAGGCAGCTTGGTGGTTTAAAGTAAAGCTGAACTTCCTGTTTTTTGAAAAGTTTATGTCCAGAAATAAAGCTAAGTGGGCAGAGGAAGGACCTATTCCTCCCTACTGAAGAGGAAACAAAGCTACACATATTAAAGGATGTCTCAAAGGTGCTCATACTGCTTGGGAAAAATGCCCCAGACACCCAGGCTATTTGTGTTAAGATTGAACACATGATCTAAATGTGAATTAAGCAAGGCCATGGTAAAGTTGACTGAAAATGAGTCAGCAGGACTTTGTGAGCCATTCATTCCCCTAATAAAACATCTTCCTCCCCCCAAAAAAATCCCTTTTCTCTCTCTTTTGACCTTGGGCGGTCTTTAAAGTACAAAATTCTTCATCTGTGATTATCTAATCTCTTTTAAAAAATGCCTTGCCCTCATCTATTGCTGGTAGGAATGTAAAATGGTGCAGCTGCTGTGAAAAAGTTTGTTGATTCCTCAGTAAGTTAAACACAAAGTTATTATGTGTGTTTATGACCCAGAATACGCCACTCCTAGATACATATCCAGGATAATTGAAAAAGTAGGTTCATACAAACACCTGTACATGAATGTTCATAGCAACATTACTCATAATAGCCCAAAAGTGGAAACAACGTAAATGTCCATCAACTGAGGATGAGATAAACTAAATATTATATCCATACAATGGAATATTATTCAGCCATAAAAAGGAATGATGTACTGATGCATGCTACAACATGGATGAACCTTATAAACATTATGCTAAGTGAAAGAAGCCAGAAACAGAGGCCTGCATGCTTCTGTTTATATTAAATGTCCAGAATAGGCAAATCCACGGAGACAGTAAGTAGATTAGTGGCTGCCAGAGCCTGGTGGGAGAGGAGAAATGGAGAGTGACTAATGGGTATGAGCTTTCTCTTTGGGGTGATGAAGATATTCTGGAGTTAGATAGTGGTGATGGTTGCATATCCTAATGATGTTATTAAAACCCACTAAATTATACACTAAAAGGGTGAATTTAGTGGTATGTGAATTATATATCAATTAAAAAAATAAAAGGCCTCAATGAGGCTCTACTACTTCTTCATTTTTCTTCTTTTAGATTAAATCAGGTAAGTAGAATGCTTCTCTACTTGGGCCCCTGGTCAAATGTTCATTGAGCCGAGTGCTGTCCTTCACCTTCTTGATATGCTGTAGGGTATCAAGTGCTAGAACTGAAAGAGCAGATAATAAGAATTAAGAGGAGCTCAGGAAAGGAATGAAGAATTGGATAGGTCAGCTGGGACCTTTAGGGGAGAGCTGTACTCTACATATTTATGCAGTCAACAAGTATCTATGGAGCCCTTTCATGGGCTAAATGTCATGTGATTACTAACACGAGTAGGACCAAGTCTCTACCTTCACGAAGCTCAAGTTAAGACAGATATGTTAAGTAAACAATTATAATTCAAAGCAGTCCACCTACACAAGAGATCGTGGACTTGACAGGAAAACTTGTAGATGAGGGAAGAAGATAATGTCTTCCCAGCATTATCAACAGGAACAAAGGGGCAGAAGTATGAATGATGGTGTATTTGGGGCAGATGAGGAAATGGTCAGAGTTTCATCTACATCCTCAAGGCAAGTAATTGTGCAATTCTTTGCTTTATCTCTTGTGAAAATTCTTTCTAAATGTTATGGATGCACTGGCAAAAGTTTTGAGCAGTACAAAAGGGAACACAGTGGATAGTAATCTCCCTAATACCCTTTCTCCTAATTTTCCTCTTCAGATGGAACCATCTCCAGAAAGTCTTCTCTTTTAATAGACCCTATGTATCCCCCTTTGCTTTATTTTTGAGAAATAGAGACTTCATGATCAAGACTAGATCACAGAATAAAATTTTAAAAATTGAATTCTATAAGTTGGTTGTTTTCCATTTGCTTAATTCAATTCAGTTCAGTCCAATTTTCTTCATTCAACAAGTCTAATTATCTTTACCTTATGGCAGTCATTTCGTGCTAATTAACTGATTTTAAAATTTTAAATAAAAAAAGTTTTTCAGTTGCTATTCATTCATTTAAACGTTTTTCATTCAATAAATATTTCCTGAGTCCCCTACCAAGTGTTGGGCTCTGTTCTAAGACTTGGGCTACATAGTGAACAAGATAAACATCTTATGTCTGTCCTCAGGGAGCTCACTGGGGGACACAAAGGGTAAGAAAGTACATAAGTTAACAAGAAAAGCAGGTGGTAATAAGTGCTATGATGGCAACTTTTAAAAGGGTTAAGAGATAGAGAATGGGGATCAGGGGATCTACTCTAGATTATCTAGTCTTTGAGGATGTGATATTTAGGTTAAGACCTGAAAAACAAGAAGGAGCAGTCATGCAAAGATCAGTTGGCAGGCACAGCTGGTGCAAAGGACCTACAGTGGGAACCAGTCAGGCAGTTGAAAGAAACAGGAAGAAGGCAAGGATGGCTGGACCTCAGAGTGGAAGTGGAGAATGAGTGAGGTTGTATGTTAGTATGTTAGGGCTGCTGTAACAAAGAACCACAGGCTGGGTGGCTTAAACAACAGAATTTATTTTCTCATGTTTCTGGAAGTTGAAAGTCCAAGATCAAGGTGTGAGCAGGGTTGATTTCTTCTTGGGCCTCTCTTATTGCCTTTTAGATGGCCAGCTTTCCCTGTGTCTTCACATGGCCTTCCTCTGTGCATGTCTGTGTTTTAATCTCTTCTTATCATAAGGACACCCATCATATTGGATTAGGGCCCACTCATATTACCTTATTTTACCTTAATTACTTCTTTCAATACCCTATCTCCAAATACAGTCACATTCTGAGGTATTGGGGTTAGGATGTCAACATGTACATTTTAGAGGGACACAATTCAGCCCCTAACAGGACTGGTAAGGTCTGAGCAGGGGCTAGATTGTGTAGGGTTTTGATGGCCAGGGTAAGGAGTTTTATTTAAGAGTAAGAGTCACTGGAGGGTTTTAAGCAAGGGGATCTGCAGATCTGATTAATATTGGGGAGTTAGAGCTTCTCTAGATATTCCCACAAGGAGAACTAAAGCACTCCTGGCCCTAGCCCAGAGGTGTTCTTCCATATCAACCGAGGGTCTGGACTAAACTTTTTCCTCCTGTTCATGGTCCCTGTTTTTCATCAGAGTTTGCACAGAAAGAAACCAACACACTCAGGATAGCATTCCTCAATATTCCAAACAAATTCTGAAAAACATAAAGGGTCAACGATAAATACACATTTTGCAAGACTCTCTGATCTACTTATGTCACAAAAATCTCCTAAGTAGAGGAATTGGATTGACTGCAAATAGCCATTGCTGACTTTCTCTGAGTAGATGGTTCTGTGCCACAGGATTTTTGTAAAGAGAGATTTCCGCATGGTGGTGATTTTCTGTACTCATCAGTAGATTTTGTTTTTTCACTTGGATCAAGATCTCCAGCCATAAACAAAGGGGACATATTGGCTTGAGAAATATCTGCTTTACTTTGTTAATAAGCAAAGCTGAAACTGGAAAAAATAATTTCGTTTTGTAAACATAGACTTGTTGTTCAGTTAGTGCAAAACATAGCTCTTGCAAAATGCTATGGTGACATGGTCCCATGGGGCTAGCATTTAAAATGGAGGGATAGAAACAGCAGATCTGTTTATTGTGCAAATGCAGGGAATGTCAAAGCCAGGTCGTCAAAATTATTTTAAACAACCAAATGCCACTTACCAGCGGTGAGCTACCTGCCTCAACCACCTCTTTCAAGTTTAAAGGGAGAAAAATCTCTCTTTTCTCTCTATGTGTTTGAAGACAGCATCACAATTAACATCTGACTCATAAACAGTCCATGAAACTGATGACTCTTCACATCCTATGACTTGATATTTTCAGATAAAATCTCTTTCTCTTTTGCATTTTAATTAATTAATCTATTTATTTTTAACATCTTTATTGGAGTATAATTGCTTTACAATGGTGTGTTAGTTTCTGCTTTATAACAAAGTGAATCAGTTATACATATACATATGTTCCCATATCTCTTCCCTCTTGCGTCTCCCTCCCTCCCACCCTCCCTATCCCACCCCTGTAGGTGGTCACAAAGCACCGAGCTGATCTCCCTGTGCTATGCAGCTGCTTCCCGCTGGCTATCTATTTTATGTTTGGTAGTGTATATATGTCCATGCCACTCTCTCACTTTGTCACAGCTTACCCTTCCCCCTCCCCATTAAAAGCTAGTTTCCTTCTCTGCTTGGTCCTGTGGTTAATGTGTGGAGGCAGGCTCTTGGCAGCCAGATGGAATATAATCTATATTCAGGGCTTCCATTAGCTCTTGTGTTTGAATGTGCTACCATTTCCTAATTTCAACACAAATATTTTACGAGAGTGGATTGCCATTTATGTTTTTGCTATATAATACAGTCATCATGCTCATATGTCTTGTTTTTGGTGGAGATTAATTTAAAAACACGTGTGCCCCTTTTCATTGGTCACATGTTGACAAGTGGGGTCACATTTGATATCAGACTGGTCAGCCTCAATTCTGATTTTAATCCATGTCCCTTCCAGGCTGGTCTGGACACTGTTTAGCACTTTCTTTTTAGTTTGTGGGAGTTTAGCAACCCAATTAACCTTGAGAATGGAGGAATGAGAAATGGAACCAGTTCATCTTAAGCTAAAAGGATCATGTTGCCAGGGTAATTTTTTTTCCTAGAGTAAGAGATTACTGTGTCATTCCAAATGCACAGGTACTACCATGCCAAAGTGCTACAGAGAGCTTAACACTGAACTTTGCTAAAATTAATTGGGTATTAATGAAAGTTTGGGGGTAGTTGAATTTAAGAGAGAAGTATTCTGCTTTTATTACCACTTCCCAAAACTATGTAGTAGAAGGCTCTGATGATGATTATAAAAATAACAGCTCCTCCTTGCTTGTGCTAGACAGAATATAAAGCAGTTTCCCAACATTTCTGCATTGAATCAGAGTAATCCTCTCAGTGTCCTCTAGCAAAGAGCTCCCTCCGGCCAATAGAATGCTGGCATTGCCATCAGAATCCTGGGAATGAGGCCTTGGGCCGGGTCTTGGGATTCTAATAAATACAGCACATGGAACAAGCTTCTTGAATCATGCTCCTTAACAAAAAAGAAAAAATTGAGATCACAATTACTTAAAAGGTTTTTTGGACCTTAGAAAGGAGATGTGGAATCTACAAATGGTCTTCTGTGCAGAAGAAGAGAGTCAGACTCATGTTTGTTCTCAATGATGGCAGCTGTTTGAACCCAGAAGGAATATCCACTATCTAGTTTGTCACATGAAGGAAAAGATCAGGGGTTCAGTGGAGTGGCCAGAAAAATTGGACTTTGCCATTCCCAGTCACCGAGGTGAGCGCCAGGTGTTTCTGGATCAGCACAGAGGATCAAACATGGATGTCTGGTGTTTGCTCTTTTACACATCACCTGAGACAAGCTTCTTGCTGCCATGTCACAAGGCCCCTGGCTGGAGAGGATGATAAGGGGAGATCTCAAGTTACATCAATAACTCTCAGTCCAGCTCCTGCTATTCTTACAGTGTCTTTGTTTTCCCCTCACAACTGGCCACTACAGGCTCCCCTCTGACTTCTCTGCTTTTCTGTGCTTTCTTCCTTGGCCTCTCTTCCTGAAAATGCTGACTTCAATGTTGACATCCCCTGGGTTTGCCCTATGACTTTTATCTGTCCTCACTTTACCTACACTCTCTGGACAAGCTCATCCGTTCCTATAGCTCCCATTGTCATCTCTATTCGTGATGGCTCTAAAATGAAATCTACATCTCTCTGGCCCAGACCTCTTTCTCTGCTTCCATAGATGTCTCAAACTCAGCATGTTTGATCTGAATTCACAATGCTCCCACCCCTGTGAGTGTGTCTTCTCCTGAGATCCTTGTTGCTGGGATAGTGACCAAGATTGACTCTGCTCATGGTATTCCAGGCTCGGTTCCAAGCATTTAACATGCTTTACCTCATTTCACCTTTTCAAGAGCCCGATACAGAAAGTACAGTTATTGTTGCCATTTCACACTTCAGAGGCAGAAAGTGTTCAGTGCCTTGCCACAGGTTCAAGAGTTCATCATGGATAGAGCTGGGGTTTGAAGGTAGGCTGTGTAGACAGAGCCCATACTCTTTTTTTGGTTTGTTTTGTTTTGGCCGCGCGGCATGCGGGATCTTAGTTCCCCGGTCAGGGATAGAACCCGTGCCCCCTGCAGTGGGGGCACAGAGCCTTAACCACTGGAGTGCCAGGGAAGTCCCCAGAGCCTACACTTTAAACAGCTCTGCTGTGCTGCTTGCTGTTGTACATTTACCTGGTCAGAAACCTGGGCATCATTTTTGAAGCCTCCTTCTTGCTTGCCTCCCATATCTAATCCAGTACCAAGCCTATCATTTTTGCCTCTGGAATAAACTTCTATTTCTTTCTGTTTTCACTGTCACCACCCTAGTCCAAGCTATTGCCTCTTTCCTGGACACATGCAATGACCTAATGGCTCTTTCCGTCTTTCTCTCTTTTCTCCTTCCCACCCCGTATACTTCCCGTATTACAACAAAAGAGATCTCTAAAACATAAATTCAGTTGTGCCACTCTGCTAATTAAAATGCTCCAATGGTTTCCTACTGTCCTCAGGTCAAAATCTGAACTCCTGTTAAAGGATAAACTGAGGCATAGTAAACATTTTTAGAGTTTATTTGAGAAAAAAATCGATGTGGATAGGGCAGTGCCAAACCAGAAGTGGCTAGGAACGCTCTATGGACAGGAACCAGGGGAAAGACCTATAGAGAAGGTGTGGAAGCAAAGAAAGGAAATTATTGCATTGGCTACAGCTTAAAGCTTTATTGGCTGTTTGTGATTGGTTGTCCTTAGGTTTTGATTTCTTAGCCTTGAGGCATTAGCAGTCTTAGGTTTTGGTTTGCTTGTGTAGACCAGCCGACATCAGAGCCACCTCAGTCTAATGGGCTCCGTGTTTAATTAACTTAGCGCTCCTCAACATGCCGTAAAAGGCCTGCTCTGGGCTCTGATCTCTGATCTCTCCACCCTCATCCTTCTTCCCACACTCCCTCCCCTCACCTTGTATTATCCACGTGATCCAGTCTTTCTGAACCTCTTCCCTTTTCTGGCTCTTGGAAGGACATCTGCTCTCTTTCACCTCTTGGCCGCTGAGCTGTTTGATCCCTTCTCTTTAGCTGGTTTACTCCTACTCATCCTTTAAAGCCTCAGGATCTCCTCCTTAAGATCCTAGAAAGGGATTTTGGTGCCTTGGCTGTGTGTCCCATAACAGTTGCCACTTACTGTGTGCCAGGCTCTGTTCGAGCATTTTAAATGCATTCACTCATTTAATTCCACAACAGCCCCCTAAGGTGCAATTATAATTTCCTTCTGGCAGACAAGGAAGTTGAAGCACAAAGTGTATCAGTCATAGTCCAGTCAGAAAAGCTGATGTTGCTCAAGTAGTTCCCCAGCAGAAACTTGATACAGGGCTCTGACTACAAGGGAATTATTGCAAGAGCAGAAAAGGCAGATAGTAGATGGCAAAGCAACCGAGAAATCATCAATAGGAAGAAGCTGCTCCTGCAGGTTAGAGGGACAGGGGAAGAAGGTGATGTCACCAGAGCCGAGGGCCTGGGGCAGCCTAACGGCAACTGGAACCCGGGAGAAGATGCAGCCCCTGCCAGAGCTGCCACCCCAAACAGAGAGGGCAGGGAACAACCTGACAGTCCCCCCTCCTACCCATTAAGCTCCCCCAGTGCTTCCCATTGGCTAAACTAACCAGACCCTCATTAGCAAGGGAGCTTGGGAAAAGTAGTTCTCAGAAGTGTTGGGAAAGATGGGGAATAAATTGAGAGTAAACAGGCAGAAGACAGACCCAGAGAAGTTAAGTAGTTAGCCCAAGGTCACACAGCTTCTAAGTAGCAGAGTGCAGGTAGTTTGTCCCCGGAATGTACACCCTTAACAACTGTTATGTATTGCCTCTCTGAGAACTTTAGGCAAAGCACTGAATCATTCTTTGCCTCAGATATACAAAATGCTGATAATAGTAGTACCCTCTGTGAAAAAGATTAAAATATGAGTTAAAATATGTCAGATACTTTGAACAGTAATTATGCCTGCAATATCATAAATGCGGTCCATCTTGTTCACCATTTCAGGGACAAGGATTTCAGGTGGAGGCAGCGGTCTCGTGATGGAAACCATGTCCGCTACTGCTCTAAGCTCTTTCTCTGTAATGAAGTTGCTAGCTCCATCTTATGGAGGATAAAACTAAAGCCCCAAGGGTTTGACTGTCTAAGGTGATATAGCATAAGTGGGAGTAGGGTTCAAGAATCAGATCTAGAGTCAGGGTGTTTAACTGCTATATTGAAATTCTTGTGTAACAGACTCTCCCACCTAAACTGCAGTTATTACAGCACATGGTCTGTGCCTTTTTGCCTTTCATTTCCCATCACTAGCTTATTGCCTAGTGCCAGGAAGGTACTCACTTCATGAGTTGAAATGGCCTGGTGATTTGCTGGTGCCCAGGAAAAGCAAATGTTCCCAGACCCGTCTCAGGACTTCTTGGTCAGCAGAGCAGCAAGGTGTTCAGTCATGAGCTGTAGCACAGCCTCTCTTCAGGGACTGATTCTAGGCCATCTCCATGTTGCATCTCTGGGTATCCCAGCTCTGCCATTTCATCCAGCTTTGTGATGTCTTCTCCTGACCCTTCCCATCCATTTTCTACCTCGCTGAGTGCTCAGGGTGACCAAAGCTGAGTCAGAGTGGAGAAGATTGCAGCAGGAGGATGTAAGAGAAAATGAAATGGGGTCAAAGGTCACCATTAGGAAGTTCTTGAGGGTATGTAAAGATCAATGTCTATGAACTGCCCATCCAGATGTAAGGTGGGACTGAGAGTTGCATCTTGCTAGGACATTATTTCCGTTTTTATCTCAGTAATTGAGTTGGTGTATGAAGTGGAAGCAATCACTCTTTGCCTGTTTCCCCACATAAAGAAGACAGCAAAGATAATTTTCACCAAGTGTCGGAGAAGCTGTGCCAGGTCAATCTCGTAATCGAGTTTTGGCATGAGGACATAGGCCTGATTTTTTGATTCGTTGGCAACAAGTATGCTTTGGGGATGCTGCCCTTTCTTCAGTTTCTCTCATCTTGCCAGTCGAAAAGAGTTGGGCTTCTTGTGAGATGCCGATGTGTGTTCATCTAACAAATAATATCAATTACATACTTGATAATGGTTCCCTTTTTCCTTTGGCTGCTTACAAAGCGCAGAGCCAAAACTGGCCGTTCAGCGCTTGGCAGTCTACGGGATTTCCTAACCTCGCCACTGGGATTCATTCTCTATCCCATTTTCTTTGTCTTCTTTTCCTGCACTTCGATTTAATGGCTTATATCCTGCAGGATTGTGTGCATCTTTGTAAGCCACACCTAGTCCCTCCAGACACAATGTGTACAAATACAAGGCTACTGACTCAAACGTTTTTATCATAGACTTGATTCCTCTCTTTGTTTAAGCGGAGCACTTTAAATTACTGACATGCATCAATGTCCCATTACTTTCTGGAATGAATGAATTTAGCAGAGGCCTTTTTAAGGCAAAAAGCTAAATATTAAAAGTCTGTGGTTTCTAGCTGAGAGAATTTGTAATTTTAGAACTGGTTGATGAAGAAATATATGTTGAGTGTTTGCAGGGGGTGGGAGGTGGGTAAAATGGGTGAAGGGGAGTCAAAAGGTACAAATTTCCAGTCATAAGATAAATAATCCCTAGGGATGTAATATACAGCATGGTGACTATCATTAACAATCCTGTACTGTATATTTGAAAGTGGCTAAGAGAGTAGATCTTAAAAGTCTCATCACAAGAAAAATAAATTTGTAATGGTGTGTGGTGATGGATGTTAACTAGACTTATTTGGGTGATCATTTTGCAATATATATAAATTTAATTATGTTGTACACCTAAAATGAATATAATGTTATATATCAATTATGTCTCAAAAATATATACAAACAAATGATAAAAAAATCAGATACTCATTTCAAAAATAATCAAGTCATCAGAAATGGTAGTAAGTGACTGAAGAAGTAGTGTTTGCTGAAATGAGAGGTACCAGAGGCAAGGCAGTCCTGATGTTTTAATACTGGCTTGTTAGACTCATTCCTACCTATTACATTTGTTATATTTTGGCCTTTGCTCTTGTAAAATATAGGCATAGTATACAGTAGAGATCAAGGAAAAGGGAATAATTTGAGCAAGTAGATTAATACAAATAAATCTGCAATGGTCTGCCTTAGCAAAAAAAAAAGAGAAAGAAAGAAAGAGAGAAAGAATTATATACTGAAAATCTGATTGATTTTGGTAATGTTTTAAAATGAGTTTATACCTTATTAATGCATAAACAAAAAACAAAATTAATAAATTTGTAATTTATTAGTCATATTTGATTAACTATAACTAATCTACATATATTTGAAAAACAGGTGCATAGACATCTGGTGAAAACAGGGGTCTTGGATAATGTCTTGAGCACATGGAGAAAAGACCCTTCTCAGGAGCCCGTAGTGCCCCAAAGGCTGAGGATCCTGCCCTTACTCTGTTTTTACGGCACACTTTGTTAGGTGTTAGTGCCCCAGGTATGCTGTTGCACTAGAGTGCTTTTCTTTTGTGAAAAATGGAAAACAATGGGCTCAAACGCCACCTTCACGGATAAAATTTCCCTTCTAACTTTCTAGACATGCATCAAAATCACTTCATTAAATTTGAACAGTGTTTAAATAAGGACATATTTGTACTGAGATTTTTTAAACTGTTTAAGTCCTCTGATATAATACGTTTGGTTTTCCTTTTTAAAAATTTTTTTTCTTCCAGGTTTATTGAGATATAATTGACATACAGCACCGTACAAGCTTAAGGTGTACAGCATAGTGATTTAACTTATGTAGATCATAAAATGATTACTTCAGTAAGTTTAGTGAACATTCATCATCTCATTTAGATACAAAATAAAAGAAAAAGAAAACAAAAATTTTTCCTCATGATGAGAACTCAGGATTTACTCTCTTAACTTTCACATAAAACATACAGCAGTGTGAATTATATTAATTATGTTGTACATTACATTCTTAGTACATATTTTATTCCTATCAATTATATATAATTTAACAATTGTATATTCCTATTAAAGAACAGATCTAGGAAGGCAGGGGATCTCGTTTTCTGAAAAGGAAGCTGTAGAGAGGCTTGTCTGAGGTAACCCTTCAAGTTGGAGGCTGAGCTGAGATTAGAACTTTATTTCCTAAAATGAATTCTATTACTTTTTCCCTTGACTATGGGCTGTCTTTTTTTTCCTAAATCTTTTTAGGCAAACAAGGTCACAGCGACCCCTTCATCTCTCAGCCTTTTCCCTCCAGTGACATATTAGTACAGTGCCCAGACCTGTGTCTCTGTGTTCTCCAACACCTTTGCCTCCGCTGGGGTCCTGTAATCCCTCTACCATCTACAGACAATAAGAAATCAAGATTATTCACTCTAGATGGCAGCTTTTCTTTCCTTTTTTAAAAATAGATCTTTATTGGAGTACAATTGCTTCACAATACTGTGTTAGTTTCTGTTGTACAACAAAATGAATCAGCCATATGCATACACATGTCCCCATATCCCCTCCCTCTTGAGCCTCCCTCCCACCCTCCCTATCCCACCCATCTAGGTGGTCACAAAGCACCAAGCTGATCTGCCTGTGCTGCGTGGCTGCTTCCCACTAGCTATCTATTTTACATTTGGTAGTGTATATATGTCCATGCTACTCTCACTTCATCCCAGCTTCCCCCTCCCCGCTGTGTCCTCAAGTCCATTCTCTATGTCTACGTCTTTATTCCTGCCCTGCCACTAGGTTCATCAGTACCTTTTTTTTTTTTTAAAGATTCCATATATATGCATTAGCATACGGTATTTGTTTTTCTCTTTCTGACTTATTTCACTCTGTATGACAGACTCTAGGTCCATCCTCTTCACTTCAAATAACTCAATTTTGTTTCCTTTTATGGCTGAGTAATATTCCATTGTATATATGTGCCACATCTTCTTTATCCATTCATCTGTTGATGGACATTTAGGTTGCTTCCATGTCCTGGCTATTGTAAATAGTGCTGCAGTGAACATTGTGGTGCATGTATCTTTTTGAATTATGGTTTTCTCAGGGTATATGCCCAGTATGGGATTGCTGGGTCGTATGGTAGTTCTATTTGTAGTTTTTTAAGGAACCTCCATAGTGTTCTCCATAGTGGTTGTATCAATTTACATTCCCACCGACAGTGCAGGAGGGTTCCCTTTTCTCCACACGCTCTCCAGCATTTATTGTTTCTAGATTTTTTGATGATGGCCATTCTGACCAGTGTGAGGTGATACCTCATTGTAGTTTTGATTTGCATTTCTCTAATAATTAGTGATGCTGAGCATCTTAGACAGCAGCTTTTCTACTATATTAATTAGCTGTTTTATGGAAGAAGACTGGCACATCTTATCTATAGGATTTTTGTGGCTGTTAAATGGAATTTATTGAAACCAACTCAGCAAAGCCCTGTTTGTGTGGATAGCTATGCCTCAGGAAATGTCTGTGCTTAAACCCCAATACTAAACAGCGTGCAATGAAAGGCCCTCTTGCCTAAATCATCCCACCCCCAGCACCCCCCTGCAGACACTTCCCAGGCTTGGGGGAAAGTGTCTTGGGGCTCCATTTTGCTAATCTCCACGTGGAGTTTTTCCTCAGCCCCTGACATGGGTTAATTCTGAATTATAATCCAGGCTGCTTTCCTGGGGTCTCTGAGGAAATTCGGAGAGAGAATGCAACTTGTTTTGTTGAACTGAAAACCAAGTAGCCCATGTTTGGCTAAGAGATTTTTTTTTAAAAAAAAAAGAAGGGAAGAAGAAAAACTCCTGAGAAGAAATCAAACGCCAGCTCTCTCTTTCACGTGGGGCAGTGCAGGGTATGGGAGGACAGTGGGAGGAGGTGGGAAGAGTAGAGGAGGGAGGCAGCTGAGTTTATTTTTAACACCAAGTTAAAGGCACACTCTGTGTTCTTTCCTTTTAAAAATAGACTTTGAACCTCTTAAAGCGTTTGACTCTATTCTGCCTGTGGGGTAATACCCCTTTTGTGGCTGGCAACTCCCACTGGATCTTTTCCCATTACAGGCTTACTGGCCAAGTAGTTAGAAGGATGGAAAAACCCCAGAATTTTTCTTCCGAGAGCTCCTGATCAGCATACGCACACAGCTCCTGTGTGCAGAGAGGCTTATAAACTCTGGCTGCTTACCTGAACCTTGAACTTTATGGCATTTTTCAAAACTTGATGGTCTGGGAAAATGTCCTCTTTTTAAAATAGCCCGGGTTACGTGGATAGACCTAGAGATTGTCATACTGAGTGAAGTAAGTCAGACACAGAGAAATATTGTATGATATCGCTGTATGCGGAATCTAAAAAAAAAAAAATGATACAAATGAACGTATTTACAAAACAGAAACAGACTCACAGACTTAGAGAAGGAACTTATGGTTACCAGGGGGGAAGTGTGGGGGAGGAGGGATAGTTAGGGAGTTTGGGATTGACACGTAAACACTGCCATATTTAAAATGGGTAACCAACAAGGACCTACTGTATAGCAGGGGGAACTCTGCTCAATATTCTGTAACAACCTAATTGGGAAAAGAATTTGAAGAAGAATAGATACATGTATACGTATAACTGAATCACTTTGTTGTACACCTGAAACTAACACAATATTGTTAATCAACTATACTCCAATATAAAATAAAAAGTTAAAAAAATAGTCTGGGTTAGTAAAATAGTGGATAAAGTCTTTTTGAGGTCCATTGCAATAATTTCTTCATTGAGCTTATAAATGACGCAACATACATGTATATACACATTTACACACACGAAATTAGAATAAGTATGAGTAATATGATAATAGCTGATCTCCAACACTTATTGAGGGCTTACTCTGTGCCCGGCACTGTTTCACATACATTTAATGCTTTGAACAATGCTCTCAATATTATCATCCCATTTTACAGATGAGGAAACTTGGGCTCAGGGCTATTCAGTAATTTGTGAAGATTATAAAGTCAGTGAGTGGTTTTGTTTTATTTTTGGGTTTTTTTTTTTGCCCATGAGGCATGCGGTATCTTAGTTCCTTGACCAGGGATCGAACCCATGCCCCCTGCAGTGGAAGCCTGGAGTCTTAACCGCCAGTGGTTTAGGAAAGTCCCTAAAGTCAGGCAGTCAAGCAGTTCAAGTCCACTGCTAGCCCATACAGTTAGTCCATTATTAGAAAAGGACATTTCGAATGTCCTACCTTAAGACATTTTTGCTTCCATCTGTTGGGAAGTTATCATACATGTACTGATTTTGTTAGAACATGTTATTGCCATTTGCAAGACAGTTGTCATAATAAAGATGTAAATCCACAAAGTTGATGATGTGAAGGGTGCCCCCTTAGATGTGATATCTTTGTGCAGTGCACAGCCTGCACAAAGGTACATGGCGGCCCTAGGTATACACACACAAGCACACACACATGTACTCCTGCAGACATGGTAGTTTATGAAGAAAAAAATCATACTGCTGTCGTTTAGAAGGAGAGGGGACTAGTCTCTTAGTGTTTTAGAGGTAACCAGACTGATCTGATGTTAGCAACAACTCTTCTATGTGCCTCAGTCTAGAACTAGTACAAATCTTATATGAAACTCTGGAGCTTGTATTTGTGCACAGCAGAAAAGTGCCCTACTCCCACTTCCCTCTTCTTCTCCTCTGGGGAATACACATTGAATTCACATTGGAACACGGTGGTCCATGTATATGCTTGTGTTAAATGGCAGCGGGGGGCGGGGAGGGAAATAGAACAGTTCACAATCCTAGGAGATGAAAGTTTTACTATGGAAAATTTCAGAAATATACTGAAGTAGACCAAAAAGCATAATGAACTCCACTTACCCTCATGAACTTCACACCCAGCGGCAGCAATTATCAACTAATTATCAACTAATGACCAGTGTTGCTTCATCTGTTTCTACTCAATCCTCCCTTATTTGAAGCAAATTCTAGACATCATATCATTTTATCCAAATACATTGCAGTGCATTTCTCTGCAAGATGTAACCTGTTTTTTTGTTTGTTTTTTTTGCGGTACGCGGGCCTCTCACTGTTGTGGCGTCTCCCTTAGCGGAGCACAGGCTCCGGAAGTGCAGGCTCAGCGGCCATGGCTCACGGGCCCAGCCACTCCGCTGCATGTGGGATCTTCCCGGACCGGGGCACGAACCCGTGTCCCCTGCATTGGCAGGCGGACTCTCCACCACTGTGCCACCAGGGAAGCCCGTAAACTTTTTAAAAGACAACCACAATATTATCATTACATATCAACAGAAATAGCAATAAGTCCTTGATGCAATCATATATCCAATCAGTGTTCAAAATTTCAATTGTCTTCCAAGTGTTTTTGTTTGTTGTTTTTGTTTGTTGTTTTCACCTTGTGTTTGTTTGAAATGGGAATCAACTAAGTTCAAACATCACATTGGTGGTAGTGTCTCTTACTCTCTGAATCTACATCACTTTATTCCACAGTCTGGATTTTGCTAACATGCTGATATGGCATCCTCATAATGTAGTTTAACACATTTCTATGTAGCAGAATCCTTTCTGGGAGGAGTCCAGGCATCTGCATATTCTTTTAAGGTGCTTTTGTGCCACAACAAGTGAATTTGAGCCACAACCAGGCTTGGAAAGCCCTGGAAAAGCTCAATGTCTGCCCCCAGATTTCTTAATAGCTGGGTTGAAGAAATGAAACTCTGAGGATCTTACTTGGTGCCATGGTGAAAGCATATGTCTACCACCCGTTGACAGGTGAAGAATGTTGGCTTGCTTCTTGAGGGCCTGTAGACTTCCCATGGTAATTTCCTGTTCTCCAGGAGAACAGTTTCTCAGCCAGGCTTGAGAGGGGGCAAAAACCCTGCATTGGTGGCATCGGAAAAAAGACAATCTCCCAGAGGGGTGATTTGCTTTTATTGGGACAATGTGAGAACCAGTAACCAGCCAGCAAATTGCCAATTAACAGGCAGAGCCTCTATTTTGCAGGCCTGAATAAGCTGGTGCTTGACTTAAGTGGAGTTTAAATAACTGGTAATACCAAATGTTCTATGGATACTTGACTGATGTTAAATCTACATGTCTTCAACGGATTGTGACATGAACACATTTGATTCATTTTGTGCATTTTTTTTTTTAAAGATTCTGGCTTTGCTGAAGAAATCAAACAAAGGCTGATAGGTTTTCTGGGTTCTGGTTTACAGCTTCTTTCTCCACAAGAATCTGCTGCACTCATGTCATTGCTAGCCAAAGGCAGCCTCACCCTTGCTGTGGAAGATGTTATCTGTCCTAGGCTGCTCCGCTTCTTGGTCAGCAGCCTGACTTTTCTTTTTGTGTGTCTCTTGAAGGCTCAAGATAACTAAAAAATAATAACAGAACATTGCAGTTTCTTGGTAAGGTTAGGGTTTTGAGCTTTTCCCTTCCCCACTTCCACATTGGTCGTCAGCACCTGCCCCATCCCCTGATGTCCTCCTTCCCTACACAGGCTGCCTGGAGAGGTGTTTGCACCGTGCTTGTTGTCACAGAGCCTGGGGTCAAGGTCTGCTCTGCAACCTCATTGGCTAGCTGGGTGGCCTTGGGTAGGCCACTTGATGGTCTGAGCACTGATATCTTTTTTTTTTTTTTTTTTTTGTTTTGTTTTGTTTTGGCGGTACGCGGGCCTCTCACCGCCGCGGCCTCTGCCGCCGCGGAGCACAGGCTCCGGACGCGCAGGCCCAGCGGCCACGGCTCACGGGCCCAGCCGCTCCACGGCATGCGGGATCCTCCCGGACCGGGGCACGAACCCGCGTCCCCTGCATCGGCAGGCAGACCCCCAACCACTGTGCCACCAGGGAAGCCCTGAGCACTGATATCTTTACCTGTAAAATAAAGATTGTATCAGCTGCTCTGCCTATCCCATGAAGATATTATGAGGATCAAACTGAGAGTTGATGTAGGGGAAAGTCCTAAGCATTGCACAAGAGCCCTTGGGGCCTACACTGCATCAGTTCACAGTGCAGAAGAAATCACATGAATTTTAGAGTCTGATAAGGTCCCATTGCCTTTTGGCTGTATCATTTTGGGCAAATTGTACTCTGAGCCTCAGTTTCCTCATAAATGAAATGGGGATTATTTTACCTGGCATTTGTTTACTTGCATCTTTATTTATTCACACCACACTTTGATCTACTGTTGTCATGAGGACTAACGCTGAGATAACATATATAAAGCACCTAACATAGATTTGGTACCCAGTAGGTTCTCAGTAAATGGTAATTCTTTTTCCTGTCCTGTTCTTGGCAACTGGACTGTGGTATGACCCAGCTGACATGTCTTCCTTTACACAGAAATATCTCTTCCTCTAGATTGCTGAGTACAGAACTGCCTGCTTGTTCCTCTGTCCTCACCTATGAGGATGCTTGCTTACAGCCCAGACATGTTTCAAATTCTCTTTGTAAGTCTGTAGACTAGGAAGTTACATAATGAAGTCCTTCTCTTATATTACGTGGGAATAAAGATTCCTCAATAGCATATTCGAAAAAGACCCAAAAGTTTGGTTGACTACAAAATTAACATGAGTCAATAGTGTAGTGAAGTGAACAGAAATCAATGAATTTTAGGAAACACTAATGGAAAGGTCCAATCCTACTGGACTCATCCTACTTGTGTTTAAGATGCTGGCGCACTGGGATGGATCACTAGAAGGGGAAAGCTGACAAAGGGCTTGGGATCCAGGGTGTTTGAGTAACTGTTAGAAAAACTGAGGATACTTAAAGATGTATTTCAGGAGAAAGATCTTACTGCCTTCTGCTTTTGAATGGGCCAAGCAATTAGAGAAAATAGAACACCACCACTTTGCATTTACGTAAAAGAACAGATTTCTAAGGTGTATGTACAGGCATGCATTTGAGGCTATGTGACTCAACTGGGAGGAATTAGAGATAGAAGTTATAAGGGAGTAGTTCTAGTGGTATTTCTATTTCTATTCCTGCTTCAAACTCTGAGCTATTGTAAGCATTTGCTATTACAACATGTTTAAAACTGGGCTTCCCTATGGCCAGTCTCAGCATGGCATTACATACAAAAGATATCCAAAACAATATTGAAATGAGAAATTGGAAAGCAATATAATCACAAATGTACCAGAAATTAAGACAGGTAACAAGGAACAATCATGTACAACTTTATGTCAATTAACTGAAATATGCAAAATAGTCAATTTTCTAGAAAACTATAATCAATTAAAACTGATTCAAGAAGAAATAAATGACCTAAATCCTATAATCTTCAAAGATATTAAATCATTGATTAAATCTACCCAAATTATTAATTAAGATACAAATAGTTTCTTACAGGTGAGTCTTACCAATTTTCTAAGAAGTATATAGTTCCAGTCTTCTATGAACTGTTCCACAGAATGTAGAGAGAGTATAAAAAGAACCCCAAAACTCATTTTATTAGACTGGCACAAACTTGAATCCAAAAGAAAACAAAAATAATTGGGGAAATTGTAAGCCAACTTCATTACTGAATATAAAGGTATAAATTGTAATAAAATTTAGCAAAAAGCAAAACGAGACAAAAAAATAAAACCAAAAATACACTATGACCTAATTGGGTTTATCCCAGGAGAGCAAGGATGGTTTAAGGTTAGAAAAATCTGTTAGTATAATTTATCACATTAACAAATTACAAGAGAAAAAGCATGCAATTATCTTAATAGAGGCAAGAAAAATCATCTGGTAAAATTTAATATTACTTTACATTAAAAAAAGGAAATACAAATAAGAGGGAATGGAATTTTCTTTATTTTGTATACACTTATTTCATAAAACTCGAAATTATTCTGAATATTGAATATTATTTTGTCTAATTAATGTAGGTTGCTCATTTCAGGGAATAATTTAGGAATGGAAATCTCCCCCCAAATTCTCCTCGGTAAAGGCAAAAACATACTCTCTCCCTGTTACCTGAGCCTGGCATTTATTTTATTTATTTACTTTCACAACCTTACTGCAGTATAACTGATAGATCCAAAAGAAGCCACACATTCCTGTATACAATTTGATGAATTTGGACCTGTGCATTCACTTATGATGCCATCACTACAATCAAGGTTATAAAACACCTCTACAGGTTTCCTTAGGTTCCTTTGCTTTTGTTGTTGTTGTAAGAAGACGTAACTAGATCTTCCCTCTTAGCAAATTTTTAAGTGCACAATACCATAGTGTTAACTACAGGCATTGTGTTGTACAGCAGATCTCTAGAACTTATTCATTTTTACATCTGTGAATTTATACCCCTTGAACATCTCCCCATTTCCCCCTGCCCTCTTCCCCTGGCAACCTCCACTCTTTCTTCTGCTTATGTAAGTTTAACTATGCAAGCCATCTCATATAAGTGGGATCATGGGGGGATATGTGTCCTGCTATGACTGACTTATTCACTTAGCATAATGTCTTCCAGGTCTATCCATGTTGTCACAAATGGTAGGGTTTCCTCCTTTTTAAGAGCTGAATAATATTCCATTGTATGTATACACATTTTATTTATCCATTCATCTGTCAGTAGACTGATTATCTTCTCCATCTATTTTTCTCCTCTATTCAAGCTCTGAGTGTTTTCAGAGATGTAACCTCACCTCATGTTCTAATTTCTTCCTGGGCCTGGAAACTTGAATTTGGGTTCTTGAACCTGTTTTGAATCGTAACCAGGATTAACCCAGCTATTCTACTTTGCAAGAAGGGCCCAGCCTTCATTTCCTCCCAGGGAACTGGGATGTGACTCCAGTTCATGGTTTATCAGATCTGGACTTGTTATCATGAAAATCACTTTAAAGGCCTATAGGGTTACCAATTTAAATGCTAATATATTCTTCTCCATTTGCTTGTATATGCGTAGGAAATGGTGGAAATTGATGGAGATTAACAGCGGAAGGGCATTCATCGGGTCAGTGACAGGGACTGAGGGAGGGGAGAAAGAAAAAGTCACTTTTCAATTCCCACCTTTTCTTCTTGAATTTTTTATAGTAAGCATATATCATTTTTATGATAAAGATAAAAATATGCAATGAAACACTGTGTTCTAACTGGTATAATACGCTGTTAGCATTTGATCCTGAGATTCTCTCTTCCAGAGGCAGCTGTAGAACAGATATACTACTAAGGATAACTTCAGCTTCTAGAAGAAATCATTATAGAGAGGTGTAATTTTCAGATCCAGTAGGAGAGTGGCTAGGGCAGGGTATGGCCATGAACCCTTTTCCTAATTTGAAGAGGACATTTGTGAGGGAGTCACTGTGTGGATGTAGAGATGAATTATGGGGCTGTTCTTGTCCTGCAGCTGCTTCTGTCTCTGCAAGCAGTTTAGGGGAGAGCCAAGAGGAATGGAACCCTGCCCCTTTAATTAGCCCCAGGAGCCAGGCAAGGTAAATATTTGTGGCTGAAACTACATGAATCCATGGAAGCTGGGATTCTAGCCTAGAAGCATTGTGCTGCCAAGTTGCCATGAGACCCAGAAAGCTGGAGCTGGGTTCTGCCTCAGAAAGTGCCTCTGAGTTTAAGAGAAGTGGGAAGCATAACAAACAGAGCAGTGGTATTGAGGTCTAAGTGTTAGATGAGGATGATGAGTGTGTATCTATGCCTTATGCTAGGCTGCAAATTTTACCTATTTTTATTTTATCTCGACATTGATTTCTTTTACTAAAAAAAATGTCAGTGCTCCAAATGCAGGCATATTTAACTTACTGCATTTATTAACTCACTATCTGGTTTCCAGTTATACTAAATACAATCAGCTCATGCAATTGCCCTGCTTAAAACTTTTCAATGTCTTTCCATTTCTCTTAGAATAAAATTCTGACTTTTATGGGATTTTGTATGTAGGGTGACTGTACAGTTTATCATCCAAACTGAGATACTCAATATTTATGGTGGGAAAACAGGTGTGATAGGGACTTTCCTAGGAAAACCAAGATGTATCCATGAGGCTCTGTTGGATTTAGCTCCTAACCTCATTTCTTACTGTCCTTGTCTGCTCACTTGGCACCAGGTATGCTGGCCTCCCTTCTGTTGGTTGCTTCAAAAAGTCATCATGGAGTCTTTACTGTCCTCTGAGTCCTGCTTACCTGTGCATTATTTATCTTTGGTGTCTCAGATATCAACTCCTCAGAGAGTCCTTCCCTGACCTCCAGCCTAGAGTGGTCTCCGCAGTTACTCTGTGTTTCAACTCTCTGCTCCCTTCCATCATCATACCTGTGACAATCTCTAAGGATCTTCTCTAGGTGTTTGTTTATTATCTGTATCAGCTACTGGAATGAGATCAAGGACTTGTGTGTCTTATTCATGGGCCTGCAACACAGTAGGGGCTTAATAAATATATGGCAAATGAATGAATGACCAAGTGAAGGTCTTTAAGTTGGACTGAATCACCCAGAGATGATCACTGCCTTGATTCTCATCATATGAATAAGGTCCATCTTCAGTAGAAGAGGATGAACTGGAACAGAGAAAAGCAGAGGGAAGAGACAGAGAGGGGAGAGTAGGGGCTGATGCTGGACACGTCTCTGGTTACAGGCCCTATGGATATACAGTTTATCCTTTACTTCTTCCTTAACGGGGTGAGCCATTCAAATATATTGTAAAAAAACCTCTCTTCCCCTTGCTTAACCTTAAATTAGCTAGAATTGGGATTAGGGTTCTATTTTTGCAACCAAAAACTTATAGTAAAACATAATTAACCTATTTCCTTTGGATTATATATTTCCTTCTTTTTTTTTAAAGGAAAATATCATGGCAGGATATGCTAATTGTGTGCCTCATTATCCAATTTTACCTTCTTCCTTGTAACTTAAGGGAGATGCATTAGTTTCCTATTGCTGCTGTAACAAATTGTCACAAAATTAGTGGCTTGAAGCAACATGAATTTTTTTTTTTTTTTTCTTGCGGTACATGGGCCTCTCACTGTTGCGGCCTCTCCCATTGCAGAGCACAGGCTCCGGACGCGCAGGCTCAGCGGCCATGGCTCACGGGCCCAGCCGCTCTGCAGCATGTGGGATCTTCCCGGACCGGGGCACGAACCCGTGTCCCCTGCATCGGCAGGCAGACTCTCAACCACTGCGCCACCAGGGAAGCCCAACATGATTTTTTTATCTTACAGTTCTGGAGGTCAGAAGTCTAAAATGGGTTGATAGGCTGGGTTCCTTCTGGAGGCTCTAGGAAAGAATCTGTTTCTTTGCCTTTTCCAACTTCTAGAGGCTACATGCATTTCTTGGCTGAGGGCCACTTCCTCATATCACTCTGACCTCTGTTTTCAATGACACATCTCCTTCTGTGACTCTGACCCTTTTGCCACCCTTCTATAAAGGCCCTTGTGTTTACATTGGGCCCACCTGGATAATCCAGCATACTCTCCCCATCTCAAGATCCTTAACTTAATCACACCTGTAAAGTAACATATTTATGGGTTTTAGGAATTGGGACATGGGCATCTTTAGCAGACAATTTTTCTGTATGTCACAAGGGGCATGTTCTTCTTTACCTGTTTCCTCTTCTGATGGCTGGGATGTAAGTATAACAGCTGGAGCTCAAGCAACCACCCTGGGCCGTAGTTTGGAAGCCATGTGCTAAGGATAGGAGAGCAGCAATGGAGAAGGAAGATCTAAGATCTAATCAAATCAGGTGGCAGAAGCTCACCCTGATTAAAAGAACAGGATTTACAAGAAAATCTTCAACTTTACATCTTCTACACTTGAAAACCTGAATCCAGTAAGGTGACAGAAACATCATAAAAGAAACATTTTTAAAGTTACCGAGGTGATAGTATCATTGTTCAGGTAATTAAAAAATAATAACAGTTTTACATCCTTGAGTAAAATCTGATTTCATTAAATATTTTTATGTTGACTTTTTCTGCAAAGCAGGTTGCGGGGCTGGGGGGTGGGGAATGAGCCCTTTGTACTCTCATTCCCCATTGGGGCAATAATAAATTATATTATTCTCTCAACATCCCACACAAACAGCACATTAAGCAGTCTTTAGTGCTCTGTATTATTTCCTTCAATAGCAGTCATAAAAGAAATTCAAAGGAACACAAATATAGGTCAATGATAAGAACTCTTTTGTAATATGCAGTCACAGGGGTGTGTGTAATTATAGTGAAGATCAAGTCCATGGCATATTTCTCTGTGGAATGCCTATCCTTTGCGGGTAAAATTTAAGATGTTATTTATTTACCTATTTATTTAGCTTACCACTCTCAGTTTCCTTACCCTTTATTTTTCTTACCATATTCTTTACTACTTAATATTGTATATTGATTTGTTTTCTTGTTTTTCGCTCTCTTGCTAAAATGTAGACTCCATAGGGCAGGGTCTTGTCTGCCTACTCACAGGAATCTCCACAGTGTCCAATCACAAATGCCAGCTGCAAGGTGAAGAGTGACTGGAGGTGATACCGAAGGGGTATGGGGTGACTGGATCGTGGGGGAACTGAAGGGGCTTTGACTGGATCCTGAGGCAGTGGGATGTTGCAGAAAGGTATAAAGCTGACAGTTGCGGGTGTGTGACATGATCAGACTTGGATTTTAGATAATAATTCTGCGTTTGGTGTGGACAAAGGATTTGAGTTGATGGAACAGTCTGGAGGCAGGGACACCAGTGAGGAGCCTTCTGTGATATTTCAGGAGAGTGGAGATGAGAGCCAACCTAGAAAATTGGTAATAATGACAGTGATAATAACAATAATTTAACAAAGTTTGCTGCACAGTCACTAAAATTCATTTCTTAGACTACATTTCCCAGACTCCTTTGCAGTTAGCTGTGGCCATGTGATTATGTTCCAACCAACAGAATGTGAGCAGAAATAAAGAGCTCCAATTCCAGGCCTGACCCATGGGAATCTCCCATGCACACTCCTCTCTGTTCTTTCCCTTTTCTGGCTAATAGGGATGGAGAAGCCATGTACTGAAGGTAACTGGGAATCCATTAATGTAGGTCCTTGTAAAGCCATGTAGAGAAAAGTTGCCCCAATTGGAATGTTACTTAAATGAGGAAGAACTATCTGCTGTGTTTGAGTCATTGGATAATTCTAGCTCTTCGTTACAGCAGCTAATGTTAAACCTAATGAATTTTAGCACTCATTTTTGGCTAGGTACCATTCTTAATGCTTTCTATATGACAACTCATTTAACCTTCACAACAGTCCATTAAGTAACATATTATTATTATCCCCAATTTACAGATGAGGAATTTGCAATAAAGAAGGACTATGTAACCTACTGCAGTTACATAGCTGGGAAATGACAGAGCCAGATTTCAGAATTCTAGCTCCAGTATTTTAAGCAATATCTGGCAGTGGAGATGGATAGAAATTAATAGACTTTTTAAAAAAAGACAGATGTCCTTTCTTTTCAATTAAACATTCTGAAAAAAACAGAACCTTTAAAATGTTTAATGGTCCAGCATGAACATTAATTAAAATTGAAGTCATTATTTACAAAATAGTAATATTTCCCCAAAAAACTTAAAGAGATAAATTGCTTTTGGTTGGATTTTCTGGAAACAAACTCTGAAACTGAGGTTTCCAAGCAGGAGGTTTATTGGGAAGTGCTCCCTGAAAGTAAGGGAAGCAGGATTGGGCAGAGAGAGAAGTTGAACTATAATATAATCACAACAGAGAACTCAGCCTATCCCATGGGAAGCTCTGGAGCTGGGATAACCCTTCACAGTTATTCCATCAGGGCAGGAGGTCTGGGCTTTTTGTCCTGCTTCAGTCACCGAATGTGAGCTGCTGGCTGGGAGGGAATGTAAGCTTGGGTGAGGCAGCATCTTTGGAGAGGGATTTAACTATGAAGCAGTGCTCCCAGCACCTGAAGGAATGAGCAATGTGGTCTGGGAAGGGGGGTGGGCATGGAATCTTGTTGTTGCATCACAGTATTCACTATAGAAACAGTTCAGAATAAATAAGTACCGTATTTATAAATTTTAGGGTTGTTCCAGATTGCTCTACTGAGCCTCAGACTCACATAGCCCACTATTTCCTGATTGTGCCTGAAGCTTAAGGGGGTGTGTTGTGAAAAGATTGATGAGAGATGAGACTTCAGAGGTGAGCTGAGCTCGCGTGAGGGATGAAACGGTGCACCATGGAGCCTGGGTGAGAGGGAAGTCTGGTGGCAGCATGGAGATGGAGTAGCGCAGGGACGGACCCCTGGCAGGTGAACCATTCGGAGCAGTTGTACCAACCCACTGCTCCATGAGACCAAAGCATGAACCAGTATCAATGGGATGGAGGAGGGCTGAACTTGCAAGACATTTTAAGGGTAGTTTTTAATGGCTGAATGTGAAGATGAGGGAAGATTTGGAGCAAACTCTGTAGTTGTAGCTTAAGAGATTGTGTGAAAGGTGACTCTTGAAGGGAGATTGTGGTCATGTCCACTCTATGGGGGCCAGCATGAAATCTTGACTATCTTTTTAATTGACGAAACAAGAATTCCCTTTTCCTTTCTTCCTTCCTTCCTTCCTTCCTTCCTTCCTTCCTTCCTTCCTTCCTTTCTTTCCTTCTTTCTTTTTCTTTCTCTTCTCCTTTTTTCCTTCCTTCTTTAATTTTTCTTCTATTTGAGGAAACTTTCTGTTGCTTCCTCCTGTCCCTTAAAATGAGTTTTTCTTTCCATATGTAGTTGGTTTTTTCATTAATCTATATTAACAAAAATTTCTTTCATCATGTCTTCACCTTTTTGGTTATAAATCTAAGTGTACCCAAACAAAACATACACTTAAGTAAAACCAAACGAAGTTTTAAAGCACAGATAGGAAATCCATTTTTTTCTTTATATCTTCATTTTTTGGCAGTTCTGTCATGGCTCATACTGGAAGTTCTGATAACAGGCTTGGACTGTAGGTGCAATGAGAGGTGACATGAAGTGTGCTGGGCTTGGGCACAGTGTTACCTTGTGCGTGGCTGGTTGCTCTCAGGTATGTAGATGTACAAGATCGTTTAGTAAGGCCAGGTCTGAATGACCATATTATATCCCTTGGTGTACCCAATGAGTGAGCCGTTATGCAGCTCTGATCTTTGTACTACACCCCTTTTATTTTCTGGAGCAAAAGTAATCTTCTGACCTGATATAAACAAGATTAGAATCTAGCCTTGTGCAGGCTGCATTATTGCCAAGCAATTGGAAAACTTCTAATAGTGTAAAAAATTATTTTTAAAAGAAAAAAAGTTAGTAATTAAGTGAGAGCAAATCAGTGGAGATGACGTTGATGTTGTGTATACTCAGGGCAGCCAGATCAAATCATCATTCATTGAAAAACATTTATTGTGTAGGTTCTCTGTGCCAGGCACTATCCTAGATGTGCCAAGAATACAAAGGTGGATGAGACAGATGAGGTCCCATCTCTCACAGAATGTACCTCCTAATTATGGGAAACAGAAAAGAAGAAATAATAAGATAGTTTCCGATGTTTGCAAGTGCTCAGAAGAAAACAAAAGTTGGAATTCATTTGTTTATCCAGCCCTTTCTTCCCATTTCAAGAGGCTGCACTAGTGAGAAACTGGGTCTTTTAGGGACCTAGAAACGAGATAATGTGAACCCAAACCTATTGCCTGAATAGGTAAATTGACAGACTCTGGGGATTTTGTGGGTTGGGAGGGTGGGATTTTAAAACTTTGAGTATAAATAGGATAGATATAATTTAAACTCCTGCTTAATATTAACAGTTAGCTAGTAGAAACTACAGTGGGTGCTCTTTTAGCCAATTTCCACTTAAGCGACTCACAGGAAGAACAAGGGCTTTCTGTCCACTCTGTAAGGGCTCAGCTGGTGCTCGGAGCACACTGAACAGTCTGCCCACACGGGCCCATCTCTACCCCCAAGAGTTGAGTTTCACGCTGTCTGACAGTCAGAATTGTTTGTTCTTTAACATATTTGTGCCAGTTTTATTTGTTATTAAAATTATGCAGTTTACTTTAATATGACCTAACTAATGAAACATGAGTCTGGAAAGAGAGACAGACAGACAGAGAATTACTACAATGAAATTTAAATGGAATGCTTTGGAAAGGCTCAATAACGTCAAATGAGTTAATTAGCAAAGATTGGGAAAAATAATAAAATCTACAGTATTTTGTCCGTAAGTGTCTTTAAGTTCTCACCCACTACACAGGAAGAAAAAAATGGAAGTTAAAAATGAGATCATATGAGTGTGGTTTGGGTAAAAAGTGTAGGTTTGGAACCTTTCCAGTGAATTCATAGTGAGGGAAAGTGCCACAACCTTCTACCAGATTGTTGAGTACATTTACATTTATTTAAGTTAAAATATAAGATTTACAATATAAATGTATCCTTCCCTCCAGGGCCCCCACCCCCATCTCCGATTAGCTCATTAATTAGCAGTTCTGATTGTGTTGCATAAGAAGATTTTTACTGCATTGTAAGGTGTGTGTTCAGTGCAACGGGGACTCGCAATCCCTCCATTCAGAGAGCTTCAGAGTATAGTCCTAACATTATTAGATGAAGAATTTATGTCTTCCAGTAATTCCTTAACCTGAGCTACATCTTTTTATCGTTTGCACAGCAGAAGCAAAGAAAATATTTTCACTTTTCAGCAGCACCTTTTCACTGAGAATATCAAAGCTCCTTAAAGGACAAATTTCTAATTGAGCAATAATGCTTATATCCCCAGAGAGAGGTGGACAGAGATGATTTATTATCCTCTCACAGAGGATGTTAGACCCTTGCTAAGTAGCTAACAGATGTCTCCGTGCTGTCTCTCAGGAGAATTATGTTTCTGCTAATCTCCTGGCCACACTGTGTCCTGTTCCCTATTCTTAATAATTCCCGGTATTACAGAGAACTATGCGAGCATGAAAAGAGCGCTTGTCTGTGGCCAGGACATGTGGACTTAGACCCTGGCTGTGCCACTAACTCATGGGGTTTTGGACATTTTGGTCAGCCTTTCTGTGCCTCAGATCCGGTAAGATGAGGATGACGGTACTTGTCATACCAGCCAACCAGGTTGGGGAAAAAAAAATGTTTGTCAACAAATATGGACATTGTAGCTGCAGATAGTGAAACAACAGTGTTTCTTTTCATTTACCTTATTTCCATTTCAAAACATGGACCCGCTTTTTGTTAGGATATTTTTGATCATGTGTTGATTCATAGGTTCTGGTTTTGAACTTTCATTCTTGAGAGCAGAAGGGAAAGTCCTTCTTCA
This sequence comes from Delphinus delphis, assembly GCF_949987515.2. NCBI lineage: Eukaryota > Metazoa > Chordata > Mammalia > Artiodactyla > Delphinidae > Delphinus > Delphinus delphis. The sequence continues at coordinate 75,211,056 of NC_082693.1, read as the reverse complement.
GATGCTTTTATCCCAATCTTGCCCATCTACCCACCTTTACCATCTTTCAGTGACGATCCCGGACTCATAATAAGAGTATGTAAGGAAAGGGTAAGACTGTGGTAGGATACTGGTCTAATTGAATTCTGAACTACAAGACACCAGTAAGTGGTAGCTGTTTTCTAAAGGTTTTGAGTGACTCATTGTATCTTTTCACTCATTCACAGAAATATTGCCGATAATGGCCAAAAAAGAAAAAAAAAAGTGAAATATACTTAATTTCTAGCAATAGGGAAGTATTCAAGTAAATGATGGTATTTCCATACAATGGAAGGCCATCGTTATGAGCGAATATTTATAAAAAGATATTGTAGATGAGTATTTTCTGGCATAAAATGACAGGCATGATTAAGTGAAAAAGCAACCCCAAATGGGCAGCACGATCTCATTATTATTTTAAAAAACAGGTACTGAAATAAAACGTACTTAGAAGGATAAACAGTGGCTGTCTCTGGGTGATGGGATTACAGAAATAAACTTTCCTTCTTTATACTTACCTACATTTTCTAAATTTCTATGATGAACATATGTTGCTTTTGGCAAAAGAAGAAAACTGATTTAAATTAAAATTCTATTGATGAAAAAGCTGCTTGTGGGAATGAACAACAACATTTTGAAAAAAAATAAATGCCAACTCTAAGGATGGAAAACTTTTAAAATAGGAAGGATAGAAAATGGGCAGAAGACCTAAATAGACATTTCTCCAAGGAAGATATACAGATTGCCAACAAACACACGAAAGGATGCTCAACATCACTAATCATTAGAGAAATGCAAATCAAAACTACAATGAGGTATCACCTCACACTGGTCAGAATGGCCAACATCAAAAAGTCTACAGACAATAAATGCTGGAGAGGGTGTGGAGAAAAGCGAACCCTCTTGCACTGTTGGTGGGAATGTAAATTGATACAGCCACTATGGAGAACAGTATGGAGGTTCCTTAAAATACTAAAAATAGAACTACCATATGACCTAGCAATCCCACTACTGGGCATATACCCAGAGAAAACCATAATTCAAAAAGAGTCATGTACCACAATGTTCATTGCAGCACTATTTACAATAGCCAGGACATGGAAGCAACCTAAATGTCCGACAGATGAATAAAGAAGATGTGGCACATATATACAATGGAATATTACTCTGCCGTAGAAGGAAACAAAATTGAGTTATTTGTAGTGAGGTGGATGGACCTAGAGTCTGTCATACAGAGCGAAGTAAGTCAGAAAGAGAAAAACAAGTACTGTATGCTAACACATATATACAGAATCTTAAAAGAAAAAAAAAAAGGTTCTGAAGAACCTAGGGGCAGGACAGGAATAAAGTCTCAGATATAGAGAATGGACTTGAGAACACGGGGAGGGGGAAGGGTAAGATGGGATGAAGTGAGAGAGTGGCAATGACATATATACACTACCAAATGTAAAATAGATAGCTAGTGGGAAGCAGCTGCATAGCACAGGGAGATCAGCTTGGTGCTTTGTAACCACCTAGAGGAGTGGGATAGGGAGAGTGGGAGGGAGATGCAAGAGGGAGGGGATATGGGGATATATGTATACGTATAGCTAATTCACTTTGTTATACAGCAGAAAGTAACACACCATTGTAAAGCAATTTTACTCCAATAAAGATTAAAAAGAAAATAGGAAGGATAAATTTCATTCTTTTTTAAAAGGATGGAGTCAATGACAAATGTTTGAAATAAATGAATTATCAATTGGAAACCTATTTCTTCTGAGCTGAATTCTACCTTAAGTTGCTTCTAAAATTGACTTACATCATGGTAAATAAGCATGATATTTTGAAATACCTAAATTAAACAATAATAAATAGTAATACAATGTAATTTTTTTCTTTTCTGGCAAAACATCACTATAAAACAAATTACCTTATAAAACAGAGAGCAGATGTATTTATCTTTCCCATCGTAATAAAAGCAGTAGGTTACCAAGTGCCTTCTGTGTGCCTATGTGTCAGATACTTGGAATGTTAACTTTATTGGTTAATTTATTTAATTATAACTGCCTTAGGAGAAAGGTATTATTGTATTCATTTTATAGTTGCTGAAAACTAAAACCCCAAAAGTTGTTTCTTACCCAACTGTTAAGTAGCAGAACCACATACCTTTTAAAAAATTACTTAACAAATATTTTGTTGAATCCACTCTGTGCTAGCTAGCCATCATGTGCTGTATGCTGGAAATGCACCAATGAACAAGACACTGTGGTCCCATCCTTCAAAAAAGCTTACATTCTAGTTGGATGACATGGAGCAAATAACTATAAGTGTGATGAATCTTACAAAATGGGAAACACAGGATTGAGGGGGGAGTTAATCTGGTTTGCAACATCTGTCCTATGTACTAAACATTTAAACTGAGATATGAATAGGAGTTAACTGGGGGAAGAGTAGGTGTGAAAGAGTATTCCTGGTAGAGGGAATGGTACATGCTAATGCATGGAGATGATATTTTGATACAATAATCTAGCATAACTAACCGTCCACACTCTGGCTTAAAACTGTAAGCATTTTTTTCTCTCACATGGGTCTGTGGATCAGCTGCAGCCCAAATGCAATCACACAAGCCCATTAAAGACCTTGTGTCATGTTCAGGAACGTTTCATTGGCTAAAGCTAGCTGTATGGCCAAACCCCAAATCCATGAGATAGGGAAAATATTTTACCCACAGTGGATAGTACTTCAAAATCACATAACACAAGATGTGGATGAATAATTTAATACAGGAAAAAATTGTGAACAGTGATTCAAACAACCACCCCTGGATTTTTTAAGGAGCCTGTTGCCAGTGTGGCTGAAGTATAATGAGATGGGGAGAGATACTGCTTGCTGGCTTCTCTTATTACTCGTTGTCCTTGGGAACTTCTTATTCTAGAGATTATATATATGTGTGTATACATAAGCTCACTCCAAAAATAAGCTCACTCCTAAAGATAATGGCTTATCCAACTTCTACCCGAACTTTGTTTCCAAAGAGTTGACCAACATTGAAATACCATGGTTATCCCACAGGATTAATATAGTGTTGATTGAATTAAATGTTCCTCTGTAATGCACCAGTGTTGGGTCTCTGTGTGACAGTAGCGCATTCAGAAGTTATGCCTCAGAGCCGATGAAGCCAGTGTTTGGGCCCCTGAGCAAACAGCGTTAAATTTGGTTGCTACTCACTCTCCTGGAATGGAGGTCAGCTATTTTATACACAGTGAATGAGACAAACTAGTCATAAAACGTGAGGAAACATCTAATTTGACTACTTTATCCCACGAAACATAATCTTCTATTTGGTAACATCGTTTTGATAATGTTACGAGAATAGTTCAGTTTATTTTTACCCATTGCTGTACAGATACATTCATCTGCTTTACAAGTGCTAATGCCTGAATGAACAGGTGTGGAGACATGAGTTGGGCAAATACAAACACATACAGTTCATGTGTTTAACAAGCGTGGACTTTTTTTTAAAAAGAAGATGCATTCAACACAGCCAGCCACAGCATTATTAGCTGTAATGGTATATTCTGCCACAGAAAACTGTCTTAGTTTCAGTTGAGGCTATTCCTTTTTTTCCTTTTGCTGATAAGAAGAGATTAAATAGAAATCACTTGAATAATCCTGTTCAAAAGCCAAAATTTCCCCTTCATTTGTAAAAGCTCAGTTTTACAATCTTGAGGATTTAAAACAGAATCTACTAGCCTTTCTGACAATTCTTATCTCCCATAAAAACGAAATTTTTGTTAGCTAGCTCACAGTAAATTTTGTTTTAAATCATGTGTTGTTTCAAGGGAAATCAGTGGTTCTAATAAATATAATGGATTTGGAGCAATTCTTTTCCCCTCGTTTTGTTCACAGTTAAGTAAGCCTTCTGCTTGGTTACATTATTGTATTTTATTACTAAGTTTGCAAAGCTGCCTTTAAGAAAGGCTGCAGTTTTCTGGTTTCCTCTTCTGATATACTTTGATTCTTCTTGTTTGAGCACCTTTTCATCTTTATGGGTACTTTCTTGATCTTTTAGCCTGACATCCCTTCAAAAGTCAGTGCAATGTGTACATACCAAGTAATAGCAGCATTTAGAGATGACCCCCTCTCATATTAATACATTCCTTAAGTGGAAATGCAAGTAATAGGAAGAAAAATACCCTAATTGTCAGAAACAACTGCGGTCCTAATTGCTTCCTGGTGGTTAGTCTTTTAAAAGGGCTGTGGGAATCTTCTGCTTGTGTGTCTGTTGAGATGTCATTCCATATGTTTAAGATGCATTGATTTCCATGGGCAAATCACTAGGGCTTGATTACAGAGAGCTGGTAGACCAAACTTGGGCTTAATTCATATGTTCTGTTCACAGGTCTCTCATTTCCCAGTGAGCTATTTGTTCAACTAAGAAATTGACTGACTTAGTTTTTCCTCCTGAAAAAATGGAAATAGTACTATTATTTTTACAGCAGCTTTTAAATGTTTGAGTCCAACCAAATGAAAGTTGTAGCTGCATTGCAGTATTAGAAACATAAATTTGATTAATATTTCTCTCCCAGTTCTCCTCTGCCCCACAGAATTAACTTGTTCACCTGAACTGACCAAATTAACTTAGTGTTTTGCCATTGTATAGACCCCAAACTTTGCAGAATTACAACCTCAAATGATATGGCTATATGGTTTTTAAAACTTTAAAAAGTTTAGAAAAAGAACCTTTAATATCAGCTGATACAGCTTTTTAGAAAAATGATAGGATTATATCATATCACCTTTTGCAGGACAGTATAGGATTTAAATAAAAATTTACTGTGTATATTACTGAATTAAATCATGTAGTTTTATATATTTTGACTAGACATGAGTTAGCCTGCTGTAGTAAGAGAATTTGAAGCTTAAAAGACCTGAATATGAATTTTGTTCCTTTCTATGTCATCCCCCCAAACCCAACTGTACTAAGTCTTATCTGTAAAATGGGCCAATACTTATTCTCCCTACCTCCTTGGGGTGTTTGTAAAATTCAAATAGTGTAATAGGTATAGGCACTGTTTGAAAACTGTAAAAAACCATACAATGTGACTTTAAAAGAGAATTTAGACATGTTTTGCTTTCACTGTTACTGTTTAATAACAGTTAACTGTTAAATTGTTTTACATATTAGAGTTTCTGGCCAATACATGAAGAAAAGGAAATATAAAGGTTGGATGAGCAGACTTAATCAACAGACTAAAATAAGGGATTTCAAAAAATAAATAAATAGGGCTTCCCTGGTGGTGCAGTGGTTAAGAATCTGCCTGCCAGGGCTTCCCTGGTCGTGCAGTGGTTGAGAGTCTGCCTGTTGATGCAGGGGACACAGGTTTGTGCCCTGGTCCAGGAAGATCCCACGTGCCGCGGAGCGGCAAAGCCCGTGAGCCATGGCTGCTGAGCCTGCACGTCCGGAGCCTGTGCTCCGCAACGGGAGAGGCCACAATAGTGAGAGGCCCGCGTACCGCAAAAAAAAAAAAAAAAAAAAAAAAGAATCTGCCAGCCAATGCAGGGGACATGGGTTTGAGCCCTGATCCGGGAAGATCCCACATGCCACGGAGCAACTAAGCCCGTGCGCCACAACTACTAAGCCCGCATCATAACTACTGAAGCCCGCATGCCTAGAGCCCGCGCTCCGCAACAAGAGAAGCCACCGCAATGAGAAGCCTGCGCACCGCAACAAAGAGTAGCCCTCGCTCGCCACAACTGGAGAAAGCTCGCGTGCAGCAACGAAGACCCAACGCAGCCTAAATAAATTAATAAATTAATTAAAAGTAAATAAATAAAATAAAATAAGGGATTTCAGTAAGGATGGTGAATATCTGATCAGTTTTTAAAAGTTATTAGTCTTTATCAACTTTAGCAAAGCCATCTAGAAAATCCAATAGAAAATAAGATAGCAATTTTACAGTATAAAGCATGTAGGATATAACAAAGTCTTTCCTGAGAAAATTTTAAACTTAATTACATATTTTAAAAGAAGAGCTGGAAAAACAGAAAGATATACCATATCTTTGACATTTAGTTTCCCTTAAAATTACCTATAAATTCAGTGTCAAAATTATGGCAAGGATTTTTTGAGACCTCGACATACTTACTCTAAATTTATACAAAGGAATAAAGGTTCATGATACCTAAGTCAATTTTGAAAAGGAAGAGCAAAGAGGAGGGATTCACCTTCCCAGATAAAAACAGTGTGGAACTGGTGCAGAAGCAGTCAATTAAATCTATCAAAAAAAATAGAACATTAGAGATGGAACCAGGTCTACATGGGAGACTACGGGGATAAACATGGTACCATAAATCAGTGGGAAAAGGATGAATTGTCTAAAACTCACTACTTGGTAGTGGGGAAACAGCTCATTATACAAAGAAAATAGATTGGTTCACTATCTAAAGCATATACAAAGGAGAAATCCAGTGTGAAAGTAAAAGTATAAAGCTACTAGAAGAAGGTACTGGAGGTGTTGAAGAAGATCCTCAAAATCTAAGCTGTAAGTTGAAAATTTAGTAAATTTGACTACATTTTAAAAATTAAGAATTTCTGTTAGAGGACAGACACAATAAGTAAAGTTAAAATGTGACAGAATGAGAAGAGATTTGTAATATCTAAAATTCACAAGAGATTAATATCTAGAAGACAGTCAAGAAGCTTCAGTTTCCCCATTTTTAAAATGGAGATTGCTGTACACCTGAAACCAATACAACATTGTAAATCAACTATACTCCAATAAAATTTTAAAATAAAATAAAATGGAGATAATAATAATAGAAAGTGAAGTGCTCAAGGCAGAGCCTGGCATTAATTAATGCTTACCATTTGCTTTTATTAGTTTATCTGTTCTTGTCCTCTCTGACAAAACATATTTTTGTGGTGAGCCTGAATTTCCAGTTTCTGCGTGGTTTTATGTTGCTAGTTTATGGAGTTATGGAGAAATGTATGTGCAAATATCTAGCTAGTCTCACTGTCCACAATCCTGTTTGATAAATATCCCTGGATAAGCCAATGGTTAAAAGAAAAGAAGGGAGATATTAGTCGCAGCGCCCATGACACGGAGGTGAGCAAAATGCTACATGCACCACTGCAGCTGTGGAACCAGCTGCCAAGGGCACCTGCCAGGTGATGTAGTAAGAAGAGTATGCTTCATGGCTTGAGGTGTGGATCTTGTAACTGTCATGTTCCATCCTGCCTGAGGCTGGGACCCGAGACTGCTGTGGACAGAGGACGGAAAGACTAAGTGAAGCAGCTCCCCACTCCTTAGCTCTTTGTCCAGGTGTCTTGTATGACTGTGGTTGGTGGGAGGACCACGTGGGTCAGCCCTGTCCTGCTGGGTTTCCTGGGGACTCCCATCCCAGGGGGACAGGCTGGCCACAGAGAGATGGCTTTGCTCACGGTCAACCAAACCTGCTCTCTGAAAGCAGAGCTTTGTCTTTTTCTGCTTTATGACCTCAGCTTCGGGGAAGGCTTTGGCTCCACAAGTGTGGCCCAACCAAAAACATGGATGATGACACACAGGACAGAGGGCAGTGAGCTGTACTCAGCGGCAGTGACCTGAGCTGGGTCCCCTCCTTGGGCTTGGGGGGAGATAAAGCTGTCCTTCTGAAAGGGAAGAAAGGGAAACTAATGATAACTCTGTGCTGGACATTGTTCCACACACTGTCTCCTTCAATTCCCTGCAAACCTGTAGGATGAATGTTCTTATCCCCATTTTACAGATGTGAAAACTGCAGCTAGAAAGGGAAAATTTCCCAGCTTGTAAGTGACCCAGTGAGATTTGAACCCTAGGTCTGTTTGACTCTGAGACTCACGGTGATTGTTTTGTTTGGTTTCTTTTTCACTGCGCTACTCTCTTTATCTGTGGACTTGGGCTGGAGCAGGTGGGGCTGGGATCTATGGCTTGGTGGAGTCCAAGTAAGAATGTATGGGTAGTCCCATCCGTATCTGATCTTGGTGGGCAGTTCAGTTAGGTTGTAGAAAGATAATTACACTTAGTGCTGGTTTTAGCTGTGGCTTTGATTTCTCAGCAAAAACTGTGTTCCTATAAAATAACGTGATCCTTGAAGTGTTGTCCTTTGCTTGTCATTCAGAGAAGCCCGCACTTCCAGGAGACACTCTGTATCCCAAGGATTGATTCCCTGCCCAGGAAGGAAACCAGGCAGGCCTTCCAAGACAGAAAGCACTTGCTCCCAGGTGGAATTTCATTTCTCTGTACTTTGGGGATCTGACAGGTGCTTTGAAGAACTGGCTTCACTAGCCATTAACAGAGACGTCTTTTGTCCACATATCTGCAACTGACTTTTCTTTGCGCTTGAGAGATCACATGTTTTTTGTACTGTGCTTTTTGGAGGTCAGCAGGGTTGCCAGAGCCACACGTTCTTGCCCCTGTCTCTAAGGCCCAAGTCAATGACTAATAACGATAACAATCACGATAGGGATCATTGCAAACCATTGACTGTGTATTTGCTATGTGCTGGGCCATGTAGCAAGTTCACTTTATATTCACAACAACCCACTGAAGTACAGGCATACCTCAGAGATATTTTGGATTTGGTTCCAGACCACTGAAATAAAGTGAATATTGCAGTAAAGTGAGTCACATGAATTTCTGGGTTTCCCAGTGGATTGAAAAATTATGTTTATACTCTATGGGAGTCTATTGAGTATGCAATAGCATTATGTCTAAAAAAATACACACTTTAATTTAAAAATGCATTATTGCTAAAAATGCTAACCTTCATCTGAGCCTTCAGCAAGTCATAGTAGTAACATCCAAGATCACTGATCACAGATCACCATAACAAATATAATAACGAAAAAGTTTGAAATATTGTGAGAATTACCAAAATGTGACACAGAGTCATGAAGTGAGCAAATGCTGTTGGAAAAATGGCACTGATAGACTTGTTTGATGCAGGGCTGCCACAAACCTTCAATGTGTAAAAAATGCAATATCTGTGAAGCCCAATATGTGAAGCCCAGTAAAACGAGATATGCCTGTGTGTATTGTTTAGGATTGGCTTGACTGCAAGTAGCAGAAATCCAGCTTCAATGGCTTAATCAAATGAGGGATTTGTAAATAAATAAATAATCTGCAGTCTCTAAAAAAAAAAAAATGAGGGATTTGTTTTTCTCATGTGATAAGAAGTCTAGCATCAAGCACTTCAAGGGGAGCATGGGGGCTCCATGATGCCATCAAGAACGAAGGCTCCTTTTCTGGGGGCTTTCTTCCTCATATTTGCAACATGGCTGTTCTACTTCATGCATTACAACTGATTTTTAGATAGAAAGAAGGAAGAAGGGAAAAAGCTAAGTGGGAAAAACTAAAATGGTGGATGTAAGCTGAATTGCCCCCTCTAACAAGCTTTCTCAGAAACCCCAGCTGACACCTTCAGTTGCTCACTGTCCAGAACTGTATTGCGTGCCCACACCTAGCTGCAAGGGAGTCTGGCACCCAAGATTATATGAGTGAGCACCTTGGTTGGGAAGGAAGAAAGGAGGAATGGGTATTGGCTAGCTAACCAGCAGTGCCTGGCTTATCTAGTTAATACTTGTTCAAAACTTATAGATAAGAAAAATGAAATTAGAGAAGTAACTCTGTTACTCCTAGCTAAAAAGTGACAGAGCCCAGACCCAAGTCCAGGTATGTCTGATTCTGAAGCCACATTTCTAAAAGTTCTGCTAGAATTTGTTCCTGATGCTTGGGGGTATCTGTGCTAGAGAACAGAGGACTTTAGGGGGCTCTGTTATGGAACAGAAGAGGGATTGATTTGTCCGCTTCTTGAGAATAGTGTGAAGATCAACACGTGAAAGATATGAAAAGGCAGATTGTGGCACAAGGTGAGGAAGTGGTTTCTGACAATTAGTAATTAATTGTTCTATGGGCTGGGTAGCAAACTCATTTGTGTAGAAATTAGATTACCCATCAGAGGAGATCCCTGAACTGACTGCAAGCTTGGGTCTAGGAAACAAAAGCAGCTGAGATAGAATAATCATGATTAGAGGAAGACTTCTGGATTAAATGTAGAAGACTCCTGATTTGTCAGAGCTATAGTGATCATACAGTTAATTTATGGTCCAACCTAGGGCATTTTTTAGAGTAAAAGGGGGATTTATTGCTAATTACACTGGGACAAATGGCATATCCCAGGATCATCACAGACCTGTGGGTTCCCTAGGCAGAGGCTCCTGATGAATAAAGGAATGGAGAGGCCTGGACTTCATAGCGGGAAGCAGCTAGGGGAATCGTCAGAAAGGTCAAACACCCCCAAGCCAGATCCCATTTCCATAGGCTGGATCTTCTGAGAGGCCCTTCTTTGTCAGTGATGGAGTTTAGGGATAGGTGTTGGAATCTGATGGGCAGGACAATGTGTGACATTGAAATATTCACCTGACACAGACGCTTGTGCCTGAGTCTCCTCTAATATGACTCGTTTTTAAGAGACATTAAGAGACGCAGACCTACTAGAGAATGGACTTGAGGACACGGGGCGGGGAAGGGTAAGCTGGGACAAAGTGAGAGAGTGGCATGGACATATATACACTACCAAACGTAAAATAGATAGCTAGTGGGAAGCAGCCGCACAGCACAGGGAGATCAGCTCGGTGCTTTGTGACCACCTAGAGGGGTAGGATACTGAGGGTGGGAGTGTGGGAGGGCGGGAGACACAAGACGGAAGAGATATGGGGACATATGTATACGTATAGCTGATTCACTTTGTTATAAAGCAGAAACTAACACACCATTGTAAAGCAATTATACTCCAATAAAGATGTTAAAAAAAAAAGAAGAGACACTGAGCTTGGATCATGCTGTGTTCCTTCCTGAGTCATGAACCAGAACCGTTCTAGGCTAGGAAGGAAACTGGATTTCACATATCCCCAAATCCTTCTGAGCCTTTAAAAACTGCCTTTCTACTTAGCTCAGTGACCTTGGGCAAGTCACAACCTCTCTCTATGCTTTGGTTTTTCCTTTAGTGGAAATAGAATGGAAATAATTGTTACCCAAGAGAAAAAAGTGATTCAAGGTTTTCCAATGAAAAATGCCACATGGAGCCAAGTGATATTATTATTTTTATGACAGTTATTAGCAGAGCTGCTTCTTGTCCCATCCCCTCTCATTAGGCCACTGAGCATGAATAAACACGGGTTCAGCCAGTGGCTGGTATTTGATGATGTTGGCACTGGAGATGAAGGGAAGGAATTTCTCTCTGGTTTGTGTTTCACTATTAACCTCCTCATGCCTGGATCTCAATGTTTACTAGTGTGGAAACTGGAGACCAGCGGGAGTCTCAGCTAGTGGTTTCATAACAGGGGCAGCCTATTCAGGAAAACTTTTAATAATGATGCTATTAAAATACTGTCTTCAACCCTTCCTTAACTCCTTTCTTCAATAGACATCGATTGTCTCTGTGTGCCACGTTCTCTTTCCCAAGCATATGACAAGATGTATAATGGCAAACATTAAGCTCTCTGATGTTTGTTGAATCAAGGAATATGGTGGAGATGTAAGGTTCGGAGAGCTGGTCTTCTGCTGTAATTTTACATCTCTCTTACCTATCTTGATGCCTGAGAAACATTTCTAAATGCAAAACTGCTTTTTTACCCATTTATTAAAGAGTCAAGACCAAATTTCTTTTTTTTTTTAAATTGAGTTATAGTTGATTTATAATATTATGTTAGCTTCAGGTGTACAACATAGTGATTCAAAATTTTTATAGCTTATACTCCATTTATAGTTATTATAAAATATTGGCTATATTCCCTGTGCAACACTTTCTGTGGCTTATTTATTTTATACATAGTAGTTTGTACCTCTTAATCCCCTACCGCTATCTTGCCCCTCCCCCCTCCCCTCTCCCCACTGGTACCAAATGTCTTAATAGAGCATAAAAGAACCTTCAGGATTTGGTCCCTGCTCCCCTTTCGGTCTCATCTCTCACCAAGCCTCTTTAAGGACCACCAAGGTCCAGCAATTGGGACTGTCCTACAGGCTCCTGAATATTTAGTAAACATACTAGATTTTGTGCGTCTTGTGGTCTCTGTTGCAACTAATCTCGGTGGTGCTGTTGTAACGTGAAAGCAGCCATGGACAAAATGTACATGGGTCGGCATGGCTGTATCCAAATAAAACTTTATTTACAAAAACAGGTGGTAGGTCAGATTTGGTCCATGGGCTCTAGTTTGCTCGACTCTGCTTTAGATCTTAGCTCATGCTATGTTCTTTCACTTCCTACATTAAACACCTCTTCCTCCCCCATTTATCTGGCTACTACCTATTTAATGTCACCTCAAGCCTGAGGCCTTTCTCTACTACCCTGGGTAGCACTGACCACTCACACCATTGTATTCTATATCTACCACCTGCCTATCTGTGTTTTCTCCCCTTACTTGATTGTAAGCTTTATTCCTTCATTCATGCATTCATTGATTCATTCATTCAACATTGTTTAATGAGCGCACGCTATGGGGCAGAGTTGATGACTTCTTAGTCTTTGTACAGCACCTAGATGAAAGCCTAGCACATAAAACGTGACTAATACATGCTTGTTGAATAAAAGGACGTAGAAAATAAAGAAGTCCATTGCCAAAGAGATATTTGTGTCTTTGGTGTAAGTGCCTAAAAGTGGGGAATGGTCTTGATTTGGAAACCTCTCCGTTGTGCAGAAGGATTAGGACAGTTGATTGCATTTGGAGTGTTCCTTTCAAGGTTTCTATAGCCTGATCTGGCATAGTTTGGTGGCTCCTACCTGTTGTCCAGCCTCATCCCCTTTCCTAAGTCCCCAGGGTCCTGCTTCTGGTGACCCTGTATGGCAGGATCAAGGGCAGCAGCACCAACTCCCAAACTCCTTCACGGGCAGGACTCACGTGAGTTTGAAGTTTACCAACAAGGTGTCAGCATAGTGTAGTGGTTTCTTACTTTCATTTTAAATAGAAGATCTTTTAAATGGAAGCATTTCCATTGCTTCCTGAGCGAGCAGGGCTATAAGAAGCTTAAACAGCTCACAACATGGGTATATTGACATTGCCTCCTTGCAGAGTCTGAATCAAATTTTTTTTTCATCCACAGTCTCTGGCTCTTTGAGAATGACCCTGAGGTAAATGTAAAAATGAAGCTCCTTGGTTACTCATACTACAGCAATTACTTCATGGTGCCATGGACCCCAAAATATTTGAAGTAGGGCATGAGCCGTTTTCTTAAATTTACAACCCATCTAAATGTAAGCAGAACATTTATTTAATTGGTTGTCACCAATAGAACCAAAATGACTTCATTCCGTTCAACCTGGTCAGATGTAGTTTTTCAGTGGTTACCGGAAGGTTATGGGTTTGTAGTCAAGAGGCAGAGAAAAGAAAATGGTTACAGCTGGTGACAAAACAAACACAAAACCTCTACACGTTTCTCATGTTACAAGAGCAAATAGGAAAGGAGCCCCACCTGGAGATTGTAGCACAGAGTGTGTGCTGGGTAAATACTAGAGAAACTGGAGAGAAGGTTCTGGGTCTCTTCACCTATTTTATTTATTTATTTATTTTTTAATACAAGAAGCCAGCAAGGAAAGTGGCAGCTGAACAGAGTATGAGGTTGTCATTCATGAACTCACTCCCACAGGTAATAGAAAATTAAATAAATCAAAGTTCCATTGTGACAGGGCCCCTTTCATGGATGCATCTGTAACCTGCCTGACCTGACATTTTAAGAATGGTTACTTTTGTGAGGGAACGCTGGTGAGAAGAAATGATGTGCCTGGTGATTCGGAGGAGGAAGGGAGGGAGCAGGGTTGTAAACTGACCTTTGGTTACAGAAGAAAAACAAAGCAGTGTTGCTAAATGACCAAGGCCGCAAAGGGTAGTAAACACAGCAAGGACACAGTGGAGAATGTGTGGTATTCGTGAGCTAACCCCATTGCAACACTCATGCACTGCGGTGGTAAGAAAGTTCTGGCAAGTTCCTCCTTTAGTGAGTTGTTCCCAAAGCACATTTTGAATGGATTCATAATAACGTCTGTGTGTGTGTGTGTTTAGGTGGGCAAGACATTGGCAAATGAGTTTCATAAAAAAAAAATGAGCTGCTTGCCTGAGGTATTAAAAAGTTTAAAATAAAATACAGCCTTTGCCTTGTTTCTGGCATGAACAAATACTTTACTTTTGGCAATTCTCATCAAAATTTGAGTGTCACTGTTTGATAATGTCTATCAGAATTAAAATTCACATATCTTTTGACTGCGATTCCATTTTAAGGCATTGATTCATCACTCGATTCAGATATGTGCAAAAATACGTTTGTGGGAACAAAGGATTGGAAACCACCCATTTGTCTATCGGTAGGGGGCTGGGTAAATTTTGGGACATCCATACAATGGAATATAGTGCAGCTGTTGAAATGAAAGAGGTAAATCTAAGTGTAAGGATTTACAATAAACTCCACAATATCTTGTTAAGTTTCACTAAGGAACAGAGGAGTATGTGTAAGAAAGGGAGGGGCACATATGCTTGTATATACATAGAAAATTTCTGGAAGGATACCCAAGAAATATAGTAGTGGATGCCTCTATGGAAAAGACTGTGAGACTGGGTTCCAGAGGTTGATAGAAATTTATTTTCCACTCCTAATGTTTTGCACTGTTTGAAATTTTTATTGGCCTGATACGCAAATCATTTTTAAAAAAGAATTCTAAAGGAAATGTCATTCTTCCCAATTAATTAGGGTTTTGCTGGTGGTGATATCAGTGCCCAGTGAAACAGACTGAAATATATGGTTTGATTCATGGACTAAATGGTTTAAAACCCTACAGAAAAAGACATCTTTCAGTTAAGTGTGCATTTGGGAAGAGGATTTCAGTAACTAATGAATATTAAAAACATTGATTGGGGGTGCTATTTTTATGCTGACAGTTTGGAATCCTAAAGAGCTGTGTAGAAAGCCCAGTACCTCTCCCCAGTAAGTCATGGCAAATGTCCTTTCACGTTGAAGGGTCACCCTGGCCTGCAAAATCATTAATTAAAGCCTTCTAACTTCTCGTACATTCTAATTCCATAGCTATTAAAGAGTCATCATTGCCATTTCTTTCTTTGCCTGTGGATGGCTGAAGAATGATTGAGAGGATAAACACCCATTGATTTATCTACATTAAATAATACCCTGCTCGTTCCCAGGAGCTGATAAACTTGGTGGCCTTTAGAAACCAGTCACGTGACAGCAACCTAGCAACCTCCCTCTGAAGTCGGGCTCACGGGTGGGGTGGGCAGGGTGGGTGGGGTGGGGGTGATGATAAGTGCAGAAGAGTGGCAACTAACACACATTCTTTTCTGCTGAATCAACACATTGTGTTTTGGGATAGGGTATATGACAGTATACCCTTCATTTAACCTTTAGTACCCTGTGTTATCTTTTGTAGGTTTACTGTTAATTAATGCTTCATTTGTCTATGCCTTCTCTCTTCTCAGAGTGTGAGCTCTTTAAGTGCCAGACTAGTGTCTTCATTCATTCATTTGTTCATTTATGGAACAAATATTTAATGCATTGCTGCCACATGTGGATCCTTCGCTAAGCCCTGGGGGATGTAAAGATGAATAAGACATATTCCTTGCTTTCAAGTCACTCACAGTCTACTAGTCTCTTCACAGTCTAATAGTCTCATTCAGATTTGTATCTCCCAAAGTTACTGACACAGAAATGTTTAACAAATGTTGAGAAATTGAGAAACTGCTCATGCTATGAACCCAGGACCGTGCCATGATACTGTGGGTGCACATTAAATTTTTACTGACGAGATTTCAGTAAATCACCAATTTCTTGAGACCTCTTCAATAATAGCATTTAGAAACACAGTTTCTTCCATAGGTCAGACATTTCTAGACCTGGGAACGAATGCTTTTAGGGCTGGCATTGAGGACAACAATTATTCTAACCCAACAATAACCAGGGCTATAACCTCCTGAGGAAGTGGGTTCATTTTCACATGGATAAACAGCTACACCAACAAAGAGCACAGGAAGAGGGAAGGCGATCAGGGAAGCTAACATTTCCTGAGTGCTCACTCACAGCCTGAAACTCCACATGCTTCACTTCATTTAGTGAACAAGACCCGAGGAACACAGTAATACTGATGTGGAGAATAAGAAATGAATGTTTTCAATATTGGCCTGGGGTTAGTAGGTCACAGATATATTTGTAGGTATGTATACATATACTTATAACTTAAAATTAAATATTTACCAAGCACTCTTCTAGATGCTGGGTGCCTAAGGAGGTATAAGCCATAGTCTGTGCCCTCAATTAGGCAAATGATATAAAGAAACACATACAAAGATAACCACATGAAAATTATATAATGGTACCCGAGAGGATTTTAGAGCTGCTGGATCCATAGTGAACATTTAATCCAGAGTTTGCTAAAATGGTGTGTGCACTTCACAGGTGGCCTGCAAGCTGATTTAGATATTATAAAAGTATTTTTAAATTTCATTAGGTATTTATTTAAACACGTGTTAGAAAAATCTATAATTACCATATCTAACCCTTGACTATACGGATATTCTCTCTTACTGTGAGGCTACATATGAAAGTGAGTTGATCTGAAGATTATCTGAAGGAAAATATCAAGTAAGAGCCAGGATGTGATTCAGGGATATGGTAATGATTCTACAAGTGTTATCTGAATAACCTGAGTTTGGAAAATGCAGATAAAGTCCAATTTCTGGGCTGCAGAGAGGTTAATGAGTTCTCCAAGGTCAGAAAGTCAGTAAAGAACACAGACCAGAGTCTGGTCACCTGACTGGTCCTCTGCCCCCACATCCTCATTCAATCACTGCTTCCTATTTTGCAGATGACGAAACTACAGCACTGAATTACATGTCCTCTTTTGGTGCAGCAACTCACGTGAGAATCTGCAATGTAGAAAAGATAGAACTGGTCCCATGAAAAATTAAAATTGACATATTTCTAGAGTACTCAACTGTGCATGCCAGTATTATAAAAATATCATACTTACTAATTTATGGTCACCCCCAAACCACCCTGTGAGATATACTTAGCTATTTCTACCATCCCTCTTTTCATAGGGGGAAATTAAGGAACAAAGATCAAATACCTTTCCTAAGATTATAACTTGCAAAGCTGGGATTTGAACCTACATCATTCAGCTCCAGAATTTATTCTTTCAACCACCACGCACAGAGTTCACCAATAAGTGAAGAGGTGGAAGAAGCAACGTCTCTCCCTGGTGAAATGGGAAAGAGTCTGCTCAGACAATATATTACTCCCTGTTTCAAATTCCGTAGTTAGACCCTGGTTCGCCTCATGAAACATATTGTTTCTTCTAACCATCACTTTTTAAAGTGCAGAAACTCCCAAGAGGAAGCAGTGATTACCAAAAGCAACACTCGTATAAGAATAATTTGTTAGATCACTATGATAAAAACTATAAAGAAATAGCCCCACCCCAAAAGGGAGGAGAGGGAGAGAGTCACTGGGAGGTGAATGGAGAGAGGGATAGTTTGGGGACAGGGTGGGGCTGAGAGCGACCCGGGAGAGGAGGCCCCTGAAGCACTCGCGTGCACCGCAGGGGGTCACCGGGTGCTGTGAAAGCCCTGCCTGGTGCCCAGCGCTCGGCACAGCACCTGGCACAGAGCAGGGGCTCAAAAGCTTTGTGGAGTGAGTGGAAGCCTGGATGGAAACAAAAGCCAAGCCGGGAGGCAGGCACGGGTACAGTGATTGGAGGTGAGAGGGCATAAAACCCGCTACTTTATAGCTCTGCTCCAGGTGGGCTCGAGGAGAGCACACGATGAATCTGTCATCAGACAAAGGGGCTGTGTGCTAACCATTTAACAGTGCTCCTGGCATGTCTAGGATGCCTTGCCCTATCAAAGCAGTCCCAGTTCAATCTTCTGGCCTAGACTTCCTTAGATGAAAAGTCCTCATTCCCCCTCTCAGCAGGGTGCTTCATGGTAGACCGAGGCCATCTAAGGACCAGAGCCAGCCTTCTCTGTGCTGCTGCCAAAGAGGGATCAGCCCCTGGCAATCGTCTTCGCCTCACTGGCAGGTGCCAACACCTAAGCCGTTTCACGCGCCTTTGGGGCAAAGAACTGCCGCAAACCAGAGCCAAGTTCGGAGCCTGAAAATTCCTCCGAAGGATGCGAGGAGAAGCCTGAGGGCGCGCTCATGCATTACATAAGCTGTGGGTTTGTGGAGCCCCGCTGGTGCATGGAGCCCTGGGCCTCTCGGAATTGCGCAACGCTTACGCAGGAGCACTTGTTAAGTGTTGCAACATGACTCCACATCTTTATCAAAAATGTGAAACATCCACCCAGCACACACTTAGAAAACACTAAAGCTCTTCACCAGGTGGTTAAGGCTGCTTGATCCAGCTGACAGGAGAGGAGCAGCCTGGGCGGGAGTGGGGGGTGGGTACTTACTGTAGCTCTTGGCCCAGGAAGCTGAACACGCAGTACCTTGTACCCCACTAGCCTTGGGCAGCGCAGGCTTCTGATAAAATGTACTTTTTTGTGTGTTTGTTTTTCCTGGCAGTCTCATTTTGGGTTATAAATGGCTCATTATTTCCATCCCATAGATCCATTCGTGCCTCTGTTGTGTTCTCGTCTTGCTTCCGAAATAACTGAAAGGTTGGTAAAATCATCATTGGTGATTTTAGAACTGCCTGTTCTGACCTTGAGCGGAGGCTGAATTTCCACATTGCTCAATGCTGTCTACAGTTGCTCCAATGCCGGGAGCGGTTGGCTGGAAAGGCCCCCCGAAAGCAGGGGATATCATTCTATTTACACTAAAGCACTTGGTGCCCTTCAGTGCCAGGAAGCGGTGTGGACTTTCGTTTGCTCCAGTTCTGCAACCTTTTCAGAGGACTATCGGGCAATCGTCAGAGGTTACAAAGTTGGTACAGCATTCCCCCCAGATAGGTCATTTTCCCTGCAGGACAGCCTGGAGGCAAATTTTATTAAGTATCACGTAGCTGACCCAAAGCATTATAAATAGCAAGAGAGCATGTGACAAGCTCAGAATTGAATGTGGTTAAACCCCAGGCTGAATACGTGTAATGTGTTTACTGTCATTGGCACCTGCATGGAGATGTTTGCCCAGCAACCATCCAGGAAAGGTGTTGAACCATAGAAATGGTTCAATCTTAGAAAAATAATTTTCAGGTTCAGTCTTAGAAAAATAATTTTATCCCTACATTTGAAAGCTTGCTGACTATACAGTTATCCCAGGGAAGGCACCTGCAGATAGGCTGAATGTGTTTTTTTTATAGGTAAAGACTGACCCTTATAAAACTCCCAAGTTCATCCAGGTAAGAGCCAGGGAAAAGGGATGGAAGCCTAGTTTATAGTGGGTAGTAACGGTAGGCAGTCATTATCAGGCAAAATGGACCCCAAAATGAGAATTTTTCAAGGGAAACCTGGGGAGAATTTTAATTTCCTGTTTTCCCCCGTTGTTCCCTATCTTTATTTTAAGGAAGTAACACAGTATAAACCATGCCCTAATGGATTGATCAGACCACAGATGATTGAGTGGTGAGAGGCCTCTGAGCTTTCCAAGGCCAGTTTCCTAAACAGGCTGCCTTGTCCAGTTCTGTCCCTACTTGCTGGAGTTGTTGACATTCCAGAAGATAATCTTGTGTTCTTATAATGATGGAAGGAAGCTCTGGGAAGGCATAGTGTAAGACTGATGTACAATGGAACCTGTTGAATGTTTCTACTCAGAGACAACAAATTTCCAAGGCCTCCCTGGTCTTTCCTGCAACTGCAGTTTCCAGTATCCCTCGTAACGAAAGACTTCTGCATAATAGAATCAAAACTCCAAAACTATTTTAAAGGGTGGCGGCACTGTTAGGGTCTAACTCCTTTGAAGAAGATAGTAGCCTCCTGAATATATCAATTCTTGTGTGTTTATTAAAAATCGGTATCTTTACTTTGTATCTAGAACCGAGGCGAAAAGAGCCATAGGTGTTCAGAGGCCAGAGTGACCATGAGGGGCTGATGTAGTTAAGAAATGCTGCTCGGAGGGTGTGGAGCCTGGATGAGGCCCTGTCCTTTTCCCAGGCTCACTCTGACTCCTGCAAAGGCTGTCGGCTCTTTAGCCAATATTCTCATTTCTTCCTTAGTAAAACAACTCTGTGCCTGGCTGAAGACTGCATTTCCCAGCCTCCCTACCAGTAGGGGTGGCTAATGAGGCCTAAAGAGTTGTTGGGAGGGCAGCATTGCCAGATAAGATATTAGTTTCCCAGTTAAATTTGAATTTCAGATAAACAATGTATGATTTTTAATAAGTATGTCCCATGTAATATATTAGTATTTTCATTTACCAAATTGGCAACTCTATGGATGAGGCTTCTGGGAAACAAGCTCGAACACTCCTTTTGCCCTTTTCCCCCTTTCTCTTCTTTCCCCTTTCTTGGGATATGGATGGGATATCTGGGACTTCAGCAACCATCTTGGATCATGTGGTTAAGGATGGCAGAAGACAGAGAGGGAAGTCTTGGGTCCCTAATGATTGAACACCTTCCAACTTGATGTGTAAGAATAAACCACCGACTTGCTTTAGCCACTAATAGTACCTCTGTTATTTGCATCCAATTGCTATTCCTAACTGATATAGTCATAAAAACAAGCGCACTGTTAATTTTGGTGTTAAGTTTGTTTACCATGTGTCATCTTTGATAAACCACTCCACTTTCACTTACTGTATTTTTTTAGGACCCCAAGAGGGATGGATGGTGCTCCTTATACCCTTTAAAATGACAGCCCTCAGCATGAGTTTCTACATGGCATTATTGCCGATTTTGCAAATAGCATTTAGGTATTTTGAGTACTTGCTTCAGGTGATTAATAATAGTATTTCTAAAGCAGAACAGTCCTTATCTCAGCACAAAGATTTGGTCGTCTGAAAACTCAAGTCCCATAAAATGATACTCTGAAACTCCAGAACCATTATTTCAAAACAGTAAAATCACATTTGAGTTTTGACCTTCTGCTTTGAGAAAAAAAAAATTATATAAAAAAAATTATATAAGTCTTCATTGGCCCTTACACTGACAGCCTTTCTTCTATGTGGTAAAGTTTAGCTGAGGATAGTCATGTGCACAGGTAAAGCTGATTTGCAAAGCTCCATCAGTAACTCAGGAATGATGTAAAACCTAACTCCTCCAGCCTTGTTAGCAAGTCGGCTTCTTTGAACGTTCACTGTGAGGCATGTGGGGAAATGCAGAGGGTCATAGGATTGGCTTCTTTATGTATAAGACCAAGCTAAATAGCTTAGCTCGGCTGGGTATGCAGAGGAAAAGACGTTCCTGGGCTGTGAACTGTATAAATACCTGCCCTTCCTTTTGCAGTCGAATCTTTCGAAGGTTAAGTAATAGTAAATAATCAACTAAGATTTCTCAGATTGGCTGCGTTTACCTTTCTCTGAAAAAAAATTTTCCTCATGAAGACAAAGCAACTTTGGAATGAGAGCAATATTTCCTTTTAGGCCTCCCTACTTCAGGCATTCAGAGAACAAGATCAGGCCTGGCCTGGCTGGCAGAGGCTGCCTGGGGCAGACAGCTAGACTTGCCATGTGGGTGAGGGGAGGTGAGTTAGAATTTAACAGAAGGGAGGGAAAGAAAACTCCCATGTCATGTTATAAGTTTCTGCACAGGCCTTTCAGAGGTGAGCAGAGTCTTGCCCCTCACCCATCATTGGGGGTAAATGATCAACTCCTGAAATCTGACTTCTATATACATTTTGTAAGATATACATTGATGTATATAATTATATATATATATATATATATATATATGTGTGTATATATATCTCTCTCTCACACAAAGGAACAAGTAATACACAAATGGAGTAAGACTGACCTAGAAGATCTGGCCTTGGTGTTTGGTGACAGGTCACGATGTCATGAGTATTAGCTCAGCAGAATTGACAGATGAGCCTATTAGTATACATCCGTACCACAGACGCAAATAAAAGTTGCACTGATGTGAGCTGGGGAAAATTTAAAAGCAAACCTGTTTATTAGTATTATCTATACAATGTTAAGGGGGAAAGAATGTATTTTTTTGGTTCAGAGCACATTGATTTCTATTTTGTCCACAGTATACTGATTATATTTATATTGAATACCCATTCAGCAAGCATTCATTGAGTGCCTACTATGTGCCCGGCACAGTGCTAGGTGCTGGGAATGCACCCAGGAGTATAGTGCCGACAGCAGAAAGGATAATAATGCCTTTGAACTTCACAGGTAGGTTAGAATTTTACAAGGCCCCTCTATTCTCTTCCCCTAACAAGAGCACAGCCAGAGCCAGCCATCTACCTCGTACTGTGACCTCTTAAGATAATGACAATTGCTGTTTAAAACAAAAGTGCACAATGGGCATATTTGCAATTTTTTCCTTTCTTTTAATAGCCTTATTAGAAGCCCTGTAGTAAAAAATTAAAAGACCAAAAATTAGAAGACCTTTTTATGTTAGAAATCTTTTGTCTGCTAGTGAATAATAACAACTTTGGTCAAGTTTTTAAATTTCTCTGGGACTAACTTTAAATATTTATAAAATGAGATGGTAGAAAGTAGGACTAGTTTGAGTTAATGATTCAGTTTTAGGATAAGCAATAAGAGTAGCCGCTAACAAACTGTATGATCTCAGGGTAGTTACTCAAACCTCTTAAAGTCTCAGTTTCCTTATCTGAGAAATGGGGATAATGTGCTAGTTTTGTTAGGATGAAGTGGATTAACAGGTAACACACCGGGTTCAATGTAAGGCATAGCAGAAATCCACCTGTGAATGTAGCTATTTTTATCTTACTAAAAAATTATTTGACTCTTGGTCTATTGTAGGTATGTATGTATGTATCTCTCTCTCTCTTGCTCTGTATTTATCATCTATCATCACTGATATCCTAGTAAGTGGTTAACTGAAGGATGTCAACATATTAGGGCATAAATGTGTAATGGATTCCTTTTTTTTCCCCATCAGTACTTTCAACGATGTTGTATCTAATCTCTTTTTCTATCCGTCAACAAAATCTAGGGCAGACTGTAGAAATTTACAGCTTAAAAAGCTAGGTCCATATAGTTGGAATCTTATTCTGCTTCCCAGCTTCTCTCCTCCACCCTTTCCTAGGCCCGGGCTCCTCCAGTGCACTGGGCAGGGAGGAGGGAGAGAGGAAGGGACCAGCACCTCTTAGCTGCCCACCCACGCCTGCGGTTCTCTCACCACGGTGGGTACCGTGTCTCAGGCTACCCCTGCTGGCACGTCGCTGCCCAAAGCTGGCAGCACACTGTGGGTCTTTGGAGGCCTGGTGGGGATTCTGACTGTGTAGATCAGTGACCTGCAAGACCTGGCCCTGAATGGGACTTCCTCCACTCCTCAGCTCCCGCCCTGGCTGTTACCCTCCCAGAC
Source organism: Delphinus delphis (assembly GCF_949987515.2). Taxonomy (NCBI): domain Eukaryota; kingdom Metazoa; phylum Chordata; class Mammalia; order Artiodactyla; family Delphinidae; genus Delphinus; species Delphinus delphis. The sequence goes on along the minus strand of NC_082693.1, from coordinate 75,187,605 downwards.
TCTTCCACTACGGCGCTATCGTCGCGCCAGCGTCTATCGAGTAGTCTCCACGCTCGGGCGTGATTTCATTGGTATTTGAACCGTGTTGCAAGAATGTAACTTTTTCCCTTTAGATGCTTAGAGCTCCCATGGGTATCTACTTCTGGCTGAGACACAGTTAATTGAATAATGACATGAGGGGTTACATTGTGGTCTTGATTTAATCCCAGTGATTTACTTGTCTTTCATTAGTTTGGATTCAAAGTCCTTTATTAAAAACAAGGGAGTTAGGACTTCCCTGGTAGCGCAGTGGTTAAGAATCCACCTGCCAATGCAGGGGATGTGGGTTTGAGCCCTAGTCCGGGAAGATCCCACATGCCACGGAGCAACTAAGCCCGTGCGCCACAGCTACTGAGCCTGAGCTCCAGAGCCCACAAGCCACGGCTACTGAGCCCACGTCCCACAGCTACTGAAGCCTGCGTGCCTAGAGCCCATGCTGTGCTACAAGAGAAGCCGCGAAAATGAGAAGCCCGCACACCGCAACAAAGAATAGACCCTGCTCACCGCAACTAGAGAAAGCCCGCACACAGCAACGAAGACCTAACACAGAAAAAAAATACCCCAAAAAACCAAAACAGTGATCCCAAAGAGGCGGAGTAGGAAAAAAGGGAATGCGACAGGGAAAGAGGGAAACCCAATACAAGGATGAGTTGTTGGTTTGACCACTACTGCAGACAACTCTGTTCTATCTCACTGGAACCTTCTGAGGAGCCTTATGAATTGTGTCTCAAAAATGCCTACCTGGAAGACAAAAAAAAATAAGGAACTATGTATTCATTAGCTTCTGTCATCTACTGGTCAATGGTGGGCCCGTGGCATTATTGACCCTCTTACTTCTGGGTTGCAATGTGGTAGTGCCAATATTCCCCTTGGTGTATTGCACCTGGCATAAGAGAAGCCTTGGGATGGGAAGCAAGAGGTGTGTGATGGAGGCACAGGTGAGACACTATCAGATTTACACCCATGGGAAGCTGGACAAAGACTCCATGGGACTCGATGCTGCAGCGGTGGGGGCTGTAGTAGGAGATGGGGCTGAGAGGATGTGAAGTGGTGTGTGACAGGTATCCAGTACACACACCATGAATGTTTTGGTAGTGTAGACCAGACTGGGAAACAGTTTCCAGTAACATGCCTCTTCTTGTAGCAGATATTTCAACCTGAACCCAGGCCTCTTTTGCTGGAGTTCATGTTCAGGCATGTTTGGCAAACTAGTAGGGCAGACCTGAGAGAGTCTATTTGTATGCATCAGCATGGAAGAGCCTAGAAAGAGACATTAAGAGATGGAGGGAATCAGATGGTATCCCATGACAAAGTCTGAACTCTATGGAAAAAGGGGCTCAGGCAGAAAGGGCAGGATCTGTTTTAAGAGGGATCCAATACCTTCATACCCAGCAGTATAAACTCTGCAAAGGCCCTGGTGATAAACCAGTAGGGAAGTTGAGCATTATTCCCACTTCTGCATGGTTCCACAGGGAAGATCAAATGTTTATAGTGCAGTAAACACAGTTTGGGTGCTTCCAAGAATGCTGTTCCATGTGGCCCTGTATGTTTAGGGACTGAGGAGGTTTTTTAGAGATGTTAGTAGCTGTCATAACTGCGGATTGGCCAGTGGGTGTGGAACTCAGAGTCTGAACCAACCTCCAGAGGTAGCACAGGGTTGGTCCAACCAGTAGGCAATAGGAAGAAGGCTTGACAAGTGAGTAGAGATCAGTATTTGGTTGCAGATAGCTCTAGTACAGGTGGCTATTCAACTGAAGAGTGGAGACCCAGTGATGGGAACTTGGTAAGGAGGTTACACCGGGGTTTTTCCAGGCCCAGAGGAAGTAGCACGCAGGGTGCTAATCTAAGATGCAACTCAGCAAGGCATGAAGAGGAATCAAATAAAATCCCAAATGGGCTGAATCCAGTCACCAGAAATAATGAGCCTTGAGACTGACCGGGCCATGTCTCCGTTTAGTTCATCTTCCTGGGGTTTGTCTGAATGCCCAGAGGGAAGTAAAGAGGCTGTTACTAGCTAAACAGGCAAGTGGGCAGCAGAGGCAGTGAGTCAAGCTGCTCCTCAAAGTTGAATTATCGATAAGCCCTGTGTGTCTGAATCCACTAGGATTCAGGAAGCAGGGCCCAATTTGTGAAAGCCTGTAAAGGCCTTATAAAAGAAGACTTCTTGTTCTCCCCTGTCTAGAATCCCTTATCTTCTTCTTCCAGCAGAGCTACTTTTTTTCCTTTTTCTTTTTCCTTCCAGTTTTATTGAGATATAATTGGCATACAGCACTGTATAAGTTTAAAGTGTACAGCATAGTGATTTCACTTACATACATCATGAAATGATTATCACAATAAGTTTAGTGAATTCCATCATCGCACATAAATACAAAATTGAAGAAATTTATCATGTACATTACATCCCTAGCACATACTTATCTTATAACTGGAAGTTTGTAAACTTTTGAGTGCCTTCATCCAATTCCTCCTTCCCCCATCCCACCTCTGGTAACCACAAGTCTCATCTCTTTTTCTATGAGTTTCTTTGTTTGTTTGTTGTTGAAGTATAATTGACCTACAACACTATGCTATTTCCTATTACACAGCATAGTGTTTTGATATTTCTGTACCTTTCAAAATGATCACCATAATAAGTCTAGTTATGATATATCACCATAGAAAGATATTACATAGTTATTGACTGTTTTCCCCACACTGTACATTTCATACCCATGAATCATTTATTTTGTAACTGGAAGTTTGTACCTCTTAATTTCCCCTGCTAGTTCAATCCTCCCCCCAACCCCCTCCCTCCTGGCAACCGTTTGTTCTCGGTATCTATAACTCTGTTTCTATCTTGTTATGTTTGTTCATTTGTTTGTTTTTTAGATTCCACATACAGTATTTGTCTTTCTCTGTCTGACTTATTTCATTTAGCATAATACCCTCTGGGTCCATCCATGTTGTTGCAAATGGCAAGATTTCATTCTTTTTTATGGCTGAGTAGTATTCTATTCTGTGTGTGTATGTATACATATATATGTCACATCTTCTTTATCCATTCGTCTATTGATGGACCCTTAGGTTGATTGCATATCTTGGCTATTGTAAATAATGCTGCAATGAACATAGATATGCATATAACTTTTCAAATTAGTGTTTTCATTTTCTTTGGATAAATACACAGGACTGGAATTGCTGGATCATATGGTAGTTCTAATTTTAATTTTTTTAAATAAATTTATTTATTATTTTATTTTATTTTTGGCTACGTTGGGTCTTTGTTGCTGCACGTGGGCTTTCTCTAGTTGTGGCAATCAGGGGGCTACTCGTCGTTGTGACGTGTGGGCTTCTCATTGCAGTGGCTTCTCTTGTTGCAGAGCATGGGCTCTAGGCGCATGGGCTCAGTAGTTGTGGCTCGCGGGCTCTAGAGTGCAGGCTCAGTAGCTGTGGCACAGGCTTAGTTGCTCCACGGCATGTGGTATCTTCCCGGACCAGGGCTCGAACCCGTGTCCTGCATTGGCAGGCGGATTCTCAACCACTGCGCCACCAGGGAAGCCCTAATTTTAATTTTTTGAGGAATATCCATACTGTTTTCCATTGTGGCTGCACCAATATTCAATCCCATTAACCATATACAAAGTTGGTGGAAATGTACACATATTCCCTTTTCTCTGCATCCTTGCCAACACTTGTAATTTGTTGTCTTTTTGGTAATAGCCATTCTGACAGGTGTGAGGTGATAGCTCATTGTGGTTTTGATCTGCATTTTCCTGATGATTAATGATGTTGAGCATCCTTTCATGTACCTGTTGGCCACCTGTATGTCTTCTTTGGAAAAATGTCTATTCAGATCCTCTGCCCATTTTTTAATCAGGTTTTTTGTTTTTCTGATGTTGAGTTGTATGAGTTCTTTGTATATTTTGGATATTAATCCCTTATCAGATATATTGTTTGCAAATATCTTCTCATTCAGTAGGTGGCCTTTTAAATTTGCTGATAGTTTCCTTTGCTATTCAAAAGCTTTTTAATTTGATGTGATCCCATTTATTTTTGCTTTTGTGTCCCTTGCTTGAAGAGACAGACATATCCAAAAAAAAAAAAAAAATCAATAAAACCTATGTCAAAGAGAGTACTACCTATGTTTTCTTCTAGAAGTTTTAAGGTTTCAGGTCTTATGTTTATGTCTTTAATTGATTTTGAATTTATTTTTGTGCATGGTGTGAGAGAGTAATCCAGATTGACTCTTTTGCATGTAGCTGAAACATGACCTAAGCCCAGCCAATCAGAGTGCTTTCTTTATTCCCTTGGTTTGGGGAAAGGCAGGAAACCTAGAAAGGCCAATCAAATTCTTCCTTGATATTTGATATTCAGGTGCTTAGACAGAAAGCAGAGCTCTCTCAGTCTTGGTATTACAAGCTGTAAAGACGATGTAGATGGGAGTTATTTTCTGTCACCTTTCCTGGATGCATGAGGAAAACCATCTACAGTTAGAGAGAATGAGTTCAACATTCAAAGAAAATAAGAAATGAAGAGAGATGAGAGAGAGGTAGAGAGAGACAGGGTCCTAAGGACGTTACTTGGGCTCTGAATCCAGCCATGCCTGAAGCAAAAGCAATCCCTGCTCTTTCATGCACCAATAAGTTCTCTTCTACTTAAACTAGTTTCTAGCCTATTTCAATCGGGGTTCTGTCGTTTGCCACGTACGGGAATCAGACTAATTTATGCATTTATTCACTGCTTCATAGCAGGTACATAACTATTGCCTCCATTCATAGCTAGCCTGAAATTTAGAGTTTGGACAGAAAATACTGAAGTCTGGCCTCCATTGCTCTTCACAAGGACACACTGACCACTTGGGTGAACATATAGCTAATATTTCCTATCTGGCAAAATCTCTGTGATATCATATCTTTGTCATTGCCCAGCACTGCTTTCTTTTTTTTTTTACATATTTATTAGAGTATAATTGCTTTACAATGGTGTGTTAGTTTCTGCTTTATAACAAAGTGAATCAATTATACATATACATATGTTCCCATATCTCTTCCCTCTTGCGTCTCCCTCCCTCTCACCCTCCCTATCCCACCCCTCCAGGCGGTCACAAAGCACCGAGCTGATCTCCCTGCCCAGCACTGCTTTCTGACATTTGCTTGTTCTTTGGAGTTCACTCCTCCGTTTTTGTGCTTGGTCTTCTCTGACTGTGGATGAAATCCTCAGCCCTTTCCACTTTGAAACTTCCTTTTTGCTCATGAGTTTAAACCTACGACTCAAATCCTGACCTTTCTCCTGAAACCAGATACCTGTTTTCAATTTCTATTTGTGGGTCCCATGATCAGCTCACACTCACCAAGTCTGAGACAGAGGTCAGCAGTCTCCTGGTAGTGTTGATGGCACCACCATTGCACCTATCATCTGCTCCTGACAAGCCCGAAATTATCTGGGCAGGACTTCTCTCTCTCATCCTCATGTGCACTGAGTCAAGGAGACACCCTTCACGATGTCTGTGTGTGCCAGGAGCTGCGTGAGGTGCTGTAGGGAGAAGAAAAAATCAGTCATGGTCCCTGACCTGAAGAGTTTGCCTTCTAGCAGAGGAGCAATCCAAGGCAGAAAGTGCTGAGTGCCAGAAGAGCGGCGGCAAAGAAAGGATGGAGTCAGCCTGACAGAAGGCAGCATTCATGTCTTCTACTGGGGAAGAATTTCCACAGTCCATGAAGGGACAAGGACGTCACGAGAAGAGGGAGCTATGAGAGCCATTGATTGAAGTGCTCTTGGAATGATGACTTGTGTTTGCTGGTTCATGGGCATGGCTAGGGAAAGCGTTGGGGAACCATGGTTGAGATCAACAGTGTGAGTGTGGCACAGAAAATCCAGCCAGAGCCCCCTTCTGTCTTGTCTTCCCATATTATGGAGATAGAAAACTGAAATACCAGCTTCCCTTGCAATTATGCATGACCAACTAGTGGCCAAAGAGAGTAAAGAGAGTGTAAGCTGGTGGAAGTCGTGGGAAAGCATTTAAAAAGTAGACAGGCTGTGCTGGCATACTCACTTGGGCTTCCTCTCCCCACTTCTTCCTACTTAGGAGCACACATCATTATTTGTGGGTACAGCAGCCATCCTGGCACGATGAGACCCTCTAAGAATGAGGATATGTTTGCAGGATGGCAGAGGAGAAAGACAGAAATATCCTGCTTTCTCAATGACATCATCTAGCTACTGTTTTCCCCCACATGCCTTGTGTATTAATAAAAAAAAAAAAGTCCTGGGACTTCCCTGGTGGCGCAGTGGTTAAGAATCCGCCTGCCAATGCAGGGGACACATCCTGACTCCATCATGTAGATCATAGGGTTTGAGCCCTGGGCTGGGAAGATCCCACATGCCACAGAGCAACTAAGCCCGTGAGCCACAACTACTGAAGCCTGCGCGCCACAACTACTGAAGCCCACACACCTACAGCCTGTGCTCCGCAGCAAGAGAAGCCACTGCAATGAGGAATCTGCGTACCACAACGAAGAGTAGCCCCTGCTCGCGGCAACTAGAGAAAGCCCGCATGCAGCAAGGAAGACCCAACACAGCCAAAAATCAATTAATTAATTTTTAAAAATCCTTATTTGAGTAAAATCAGTGTTAGTCAGATTTTCTTTTGCTCACAGCTGAATAAAAATGCTAACTTATAAGCCATATGTTAGAAATACTGCATGCCATTCTAGAGGGATTGAAGTGTATTCTATAAGCAAGGAAGAGGCAGAAAGCTCTTTACATAGAAGTTAGGAGGATGCCATTGACAGAAACCCCTCTCCTTTTGCTATTCACTGTCCACACCCTTCAGAGCTGAGTTCAGTCTCCTCCTATTCATGGAAGCTTCTGTCTCTTGTCTTAGCCACATTTATCCTCACTCCCTGCTGGGCAATTATCAAGTGTAGCTTAGTGACATGTACTGTTACTGATTCTTCATGGGTGTATGTTATGCATGCCCAGTAGGACTGTAAGTGCCTTGCAGGTAGTGGCCATGTTTTATCCTTTCTCTCTTGAAGTGCCCAGGCTGGAAAAAAAATCACACAGTGGTTAGGTGCTCAGGCACTGGAGTCTCGGGTTTTAATCCTGACTCCATCATGTAGATCATAGGCAAAATTTTAAACCTCTCTAGGCCTCAGTTTCCTCATCTGGGGAACAAAGACTGATAGTAGAACTTACTCACAGGGTTATTGTGAGGCTCAGATGAAATATTTTCATGAATTCCTTAACATCATTTTAGTCATCATTACATACGTAGTTGATGGATTGCATTAATGACCTCCCTGTGTCCATGTGTGTTCCAGTGTGACTTTGCTGCTCTTCCCATCATGAGGTGGACTCCACTTCCCTGCCCTTGAATCTATATTGGCCTTATGACATTCTTTGGCCAGTAGAATGTGGCAGAAGTGAGGCTGTGCTAGTTCTCAGTCTAGGCCTCAAGAGGCCTGGCACATCTCCACTCTCCCTCTCGGTGCCCCTGACTTTACCATAAGAACAGCCCGGGGGGCTGCTGGAATTGAGACCCCTCATGAATTAGACTTGGGTCTTCCCAGAGGAGGCCCTTCTAGACCAGCCAGTCTGCCATTTAGCTATATACACATGAGAGGGTCCAGCCAAGATCAGAAAAACCACTCAGGAAACCGATACACTTATGAGCAATAATAAATGCTAATTGTTTTAAGCCAGTAAGTTTGGGGGAGGTTTGTTATACAGCAAAGCCAGCTGATATAAGTTAGCTAAGAGATATGTGGGACTTCGCCTGTTTCATTCACTGCAGTATTTCCAGCACCTAGAACAGTGTATCACACAATCAGTTGCTCAATAAACATGTTGAATAAATTCTTGAATGTAATTATTACTATTATTATTATCTTAAAGGACCATAGTGACAAGTAAATGAGATGATGCAGGAAGAGCATTTAGCATTGTTTCTGGTGCACAGCGACTTCTCAATAAATGTTAGCTATTAATGGGTGGTCCACAATGACTGATCAATTGACGAACACATTTTATATTAACTAAGACTAGCTGATGAGTAATGCGGAGCTAAGCCCAGTAACTCAAGCAATCCTGTCTTTCAGAAAACCTAACACGAACCACAGTAGGGTCTTCAGCTTGTAACTTTAAATAGCTAGATCATAGATAAATAGATAGGTAGATAGATAGACAGGTAATAAATTAACTGCCCCAGGCCACTATGTGTTGAGTTCCCAACTCTTCTCAGTATGCTGCTTCTTCCCCCCAGATGCTGGGGAACTCTCTCCCCTGTGGCACTGCTGGTGACCATGGGGGTAGGTGGTGTGTGTGGGGCTGGTCGGATGGGAGGTGGGGCATGAAGCCTGTGGTAATTCCTCTGTAACTGTGCTAAGGGGCTGGTCCCGCTTGTTAGCTCTGCTTTGCTATTGTGGAAAGAGGCCTTTTCTTCCTCACCAAGCAAAGGTTCACACTTTGTAATCACTCAGTGACCTCCCTAGTTCCCAAATTACATTTGGCTGCTGGAAAGATGAACACATTGTACCCTCTCTGTGGGACTCATTATTTCCATTCTGGAGACTGTCATTTATGAAATTCTGACTTTTTTTTCATTTTGTATTTACACTAGACAAGGCTAAGAATATTGTAATTGTCTGCAGTGTTTTGAAAACACTTGTCACAAACCGAAGCCAAATGCTGATTAATGTTAAGTGTTTTGAAGAACCAAGCTTTTGGCTCATTAACTGGACTTGAATGGCATTACCCATCAGCTTCAAGTTCTGATAATTGCTCATCACAGATTGGTGCTAATTTAGTAAAAATGGTGCTGACAGATTTGTATATTTTGCCCACACTGAACATTATGTACATATAAAGGCTAGTGTGAATGCCAGACCCAGAGTGAGAAGACCCGGTCCCAGATTTGCCACAATATAAATGTGAGCAAGTCAGCTGACCTATTCTGTCTCCATTTCCTTATGTAAAATAAGGGGCTTAGAGGAGATGATCTTCAATATCCTTCTTACCAAGATTCAGTGGTGTCAATATTATGTGGTTCGGTCTTGAGTCACACAATAAATACAGATTCATTTTAGGAAAGGCACAAACATGGGGCTAAACTGATATACACAGAATATGGGCAAGGATGTCAGTTTATTTCCTTTCTGCTCTGCATCTTTTCTATATTAAGAGGGAAAGAAATGTTCCCTGTTGGGCATGCAGGATAAGCCTTTAATCAAATGTTACATACCATCTGTTTGAGACAGTATTTGGTAAGTCAACTTAAGTAGCTATAATCACTGTGGAATCTGAAACTGTTTCCTGTTATCCTGTCTATTTTCTAAAGCAGAGGGAGGTAATCTAGTTCCTTAAGCCAGCACAAAACAGTAATATTCCAAGGAAGAAAGACACTTTTTTTTTTTGCGGTACGCGGGCCTCTCACTGTTGTGGCCTCTCCCGTTGCGGAGCACAGACTCAGAGGCCATGGCTCATGGGCCCAGCCACTCCGCAGGATGTGGGATCTTCCCGGACCCAGGCATGAACCCGCGTCCCCTGCATCGGCAGGCGGACTCTCAACCACTGCGCCACCAGGGAAGCCCAGAAAGGCACTTATTTTGAGGTTCATATTAATACTTTGGAACTGCTTATTGAATTTGCCTTTCCTTTTCTCCCTCTTCTGCCATTTATTTACACTGCTTCTTCCCCTCACCCTTCTGTATCAAAGTTATCGACCCCCTCAGTGAGACTCACTGTCTTCCTCTCTATTCCCATTCCTTGGCATAATCCTTGGGGATTTAATGTACTTGTTGATAATTCTTACCCTGGCATTAGAAGGGGGCCAGGTTCAGAGATGTTAATGATTGGGTCAAGATGGCATCTCTGGTTCACGCCAAAGGATGGTAGATTGCCATAAAGATTAATTCAGTGTATATTGAGTGTTTCATGGAGTGTGGGCCCACAACATGCTCCCCAGGTGTTAGAATCACAGAAATACAGAGCTTAGTCAGGCCTAAGAGTTGTTCTCTGTAACTCTCTGCTCTGGGAATTTATTTCTCTACTTTGAAAATTAGGAAAGTAGCTTCAAAATCTGCCTTATTTTTCCTTCCAACAATAGACATATTTTCTTAAAGGCCCTCTTTCTCTTCTACTGGCTGGATAACATGTAACATACTACCCTTTTCTATTTGAAAGCCTGGGGTCATCCTGTGGAGTCACTGGCTATTTCCTGCTGGTTGGGGTGATGGTGACAGCCAAGTAAATGGTGGAGATCATCTTGAGTTTACCACTGGTCCAAGTCCATGGGGTTGGCTTACCTGGGTATGGGCATCCTCATAAGTCCAATGCCTTCCAGGATATTAAGTGTCATGTAAACACAGCCTCACCACTGCTGCCCATGAGAGTCTGTTGTCATCTGTCAGAAGGTAATGCCATGGGCTGTTTACTTGATGTAGAGACAAGATACCGCCTCTTCCTGGGGCTTTTCAAGTTCTTAAATTCTGATCCTGGACAGCAGTAGTGCTGCAATATCTGGAACTACCAAAGAACACTGATGCGAGAATGTGGGATTGTTGAGGACATGACCTCGTAGGACTTACCATGCACATTTGGGTGTAGTAGGGATGGGCAAAGATTGGGGGTCTGGAGGTACAGATTGCCTTTCCATGGTGAGAGAAAGGCCCTGGGGCTGAGAGAACTTGATGATCTGATCTTCTGTACCATGTTATGCTGTGTGTATGGGGAGAACTACCCTCTATGCTAGCGCCTGCCCCAAGGGCTGTGTCAGCTTTACTTTAAAAACCAACTTAAAATGGTGGATACTAGGCAGACATTGTTACTCCCACTCCAAAGGTGAGTGGGTCTGGCCCAAGGTCACCCTGCAAGGTCTTATCGAAGGCAGAAATAAAATCTGAGTCTGGACTCCAGATCCAGCTCTCATTGCTCATCCCAGTGTGCCATGGCCAAAGGGACACGACAAGGCATTTAAATGTGAGAGCCAAGTTCTAGGTTCAGGTTATGTCCTTCTGTTCTTTAACTTGGCCTATTGCTGCTGGTTCAGGGCAGCTCTGTGCTCTGACTTACTGTTTTTTTCCTTAGACTGGAGAGCGTTACCACACTTCCTGGTCCAGACCTCCAGTCGGGGAGGATGGGACATAGCACCAGCATTTAGATCATACTTGACTCAAGTGACTGCTCCAAAGTATGAGAGCATTTGAGTCTTTGTCTTTTAACCCTATCAAGCAAAACTGGTCTTTAGTACATGATTTGCAATAATGAAGCTGACTCAGACAACCATCACGTGTCATAGGTCCTTGCTGGGGAGGCATCAAGAAGTTAGGACCCAAACTTTGAGGGCAGAGTACCCTGGATTCAAATCCCAACTCTATTGTTTCCTGGCTGTGTGATCTTGGACAAGTCTCTTAACCTCTCTGTAGCTTAATTTCCTGGTCTGTAAAATGGATTAAAAAAATCTGTTAGGATGAGATAATCTTTCCAAAGTCTCTGTCACATAAAAGATTTCAGGAACTCTTGGTTTCTTCACTCCTCCTCACCTCACATACATGTTGAATACAGTAGCCGTATTTTGAACCTCACATTAAAAGAATAAGTGTTATGCCTAGGGAAGCTAAATGACTTAAGGGCTAGCAAAAATTAGCTCTTTGGGGTTAGCTATGCCACATGCCAAGTATAGATTTCCTGTTAATGAGCTTTAAATATATTACTGAGAGAATGCTTGTACTCCTCAGATGGTAGCACAATATTTTGTGCCACTGGTATCCATGAGGAAGTACTGAAACAAATGGATCCCCATAAGTTGTGCAGTGTGAGTGAACTGAACCCTTTTTTTCTAACGTCACCAAGGCATTTGATCTCAAAGGGTGAAAATATACAAATGTGTGCCATACAATTGTAATATATTGCCTGCAATTGTAATTATTGATGACTCAAGTTGAGGCACAGCCTTTTACATAGGAGGCTTATGATCAACAATTAAGGAACTTAAAAACATTAAACCATAGGATATACTATTACCTTTAAACATAATCAATTTGAAATGACTTCAATACTTTAAAAAATTGGGGGGCATTAAATTCTGCTGTACTTCTCTCTTTTTCCTCCTGAAATCAAAAAACAGGTCTGTCTTACCTACTTTATGGCCCACGATATACTTTTTTTTTGTTTTTACATCTTTATTGGAGTATAATTGCTTTACAGTGGTGTGTTAGTTTCTGCTTTATAACAAAGTGAATCAGTTATACATATACCTATGTTCCCATATCTCCTCCCTCTTGCGTCTGCCTCCCTCCCACCACCCCTCTAGGTGGTCACAAAGCACCGAGCTGATCTCTCTGTGCTATGCGGCTGCTTCCCACTAGCTATCTATTTTATGTTTGGTAGTGTATATATGTCCATGCCACTCTCTCACTTTGTCACAGCTTACCCTTCCCCCTCCCCATATCCTCAAGTCCATTCTCTAGTAGGTCTGTGTCTTTATTCCTGTCTTACCCCTAGGTTCTTCATGACGTTTTTTTCCCTTAGATTCCATATATATGTGTTAGCATACGGTATTTGTCTTTCTCTTTCTGACTTACTTCGCTCTGTATGACAGACTCTAGGTCCATCCACCTCACTACAAATAACTCAATTTCATTTCGTTTTATGGCTGAGTAATATTCCATTGTGTATATGTGCCACATCTTCTTTATCCATTCAGCCGATGATGGACACTTAGGTTGTTTCCGTCTCCTGGCTATTGTAAATAGAGCTGCAATGAACATTTTGGTACATGACTCTGTTTGAATTATGGTTTTCTCAGCGTATATGCCCAGTAGTGGGATTGCTGGGTCATATGGTAGTTCTATTTGTAGCTTTTTAAGGAACCTCCATACTGTTCTCCATAGTGGCTGAACCAATTCACATTCCCACCAGCCGTGCAAGAGTGTTCCCTTTTCTCCACACTCTCTCCAGCATTTATTGTTTCTAGATTTTTTGATGATGGCCATTCTGACTGGTGTGAGATGATATCTCATTGTAGTTTTGATTTACATTTCTCTAATGATTAATGATGTTGAGCATTCTTTCATGTGTTTGTTGGCAGTCTGTATATCTTCTTTGGAGAAATGTCTATTTAGGTCTTCTGCCCATTTTTGGATTGGGTTGTTTGGTTTTTTGTTACTGAGCTGCATGAACTGCTTGTAAATTTTGGAGATTAATCCTTTGTCAGTTGCTTCATTTGCAAATATTTTCTCCCATTCTGAGGGTTGTCTTTTGGTCTTGTTTATGGTTTCCTTTGCTGTGCCAAAGTTTTGAAGTTTCATTAGGTCCCATTTGCTTATTTTTGTTTTTATTTCCATTTCTCTAGGAGGTGGGTCAAAAAGGATCTTGCTGTGATTTATGTCATAGAGTGTTCTGCCTATGTTTTCCTCTAAGAGTTTTATAGTGTCTGGCCTTACATTTAGGTCTTTAATCCATTTTGAGCTTATTTTTGTGTATGGTGTTAGGGATTGGTCTAATCTCATACTTTTACATGTAGCTGTCCAGTTTTCCCAGCACCACTTATTGAAGAGGCTGTCCTTTCTCCACTGTACATTCCTGCCTCCTTTATCAAAGATAAGGTGACCATATGTGCGTGGGTTTATCTCTGGGCTTTCTATCCTGTTCCATTGATCTATATTTCTGTTTTTGTACCAGTACCATACTGTCTTGATTACTGTAGCTTTGTAGTATAGTCTGAAGTCAGGGAGCCTGATTCCTCCAGCTCCATTTTTCGTTCTCAAGATTGCTTTGGCTATTCGGGTTCTTTTGTGTTTCCATACAAATTGTGAAATTTTTTGTTCTAGTTCTGTGAAAAATGCCATTGGTAGTTTGATAGGGATTGCATTGAATCTGTAGATTGCTTTGGGTAGTAGAGTCATTTTCACAATGTTGATTCTTCCAATCCAAGAACATGGTATATCTCTCCATCTATTTGTATCATTTTTAATTTCTTTCATCAGTGTCTTATAATTTTCTGCATACAGGTCTTTTGTCTCCTTAGGTAGGTTTACTCCTAGATATTTTATTCTTTTTGTTGCAGTGGTAAATGGGAGTGTTTTCTTGATTTCACTTTCAGATTTTTCATCATTAGTGTATAGGAATGCCAGAGATTTCTGTGCATTAATTTTGTATCCTGCAACTTTACCAAATTCATTGATTAGCTCTAGTAGTTTTCTGGTAGCATCTTTAGGATTCTCTATGTATAGTATCATGTCATCTACAAACAGTGACAGCTTTACTTCTTCTTTTCCAATTTGGATGGATATACATTTAATTAAAATCCCTCTATTTGTAATACACTTAGATTGGCAGTGGGCAAGTGGACAGATGCAAAACTATGTGGCTTAATTTTGCCCTCAAGGAGCTTATACTCTGGTCAGTCCTTTGGGAAATAGCCCAGAGCAATTGCAGGAAAGTAGGCTGTTCTCTTTCTGTAACCATCTGTTGGTCTCTTGCTCTCCCTCTCTGTAAAATAGGACATAAGTAGTGAATGGAGAAGCCAGCTAATGTTCACCCTCAAACTGAATCCTAAATTATTGAAAATAACTAGGCTTTTATCCCAGAAGTCAGAAAAGAAATAAAAGTGCAATAATTATTTTAAAATTGTACATTAGGACAAAGCAGCTAAAATTCTAAATAATCATTATACATACCTTTTAGGTAGAAAACAGTAGATATTCATTTATGTATCTACTGGAAAATTAGGGCTGCCCTTCCAGGCTATGACATTACAAGTTCTCATTTGTATACAGGCAGGTACAATGAATGCCCTTCTAGTTCCAGGTGTGGAAGGGGATGGTGGGCCCATCAAGCATGTCAATGGATATACTAAAGGATCATCTGGGCATATATAAGTAACAGGCATTCCTTCCAGCCAGAGTACCCAGCTCATATTCATAAAAAGAGGAAGAGGATATTTCCAATGTGCTGTCAGTAGGGCACGAACTCCTAGTTGTTTTTCCTTTATTCAATTACTTATTGACTCATTCATTCATTTACTCACTCATTCAACCAAGGTGTTCCAAGCCCTATACTAGGTGCTGAGCTTCAGAGATGAATGTGATACCATAGCCGTCCTCAGTGAACTAATAGTTAAACAAGATTCCTTGCCCTGTGGTCCATAGATTCCCAGGGTCAAAGTTGGGCTTTAGGGAATCAAGAAATCCTTTGAAATTAAATGAAGTCATTGGTTTGAATGTGTGTATAAAATTTTTTCTGGGACAGGAGCCCATATCTTTCATCAGATAATCAAAGGGCTTGAGATCCAAAAAAAAGTTAAAGAATAACTGGCCTAGAAGGGAAGAAAACCCAGCCCAGCTCCAACGAACAACCATCAGCTCTCAACCGTGGCTGGAAGCCAGGTAGTAGGTTTCCCTTGTCCCCTGCTCTGGGGCTCTACCATCAATGTGTCTCCATCCATGGATCTCTCTTCTAGTTCCTAAGCTACCCTCTCCTTATATCTTCACTTTGAATTCCTAATAAGGAACATTTGATCAGCCCCATAAATTCCCATCATTTCTATTAGGGCAGAGCCTTCTTGCCAGGACACCTCAAAGGTTTTTGGCTGCCAATTGACTGCCTTTGGGTCAAGCACCAAAATGGCTCTAATCAGTTATGCCAGGTTGGGTGGGGGAGTGTCACTGGGAACAGATCATGGCCACTGCTCTCAGCCCTTGTCAGGAATCCTCCCCGGAGAGCTAGTAGATGAGGACATTCCCTGAGAAGTTATTTGTAGGTGTGACAGTCCCTGCTCTCATGTATATGGAATCCTAAATCCATCCATAAAAAAAGTATGGTTAGATAAGTTGGATCAAGCTATCCATTAACTTGCCAGATCCCTGTTGAGATTGGTTAGTAAGATGATTAGTCGTATTCCATTTTATGGCTATGGAATACAAGAAAGCTAACTGTGCTATGCATATTTAAAACCTGGAATTTTGGCCTTCTTAGTCTTAGCTCAACCCAGCTAACTGGTAATAGTAACTGTGAAAAGCACAGACACTAGAACAAAGTGTCTTTATTACGGGTCCACCATAAACTCATACTTGTCCCAAGTCAGGGATCCAAAACCAAATAGGATTTGCAACCTGTCCTTGCAGGGATCACATAAGAATAGAAGTTATATTGTTTGGCATAAATAGCTGAATTGAAATGGCAATGGGCTGGGGGCCAGAGGGCTGGAATTCTGGTGTCAACTTTGCCGCTTACTGGTTGCATAGGCTTGGCTCTACTATTTGAATGCTCTGAACCATAGTTTTCTTACTTTAAAATGGGCATAATGAAACTCACTCTGCTTGGCTCTATGGTTATCTGAGGAACTAAATAAGATAATATATGTGAAAATGCTTTACTTAAAATTGCCAAAGCAAAACAAGGCTTTAAAAACTTATTGCCTTTGTTTTGGGTATTGTTGGCAGAACCGAACCATTCATTACTGGCGCCATGCTAGCTCCTCTCCTTAAACACATTCTTTGTCCTCTCAAGGTCTTTGCAAATAGGTTTAAAAGACATCTGATCACATTGGAAACATGTGTATTTTAGTGGTGTGCATTTGGTTTCAAAGAACATCTGATAAAGGCTTTAAAAGTTTAAAAGTACAAACTGAATATTAAAACACCAGTTAAAGTTAATGAAGCAGGGCCCATCAGGAAAAAGAAGCTGTTTGCTGAGGGTGAGACGGTGCCACTGTCTTTTGCAAGAAGTTTCAAACTCTCAGAATTGTGCTAGAAATTTCCAAAGGGATTGATTGGATTCTAGTCATATTAAATTTCATAGAAGACTTTTTGACCATGGCACCCAAAGTTCCAGAACAATTATGGTTCTGAATGGTTTATTTATGCTGAGTAAAGTATATGAACAAGAGTTCCTTTTCTGATTTTAGTCTGGTAGGATGAGGTCTGTGAATTGGTCATTCACATAGCAAAGTAGAAAGTGCTTTGTTTTGAGGACTTTTGATTGTCCACATATTCTTAGTACTGTCTGGCCCATTGAGGGCTTAAATTGTTTATGTTCTTGAGTATTACTGAACTTTCTGTTTTCAGTATCCCCAGTGGGAGAGTGAGATCCTTGGGGACAGGAACTGTATTATATTCCTAAAAATACTTAAAGTACTATACAGGATATCACATTAAGAGAGCATAAGCCTTGACAAGGCAAAATTCTGAACAGGAGATAGTTATCTATTTTTGCCCTTTCTGAGTTTCCAGAGTCTTACTGAAAATAGATATGGTTTGCTGGATCAGGTATCTGTATGTAATAGCACCTGAAGTGGTTTCTTAACTTTGGGTTTAATGAAGCCAACAAAAGGATCTCTGGAAATGACTATGTCTACCCATTGAACTGAGGATTGTACATAGTTTACTAGTCATATTTAGAAACAGGGAACTAAAAAAACACCCATAGTGTGGTGGTATTCATCACCAGTTAACCCTTTACTAAGGACTGGCTGTCATGATCAACCAGCTTTGGGGTTAAAGAACTTAGGGCCTGGAGTCAAGCAGACTTGAGTTTGAATTTCAGCTCCACCACCAATTAGCTGTGACCTTGGTCAACTTACTTAATTCCTCTAAGCCTCTGTGTTGCCATCAGTAAAATGAGGACAATAATAGTATATTCTTATTAAGAGCTGTTGGGAAGATTAAATGAGGTGATATATGCCAAAGTGCTCAACAGTGTGCTTGGCACAGAAGATGTGATTAATGCCTGGTAGCTATTACTGTTAGCCGAGAAAGTAGTCTTTGAGCTGGTCCAGGTTATAGCCCACTTAATGTATTCCTAATTGTCCTTGTCTCAAGGGTTCTGTGCTTGGGCTTCTATTCTTGCTTCTTCCTTTATTAGTCACTACATATTATTCTTCTCTTTGTGTTTGAACCCTGGGAATGGCTGCACAATGAAAGATCTCTCCCTACCCTGAGTTAGGATTGGACATGTCTCATCTACTGACTGCCTGCCTGGTCAGCAGAGTCCGCATGCCATTGTGATTGGAGGAGAATTTAAACCCCTGTAGGCCAAAAGGAGTCACTTTCCACTGGGAATGTAAACTGAAAACAGATTCCCCTTCAACTCAGGGTTGGTGATGTATAGCACCATTAAATAACCCAGGAGCAGAGGCTCTGGACGTGATAGTTTAATCACTTCATGCCCAAAGCCATATGGTGGCAGAAAGCAGCTCAACACTGGATACTGAAACTGCTCCATTAAACAAATGCCTTTTAATTTAATAATTATGAGCATTACATAGTTGCTGACTTCAATTATGGGCTTGAGAGAGAGGTGAAATCTGGAATGCTTTTTAAAGTTCTTTGGAGATAAGCTTCTGTCTGAATTGACATCTCTTGAGCTAGCCCAGAGTGAGTGTACTTTTTGGCTTTAAGGATCATTTACCTCATAGAAAACCTGGTTACTTACTGGGCTAGTGTGCCACTGCTATGAGCTGGATGTCAGAATCTCACTATGCGCTCTGAGGTTTATGCCAAACCTGGTTAGTTTGACCAGGAAGAATGTTAAGAGAGAAGATGTGAGTCATCTCAAGTAAGCTTGTAATGGGTTGATACAGCTCTGCTGTGGGAAAAACCTAATCCCAGGAACATGGTATCTTACCCTAAACTTGTTGAATTAGAGGAAAGCAGAGCTCTCTTTCTATGAATTTATGCCTGTTCTTTGTTGAAGTACCAGACTTCTTCAAGTCTTCCCTCTGCTTTCTCTCCCAGCACTGTAGGCAGACTGAAGGCTTCTAGATTCAGATCAAGGAATCATAGTTACATCTTGCCCACTAGGTTAGTGTTACAAATATGTCAGCTAATCAGAGCCCTTAAGCATGGAGGAATGATGACGGTCCCTGAGAATTTTAATATAGTATGAAAATGCAATAAGGTCTGTAATGTTGCCAGATGGCTTCCAAAGAGTCTAGTTCTGACTAAACTGACAGAGTGAGGATTGCTTTCAGTGTTTGTATTGGCCACATCTAGGCAATGGCAGACCCACTATACATGTTTATTGAATGGATGGATGGAGCTTCTGTTATGTGCTAATAAAGGTACTGTAGTTTACATTTGATGGAAGAAGCAACATGGAAAGGAATGAGATGGTTTTCCAGAAAGACAGTAGTACCAACAAAGCAACATGGAAGTATTCAGGGAAGGTGAAGAGAAGACAATGCGGCCAAAAAAAGTAAGTCTGAGAAAATAGAAAGTCACAACTAAAAAGTGAGAGAGAAAGTTCCCTTCTAAACAAAAAGTAAAGCCTATTTTTCATTTTAAAGAAATACTCTAACATGACTGAGGTTCCTTTCTTGAGTCAAAATGTTTTTGTTTCTGTTTCAGAATAATTCCCTTATTTCTATACTGTATTTTGAGCATATTTTTATCTTTTTATGAAGGAAGGGGGCGAGAAAAATGTTCTTTCTGCAGAAAAAAGACTCACCTTTTCTCATCCGTTCATTAAAAGCAGGATTTCCAAAGTGACATATTGAGACTATCCCATAACAGTTTCCTCTAGAAGCAAACATGCAAAGGAAGGTTTGAGGTGAATTTAGTTCTTGAATCCCACAACTTCTACTGTTCTTGTAAATATTTTACTACACTCTAATAAAGTTCCTCTGTTTTCCTAGGATGAAAGATAGCATATGCTTCCTCTTTGCTTTCAGCAGCTTCTCTAAGAACGTAAGAGGCATTAAACCTCAATACATTGACAGAGGCTACTGAAGATTTAGTTTTGAAACCATCAATTACTCTCAGCCCCACCTTAGAAGTATTAAGTGAAAGCCATCCTGTAAAGTTATAATTAGAGATCGAAAATGCTGACCAGGAAGCTCATAGCCATTTTTAAGTTGCTCCCAGGAGCTTGCTCAATTTCAAAAGGCTATTGGAAGAATGTCATTAAAGTCAACAAGGGAAAAAATGCTCTAAGATTTTCAGGGTGGGAGAAGGGTAGCAGCCAGAAGTAATATTGATTAGAAACTTATCCCCACAGACTTCCTCTGAGACCACCAATGAAAAGTGCTACAACATAAGACTGAAGGACATCCAGAGTTTCTTTCTGTATCAAACCTTTTGGATGCAGACTTAGGCAGCTTCATTCTACTGTGTGGAAGAGCCAAAAGACTAGTGCCCTTATGGGAATTATTTATGGTATGAGGAATTAGCGAGAGCAGGGCCCAAGCACATGCCTAAGAACTTGGGGAAATTTTGCTACAACCCCGAATAAGGGGTCTGTGATTTTCAGCACACTTGGTCAATAATTTAACTCATAAATGCATACAGAGGCCCTACTGTGTGCTAGGAGAGCTCCTACTGTGTGTTAAGCACGATGATGGCATGAGGACAAAAAGACTGGCCTTGCCCTCAAGGAGCTCCTTGTCTCATGAAAGGAGGAAGACAAGTAAATAGGAAAGTGACTGAGATGAAAGTAAGATGTTCAGAGAGGGGCAAGTACAGGGAGATAAAGAAATGGTTCTGCTTGTGTGGAAAGTGGCTGCCCTCTGATGGCAACACCATCCGAAGGAACCTAAAATACCACACTTAGTCTCCCAGTGAGAGGCCTTACTCTCCCAGTGAGAGGCCTGTACATACCCTGCTTCCTAATTCTTTGTCTAGAGCCTAGGGCCAGGATTGGGAGTGCTGCCTACTGGAATGTGTTAGAAAGAATGGAAGAAGAGTGTAGTAATCAATTACTGATGTCTGCCAAGGGTGTAGGAAATGGTGGGTGGCAGTATGTGTGCTATGCATTTGCCAACCCTGGACTAGGGCATATTCTCAGTGAGCTATGTTTGCAGTGTAACTGTAGCATATAAAGCTAAAATTCATTCAGTTGTAACTTGAGCTAATAACGGTTTTGGCGATTTGCACTGACATTGAGAATTTTCACTGACTTTACCAGCACTTTGTAACTGTGACAGATACACTTTAGTAGATAGTAACAGTCTTGGGATCAGATAGATACACTCCATTGTGGAACAGGGATGGTTCATTTGGATTGTTTATATCCTGGAGAATGCTTCTTTCCAGACCTTTAAATTTCCTGTGTTCTGGTTTGATACTCAACAAATACCCTTCTCAGTTGCTAATCTGATTCTTTGTTTCTGGAAAAGAAGGATCCTGGTTGGTTGAAAGCAATATTATTGTTACTGGAAAGCTATTTCTCAAAGGGGAACCATAACAGTATCTCCTTGAAAATAGTTGGCATTTGGGGTTATATGCCAATTCTTTCTAAGTGTAAATTTTAAGGGGATTGATCACTCTTGGGGGTTTGGTTAATTAAGTTTCTCAGTTTGGTTCTCCCACCACAGGACTCCCACCCCAGGAATACTCTCTCCCATAGAGCTCTAACTTCAACAGCAATAGGGGCTGGTTTGCTTGCTTGTTGGTGATTGAAAGCTGATCAGTGTTCTCAGCAGCATTGATAAAAATGCTTGTCACCGCTGCTCTTAATAGTAGATTGGTGGCAAAATGGTGGCAAAATGATTCAATTACATTGAGAGTAATATATCTTTTTTGATAATATATTTTTTAGTTCATAAACTTTTTTGGTTAAAAATGTGATTGCAGGAAGAGTCAGATTTGGGGTGTGCCCAAAATTTTGTTATTAGTGAATTTTAATGGTCCCTCAAAAACGTTTTTAATGAGGAAACATCATTATTAATGTTGGAAATTAATTACCTTTTCGTGTTTAGCAGCAGAGTAAATGAAAAGAAGTATGAGAGCAATAACTTTATATTCTAGAGTGTATAATCTAGTTGGGGACATAAAAGATAAAGATAATAATTAAACAAGGTAGTATATACTTTATTGCATATATAATTAAATATGCATGCGGGAGCTGCTCATACTGGCTTGCAAGGAGCCAGCTGCTAAATTTTCCAGTTTTGAGAGCTGGTTGCTAAACTCAGCCATTATTAAAAATTAAATGATATAAACTTATGATTAAATAAATTATATTAAAAACAAAGGTAATAAAGAACTAAAACTCATCACTTCCTAATCATTCTACTACATTTTACTATCACCTCTAATCTTGAGGTCATTTATATCTACTGTGTCTATATGGTGTGCCGTGTGCATTTCTTCCAACTGTGTTGGGTGATGTCACGTTGGTGGCTTGAACTCAGCCATGGTGGGAGTATTTACTCCATAGAAATTAACAAGCACTGAAAAACAGGACTTCCTCCCTCCACCTCCCACCCCCAGCCAGTTGTTAAATATTTACCAGCACACCACTGGATATAAACACCAAATAGGGAGAATAGACTCTAAGAACTATCACTGGGCAGAGGAGGATGAGGTCACTTCAGATTTGGGGGTCAGCGAGGTAAGTTTTTGAAGTTGGCTCTGAAGCCAACTTGCATGTATATGTATGGGTCAGGGCCACCCTCAGGGGCATTTAGAACCAGGACAAATCACAGAATGCCCACATGTCCCTGAACATTTCCATATAGATGAAACCAGGTTAATATGAATATTATAAACCTCTTTGAAGACAAAACAAAGTAAATAAAAAATCAACAGTCAGCTTGAGGGGTGTGTGTGTGTGTGTGTGTCTGTGTGTGTAAGGTCGTAAGGCATGTAGGGCAGTCTTGCCAGTTCTGGCTGAGGGGTCGTGAGATGGTTAGATAACCACAGTGACAGCCAGTAAAGAGTTAAAGGGCTTTCTGTGCTTCTCTTCCTGCCAGGAGCTGACACCCCAGAGACAAGGTATTCCCTTTCATCTTGCTGTATAATAGAAAAAAGAAATTTAAATTTAAAAAAAAAAGTAGTCTAATAGAGTATGTTTAGGTGGCTTCCTGCAAGTGGGGGAGGGACACTCTTTGAAGTAGCATCCTGGATCACTGTTCTTTTCTACCCCCACGTCTTTGCAGACCTCTACCTGCCTCCTGGGAGAGAACAGTTACCCATTTTCAATCAATAGAAGTTTTTCTTGATGTAAAGAAAAAGAAGCTTAAGGAAAAAAACGTAAAGAGTAATAATAGTAGGAACAAGATGGTGATGGTGAGCCTTAAGGAGTTTTGGAAAAGGAAAAAAGAAAAAAAAAAAGCTTGAGTCTTAACAAGTGGCCACGGAGTAGGCCAGTGTGAGGTGTTAGCTGTGCAGCCAGCCCTGGAGGGACCATGGTGGAGCACAGGAAGGAAGAGACAGAGGAAGAAGAAGACTCCAAGGACACAGATAGGAACCATTCACCACTTGGGGCTACAGCTGATGTCCGGTGAGGAGAGGCTATTGATTGCATGCAGTCCTCATCTCAAGAATACAGGTGCTATATTTCACCACTGTGGAAGTGCCCTTTTTCTTACAATTTAACAATTTTGAAATCAGGATGCACCTTATAATTGATGGTGTCAACATCACTGTTGGTCAGGTGGCAGATGTGACAATGTGGTCATTGCTATGCATGTGGAAACTTGGTATAGATGTTTGTATTGTGGTCATGTGTTGTTTTAAAAACACATATCTATATCAAATAAATTTAGCATAACAGAAAATGAAAATTTCTAATAAGAAAGCATGGTGTCATGGTTCAATGGGCATTTTTTTCTCCATGACAGATTAAATAATGGTGTGTCTTACGATTAGTGGCACCTTAGATTCAGTGAAATACAAGTTGATTCGCTGTTTAGATATTCTAAATTAACTCTTTATGAAATTGTGTTCCATTTACACACAGTCTTAGGTCTTCATTGAATACCTCTGTTGAACCAGAAATGTGTGAGTTAGGTTGATCAAAATAATCACCCAGAGGTCACTATTCTGTGTACAGAATTGGCCAACCATTTACTGAATTTGGTTGTTCATTTATAACAATGCATGGACAAGTAGGAACTATTTGGCTTGGTACTGCTGGATGCTAAAAGTTATAATTACATGGAGATAGGTGAGTTTCTGGGGTTTTTGCTTAGCATCAAAGAATTGAGCCAACCTCTCATCTGTCCTCTTTATGGCAGTGAACTGCCACTCACTACATCAGACCAGTGTCCTCCAACGTGGGTGGCTGGGAGAAATTGTCTTCATTTTGTATCCACTCCAAAATGACTTTGCTAGCAGACTGAAGGATGTAGTGATCAGAAAGTGAAAATTGTGTTTGGTAGATGGTGGGTCGATCATTTGCCTGGAGTGGATTGGGTTTGTATGGGAGAAGGGTTACAGGTAAAGATGGTGAGTTAGACTGGTTCTGTGTATTGGACTAGGTGAGAATCTCTGGATACAATGTGCGCTGACATTCACCCACAAATCAGCACACAGCAAATTTTTTGTTAAGCAGAAGGAGCGGGCTAATGAGGGAAAAGAAAGCTTCAAGGCAGTGATGCAAAATTCTTGGCAATCTTTGTCAAAAATGAGGGCTTCTGTTCCAGGTGCAAAGTTGCAGGGCATAATCCATTTCACAGCTGGTGGCCTGTTTTATTTTTCAGAAGGGATTGGAGACGGGGAGGTGGGGAACCTCTCCCCTGATGGCACAGCAGAGGTGGGAAGAAGGGGATCCAGCTCATTTATTTCCCTTTCATTAGGCCCCTGCAAAATTAATGATGAAGGATTTAATTGCACTGTTTGCTTCTATCTCTAGAAAAGCTGAATTAGTAATTGCATTAACTTGCTACTATGCCTTGCTCTTACAGGGTAATAAAATTTTAACTATTGCTTACTAATTACAGGGTTTTCATTATTCTGAAAATCCCATTCAGCATGTGTTCCATTTTCACTTTTATGAAGTGCTTTGTGGAAAAACGGGGGCTGCATCTTTGAAAGACCCAAGCTGAGTTGAAGCTGTGACTTGCCTAAAGCCATTCCTGACTATGAAGAGCAGGGTACGACTGTGATTTTTATCCTCCTTTGATGAATAGCGCTGTTGGCAGAGACCATATGTGCTGTCGCGCTCTGGAGTCCCATGGCACTGCACAGCAGAGGGATTACCACATTGAGCCAGTGATGGTTTTTGTTGGGTGGTAGTAATGGCAGAAGTAATGGCAGTCATTAAAATCATGCTGCCAGTGGCATTGGGCCTTCGGACCACAGTTAACTCAGGACATGTCAAGGACAGGTCGCTCCCAAAAGCTCTCTGGAAGGGATTGCCCATCATGCCTTGTTCTTTCCATGGAGAGCTTTGCATCTGAGAATTACAAAGCTCGCAGGGGCAGTGATAGGCCTTGAGTATTTGCCATCTCTTGCATCTACATTGTGGTGCTTTTGATGTTTCCTGAAGATCTTCCTTAGGTGAGAATCAAAGTGGACTCATACAAACCTGAGTTCATTCATAGAAAGGTAGCAGGAAATATCCTTGGGATGTCCCACTCCAAAGTCAACAAATACAAATTTTGCAATACCGGGATGCATATGCAGTGCTAAAAGCTATGATGGATTTGAAGATTAGAATGGTTACCGTTCTCTGGGACCTACTCTCTGGGGATGGAGGGATCTATTCACAAGGAACTCTAATGCAAAGCAACATATGATATCATATATGTGTTACAAGAGAACTGGATTAGTGGCGGGGGGTGTGAATTGGTTCAGACTACAGTGATTTGAGAAGGTATATGTGGGGTACAGGGGGAAAAATACCTGAGTTAAATTTTTCTGCAAATTTCACAAAGGTGACCTTGAACAAATCATTTGATCTCTTGTTTGTCAGTTTTGTCATCTTTAAAAAGGAAGTAGCTATCTTAAAGATTATTGGTAGGGCAAAGAACCACTCAATGCCTCCTACCGAAAATTTAATTTTAACAAAGCTCTGAATTCTAGGTAGGATTGGACAGGTAGATATGGGAGGGAAAGGAATTCCAGGTGATGGGGACAACATGGATAAGGGCCCAGTGGTAGGAAGGTGCTTTTCTGGTTGTAGCATAGAGTTTGTGTTGATATTTGTGTCTATGTGTGTCTATGTTGTATGTGTGTGTCTCCTTTCTTTGTGAGGATAATCTTCCTTTACCCTCTTCCTTTACGACAGCACCTTTAAAATATTAAAAAACCCTAAGACAGAAGCAAGTTATTTCTCTCTTTTTTTTTTTAACATCTTTATTGGAGCATAATTGCTTTACAATGGGGTGTTAGTTTCTGCTTTATAACAAAGTGAATCAGTTATACATATACATATGTTCCCATATCTCTTCCCTCTTGCGTCTGAAGCAAGTTATTTCTTAAATTATATCTGCAGAGACACTTGCACAAAAATGAAAAAATGAATAAATAGATAATTCTTAGATTTCTTGACTCATACAGAGTTATGCTTAGATGATGACTCAGGGACAAACTGAAAATGTATTGCTCTTATCTTAACAAAGGGAAAACATTGTTTATAGTAGATAGTCTGAGGTCCAATAAATGCATTTTTATAGTCTGGTTCTAACCCACAGAATTCTGCCTGTAGGAGCACAAACACTTGTAAAAGATTGTAGGAAAATAATAAGATTTAGCATAAAAATTAGAATAAATAGAATTTTATAAATAATATCACCTTACATTTATTTGGTGCTTTTTCATTTACAAAGTGCTTTCTTCATTATCTAATTTTATGGTCACCACAAATCCGGAAGAGGAGTGTTTCTGATATTACTCTGCCCATTTTCCAGATGTGGAAACTAAGTTTCCATGAAGTTGTGTGACTTTTTGTGAATTTTACACCTAACAAGTGCTAGAACTAGAACTTGAACTTTGGACTCTTGCTCTAGGATTCTTTCTAGCACATTATGTTGTCTTAGGATGATGCAGTCAGCCCACTCCCCCCCTTTTTTTTTTTTTTTTTGAGTAAATAGGTCCAGAGGGTTGAAGTGATGCACTCAAGATCACATAATTGATGGCTGCATTGGACCTGAAGCCCAAATTTCCTAACTTCTTGCCCAGAGCTCATTTTATAACACAGGCTATAGAGAACACAGGTTCAAACTAAAAGCACTGCAGAATCCTTCCACACAGTATGGATCCCATAGGACAATGCCTCTGTAAATGTCAGGCGGTAAAGTTCCTATAGGTAATTTCAAGGAAAATAAATAAGAGCTGGAATATATGACACACTATGCACTGAGCTCTTGAATTACTTTACATTAACTCATTTAATCCTCCCAAATACCATCTGAGGTAACTGTGGTTATTATTTTCATTTTTTTCATTAGGGAAACTGAGGTACAGAGATGTTAAGTAATCTGACCAGGGGTACATAGCCAGAAAATGATAGGTGGGAATGCAGAGTTAGGTAGTAAGGCCCTGGAACCTGACTCTTAGGCACTCAGCTATTAAGCCAAAATGCACCAATAGTTGGAATTGAAACAGGTGCTGAAATGAAGTCACATTTGCTTAGGAAACCCTTTTAACAAATTGAGCAAATTAATCATGAAAAAGCAGTGTAGGGTAAATGTTCAGACCAATTAAGCATATAAGTAACTAATGTCAATTATCCGTCATCTTACCTAGTCACTAGCTAAATACATCTACTACTTGGTTCCTGAGATCATAGCATGTTTGGAAGCTATATGCTGTTGCACTTTTTTTTTTTTTTCGGTACGCGGGCCTCTCACTGCTGTGGCCTCTCCCGTTGCGGAGCACAGGCTCCGGACGCGCAGGCTCAGCGGCCATGGCTCACGGGCCCAGCCGCTCTGCGGCACGTGGGATCTTCCCGGACCGGGGCACAAACCCGCGTCCCCTGCATCGGCAGGCGGACTCTCAACCACTGCGCCACCAGGGAAGCCTGCTGTTGCACTTTCATGTTTATTTTTTAAATTGAGATATAATTGGCATGCAACACTGTATAAATTTGAGGTGTACAGCATAATGATTTGACTTACATATATCATGAAATGATTACCACAGTAGGTTTAGTGAACATCCGTCTCATATTTCTCATTAAAGAAATAGAAAAAAATTTTTTCCCTGTGATAATTCTTAGTGATAACTAAGTGATAACTCTCTTAACTTTCATGTATAACATACAGCAGTGTTAATTATATTTATCATGTTGCACATTACATCCCTAGTAACTGTTTATCTTATAACTGAAAGTTTGTACCTTTTGACTGCCTTCCTCCAATTTCCCCAACCCCAATCCCCCACTTCTGGTAACCACAAATCAGATCTCTTTTCCTATGAGTTGGTTTGTTTTTGAAGTATAATTGACCTACAGTTACTATGTTAGTTCCTGTTACACAACATAGAGGTTCAGTATTTCTGTACATTTCAAAAATGGTCACCACTGTAAGTCTAGTTGCCATTTGTCACCACACAAAGATATTACATAACTATCAACTATATGCCCCACACTGTACCTTCATGTGACTCATTTATTTTACAACTGGAAGTTTGTACCGCTTAATTTGCGCCACCTATTTCACTCATCCTTCCACCCTCTTCTCTCTGGCAACCACCTGTTTGTTTTCTGTATCTGTGACTTTTTCTGTTTAGTTATGTTTGTTTATTTGTTTTGTTTGTTAGATTCTGCATGTAAGTGAAATCATATGGTATTTGTCTTTGTCTTATTTCACTTACCCTTTAGGTCTATTCATGTTGTTTCAAATGGCAAGATTTTATTCTTTTTTATAGCTGAGTAATATTTCATTGTATACCATATCTTCTTTATTCATTCATCTATTGATGGACACTTGGGTTGTTTCCATATCTTGGCTATTGTAAATAATGCTGCAACGAACATAGGGGTGCATACATCTTTTCGAATTAGTGTTTTTGCTTTCTTTGGATAAATGCCCAGGAGTGGAATTGCTGATTGTATGGTAGTTCCATTTTTAATTTTTTGAGGAATGTCCATGTTGTTTTCCACTGCTGTTGCATTTTTTAAAACACAGTCTATGCATTGCATTTGTGCTCATTCAAATCAGCATTTCTATTATTAGTCTGACCTACTAAAGTTTCCTATCCATTCTACACTTGACTTCATTATCAGATAGTAACAATACCTTGGGGTTATAAAGAATTTTCTTCTATGGACGATGGATTATATTATTTAATTTATGGTACATCAGAACAGTTAAGATTGCATGGGCTGTTTCTCTCTGTGTGTCAGAGATGGGGAAATTGAGTGAGGGTGCTTCAGACGCCCTGGAGTGAAATGGTCAGAGGAGAGAAGCAGGGTAACTGCTCCTGTCTCTAGGATGCTGCTCCAGGGTTCGGTGGAGGGAGCCTCATTTCTGGAGTCACACAGGCAACCGGTCATATTATCTTCTGTTCCCTGTGATGAACTCAGCTGCTATCTATAGATTCTGCGGCCAGTACAAACACTCAAGAAATTCCTCTGGGCTTTGTATGTTCTGAGGCTGGAGAGAGGTAGTCCCCTTACTAGAAAATTTTACTAACTCAACCGAGACTGAGTGAACAGTGAGTGAACAGACACCTCTGATGTCCATAAAGCATTGCATTTCCACGTGATACACCACCCAGGAAACCTCTCTGCATTTTCAAAGGTTAGCTCCTTCCTGAAGATGTGTAGCTTGTGGAGAGCTGATTACTCAAGAGTCCTTGGGAGAATGCACATATAGAGCCAGCTAGAATCACGACAAAGGAAAAGAGGCCTCATTTTTTCCTTCTTTTTGTCCCCTTATTTCCATAAGTTCAAATTCTACCAATAACTTTAGTAGTTTAGCAGTTCCTGAATTACAGGAAAGCCAAAAGCCATTGATTCTGCTTATTACTTATAAAAAGCAATAAAAATTTGAGGGGTGTCAAGATTTTATGGCTACATTTGTCTTGTCTTTACAAATAAAGTTAAATGGATAATAATAATAAGTTAATTGCTTATTTAGTCCTTGCAATGTGGCAGACACTATGTAGAACCATGGTCTCACTCCTTAGCACAACCAGAAAAAGTGGCTCCTTGGACTTAGAACTGAGATCACTTGTACCAATATGATTTAGTTATTGTTCCATGAAAACTTTTCCTGGGAAAGGTAAGACTGAAAACCAATAAATAAGTTCTCTGTTTGCGTCAGGAAATTTCTGCAGATCAATTTATCTGAGATAACAGTCTGCTCGTCATGGGCAGACTTCTTGTTCTCATTAAACCACAGTTACCTATCAAGACTTGCTTTAAGACTCTCACCTCCCTGTATGCATCAATCCTAAACAACTATGTCAGGATCTTAGCCCAATTTTAGGCTGTTCCCTTCTTGAAAGACCTGCTTGAGTTCACTTGAACCCAGAGCCTAAACCCTATAAAGATCCTCCCCGGACTTCCCTTTTCTGAGATACTATTAAGACTTTGTCTTAGGAGTGCCTCCCTTATTCAGTTGTCTGGTAATATTTTGGAGAGTTCAGTAATCCTTATTTTACAGTTGAGCAAAGAGAAGCCCAGAGAGTTTCAGTAATTTGTCCAAATTCACCCACTTAAGAGGTTCCTATCCGGGACTGTCTGACCCCATCTCATGTTCCTCATCACTCTGCTATTCTGCCCTTCAGTTGGAATTAAAGTCTAATTTTTCAGTTTTACCCCTGAAATTATTTGACTTTCTAAGATTTATATATATATATATATATATATATATAAAATATGTCAGTGATACCTCAATTTTTTAAAATGCTCATTTTCAAAAGGTAATGAAAAACTATCATTAGGCAGTATTGCAAGAAAGATCAGCAGCAAAATGTTAACTGGTGGGAAATCTGATTTATTACTTATCTTATAAAGCAAAACTAAACAAAATTTGCTACAAGTTCATAATCTCTGTTACATTAATTAATTCTGCTATTCACTAATGAACTCTAATATTAATAAATTAACTTATATATAACAAAAAAACTAAGTCATTATCTTGGTAACTGCTAAATAAAAGGAAATATTAAGAAAAAAAAAATCCGAAGAATGGTCTAGTTTACAGTCCCAAGAAAGGCAGTCGCTGTGTGCCCTTATGCATTTAAGTAGCCGCAGAAATTTAACACTCAATTTCAAAATAAATTCCAGCAATGGTAACTCACCAACATTCTCTAAATGAAGAATATGAGTCAAGCGAGAGCTAGGAGAACCAAGCTTATAATTGGTGTGACTTTTTTAAACTATTAGTAAATTATTCAGCTGGCATATTCATTTCCTAGGGCTACCGCAAAATTCGTGACTTAAAACAACAGAAATTTATTCTTTCACAGTTCTGAAAGCCTGTGTCAACAAAATCAAGGTGTCAACATCAAGGTGTCAACAAGGCCATGTTCCCTCTAGAGGTTCTGAGGGACAATCTGTTCCATGCCTCTCTCCTAGCTTCTGGCAGCTCCTGACAACCCTTGACATTCCTTGTTTTGGGGCTCATAATTCCAATCTCTGTTTCTGTCCTCATGTGATCTCCTCTCCTTTTCTGTCTCTTATAAGGACACTTGTTGTTGCATTTAAGGCTCAGTCTAATCCAGGATGATCTCATCTTGAGACCCTTATCTTAATTACATCTGCAAAGACCCGTATTCCAAATAAGGTCACGTTCTGAGGTTCCAGGTAGACATATCCTTCGTGGGCCACAATTTAACCCACTACAGCTGGTAACGTTTATTACTGACCCTGTGTTATCATCAGCATTATCATGTCTAAAATAAAAATGCCAACCAAAAATAATACAAGGAATAATGTAACAATATCTCCTTTACATATATGCACTCTTTGAAAAAATTGATATTAAAGTACTTTCTATGGAGTATTCCAGTGATCATATGATGTTTGATTATGGAAATGCATATATGGAATTTTTAAATACCTTATTCATATCACTGATTGTGATGTAGATACAATGACTTTGTGAGCAGATCATTTTTCAGAAATGTATCAAATGTTTATCTAGAGCCTTTGATATTCCAGGCACTAAAGAGATACCTCAATGATTACAGTATTGTCAAGGCTCTTGCCTTCTGCAGTTTGCAAAAAAGAGAAAAGTAAAAAGGAAGATGATGAAGTGGTAACTTGGTCCCAACTTTAAACCATCAGTGGAAGAAAATAGTAATGCTCAAAATATGACTCCTGTAGATGTTAACAAAATTATTTATAAAAACTATACTGTGTTTTCTTCATGTTTCACCTCCACATTGACAGTATAACAGGGTAATTTCTGAACCACAGAGTTTAGTCAATCAGAATTTTGCAAACTGTTTGACCCTGTAGAAATACATTTTACATTGTGATCAAGTATATGTATCACTGAAATCAGTTTCACGAAACAATATTTACTGTTATAACCATGATGCCTTCTGATATTTTCTATTCCATTGTATTTCATTAGTGATCTAAATTCAAAACTTACTAATGGGTAACCACAGTTTATTAAATAACATTACCCCCTCCTCTCCATATCTACCCAACACATACATATTAACAAGACTTGGTAACGAGTGGCATTCTTGCATTTTGTGCAGAAAATATTTAGACGTAGCCTCATTCACATGACTTTGGTAGGATCGATATTTCTGGGACTTTAAAGACGCAGTTAAATAGTTGAAAAAACCCCACATTAGGTGATTTTACATTAGCTTGCGTACTGTTAGAACAAATTTTTTCCTGAATATGTTAAAGCCTTCACATCATTAATAAATAACAGTCTGCATCTTTCCTCCATAAACCAATTTTTGCGACTGCCCTATAGTAGCTTCAGCTTGCTCGCAGCTTTGGGTTGCCATGGCACTGACTCTTGCTATCTCTGGGTGAGCTTATAATTCTCCAGCTCTCTGCTGGCTCAGTCACTCAGAGCTTCTGTGACTCTATTCCAAATTGTTAGCAGAGAGCCTCTGGGTTGTTCACCGTGGTCAGCTGCTCACATCTGGTGTGGTCAGCAGTGACCTGATTGAGGGGCTCATGTAGGACCAGTGGTGCCTTTTCCCCGGGTCTCTAGGAGGGTAGGTAGCAGTCAGGGTTCCAGCAGAAGTAGATGAGGCACTGAAATTGGGAAAATTGGGGTAGATTTTAATAAAAATGTGATTTACAAAGGTCCTTGCAGGGCGTAAGAAAACCACAAGAAACAACAAAGGAGATTAGTACAGTGTCTTTAGGTTAGTAATTATGGGGTGCCACTACCATGACTTGGCCCAAAGGGGCAATGG
The DNA here is from genome assembly GCF_949987515.2 of Delphinus delphis. Lineage (NCBI taxonomy): Eukaryota > Metazoa > Chordata > Mammalia > Artiodactyla > Delphinidae > Delphinus > Delphinus delphis. The sequence continues at coordinate 75,154,579 of NC_082693.1, read as the reverse complement.
GAGGGAGCAGTTACAGAACTTGGGGAAAGAGAGATCTGGGTGGAGAGGTCTGCTCCACAGTAATTGTGACCTTTGGCCAAGTGACCCCACAGGGAGGGCACTCAACTTAACTCTCTTTCCCTCTTCCAGTTTCCTGCTGGTTCTCCCCCTATTATAAGTCCAACAGGACTGGAAGCCAGAGGGCAAGAAGGAGCACATTGCTGTGGGTCAGGATCCAGAAACAGAGAGCAGGAAGGAGCAGTGCTCTAGAAGAACAAATGCAAAGTATCTTGAAGCATAGGAGGTACGGACAAGGAGGGAATGATTGGCATCTCAAGTGCAGGGGGAGGTCAGGAAGGTTTCTAGAGGTACTGGCATCTTTAGTTTTATATACTGCCGCTAAAGATTTAGGGGGGACCCCCACCCCACCCAGTGTCAGGTACCATCCTAAGAGCATCATCTGTTTTAACTTTTTCCAGTCTCCACCACCCTCAGTGGTAAATACTGTCCTGGTTTCTAATGCCAGGAATGATTTTTTTTTTTTTTTTTTTTTTTGGCTGCGTTGGGTCTTCGCTGCAGCGCGCGGGCTTTCTCTAGTTGCGGTGAGCGGGGGCTGCTCTTCGTTGCGGTGCACAGGCTTCTCATTGCAGTGGCTTCTCTTGTTGCGGAGCACGGGCTCTAGGCACGCGGGCTTCAGTAGTTGTGGCATGCAGGCTTCGGTAGTTGTGGCTCGCGGGCTCTAGAGCGCAGGCTCAGTAGTTGTGGCGCACGGGCTTAGTTGCTCCGCGGCATGTGGGATCTTCCTGGACCAGGGATTGAACCTGTGTCCCCTGCACTGGCAGGAGGCTTCTTAACCCCAGCGCCACCAGCGAAGCCCCGCCAGGAACGATTTTTGCCTGTGTTTGACCTTTATGTATTGACATCATACAGCACTAATTCTTTTGTGTGATCTCTTTGCTCAATATTACGTTTGCAACAACAGCCTTATTTTTTTGTTGGAGTAAAATACACATAACATAAAATTTACCATTTTAACCATTTTTTTCCAGCTTTAATGAGGTATAATTGACAAAAATTGTATGTACTTTAGTTGCACAACTTGATGTTTTGATATACGTATACATTGTGAAATAATCACCACAATCAAGTTAATTAACATGTTCCATTATCTCATATAGTTATCATTTTCTTTCTTTCATTTTGACTGTTTTTAAGTGTACAGTTCAGTGGCGTTAAGTACATTAACAATATCGTGCAACGATCTCCTCTATCCATCTCCATTACTTTTTCATCATCTCAAACTGAAACTCTCTACTCATTAAACAATACCTTGCCCCCATTCTCTCCTCCCTCCAGCCCCTGGAGAAAGCTCTATTCTACTTTGTCTCTATGAATTTGCCTGTTCTAGGTTCTGTGAATTTGCTTGTTCTAGGTACTTCAGATGAGTGAAATAATACAATATTCTTATGTCTAGGTTTTTTCACTTAGCATAATGTTTTCCAGTTCCAAATTGTGATCTTCATTTTACAGATGAGGAAACTGAGGTGCAGATCTTCATTTTACAGATGAGGAAACTGAGGTGCAGAATCATTAAGGAAGCAAATGGTGAACCCAGGCTATGAACCCAAGCAATCTGGCTCCAGAGCCTGAGTACTTAGTGCTTCATTAGGCTGTTCATCAATGGATCTTGTTTTCACAGTCAGTGATAGCTGTTTAAATCATGGGCTAGCTGGATGGCTCTGACTACTTCTGAGTCTACCCACCCAAAGTCAGACAACTTGAAATCCACATTTTCTCTCCTGTGTTACAAAAGGAAGAGTTTCCCTTATAGTTGCCTGTGTCTGATTAAAAGGGCAGACTTTTCCTTCTAATCTCAGACTCTTAGTAGACTGCTTCTGCAGTCCTGGCCATTTGTCAGTTTCTAGGATTACTGTGCTCTCATCCCTAATCTGGTTTCCCACTCCAAAGCCAACATTTGGTTGTCTCAACTCCCCATTGGGTAGAACTCATCTTCCCACCACTCATAACGGCATACAATTTGCTCAAATTAGTTTGGTGCAGAACCTGCTGTTCACATGGGAACCAGATCAGTCCCTTTTGAAGCCAAAGATGCCAGTCTGGCTACTGTTAGGAATGAGGGAGCCCAGTTGGCAGACACCAATCTGTCTCATCCAAAGTGAATTCAGGGGCCAACAGAGCCCAAGTCCAAGCTCCTCCCTGTCTTTGTGCAGTCAAACCACAGAGAGCTCATGTGAATTTACAAACAGCCCACACATGTCTGACTTTTCCTTGCCAAACCCCTCGAATTCCCACATCTTAGAATGCTGGATGCCGAGAAAAGGCAGGTAGCCATAACTATCTTGGATGGCATGACCCAGTGTGCAAGGGAGCTCTCCAGCAAAGAGGTGCTGTCCTTTCAATACAGGGAAAATGCAACAGCACCATGTCATAAGTGTATTTTTTAATTTGGGAATTTTCAAGCATAAGGTCCCCTATATACCTATCCCCCAGATTAAAAAATTATCAATATTCTGACAACAGATTTTCTTCTGTAATGGAATGAATTACATTATCTTTCTGGTCCCATTTGTTATCAAAGACAAGTGACAATCTAACTGAAATGCTGTATCCTCCTCCTATATTGGGTCTTTATACAGTGTGTTGTGGCTCAGTCCTCCTCTCTACACTCTCCTCTTGTGTGATCTCACCCAAGTAAGGGACTTTAAGTGATGCTTGGACTTGTCAGAAATCACTTGGCTGCAAGTAACAGAAACTCAACTCAACTATCCGAAGCAAAAATGGGAATTCATTGATTCACATGATCACGAAATTCATTTCTGGAATAATAGCATCAAGGGAATCAATGCCACATCAGCACATTGCCCATCACCCTTGGTCACTTGAATCTGTTTTTTGCCGTGTTGACCTCATTCTCATTAGGCTATGACCCCAAGGTGGTTAAAAAAAAAAAAAAAGCCCTTGTGTCTCTAAGCTTTTACTGTACCAGTTTAGCAATCCTGCCAGAAAGAGGACAGGACTTTTGTTCCTGATTATTCCATCAAATATCTTTTGGCTAATTCTTATTGAATTGACCTAATTCATTTGAGCATCCCTTAAGAATCACTGTGACCAGGTGGATGACATATGCTGACTGTCCAGTCTTGCTACTTGGCCAGAGGAGGGTTTGGCACTTTGATTAACAGCCCCATCAAGATTATTAACCAAGAAAGAGGAATATTTCCCCAAAAGAAAATCAGGATACTTTTATCAAAAGACATGGGACATTATGCTAGACACCACTATTCCATCTACATGTTGATAACTCCCAAATTTATTTCTCCTTATTCTAGGCTTCAACCCTGAACTCCAGGTGCAAATACCCAACAGCCCCCTTGACGTATCTCACAGACATCTCAAACTTGACCTGTTCAACATGTATCTCCTGGTTGTGAGCACCCTGCTCCCACTATGTCTCCTTCCTGTATGCCCTTTGGTTACAACAAGAACTGGCAGAGGGAATGTATTGGAAGGCTTTGGGACTCACAGAATTGATTGGAGGCTGGAGTCCTGGGCTTGGGCAGTAGGAAGCACAGCAGCTGCCTTATGAAGGAAAACTTTGTTAGGAAGCTGAATTACCATATAATCCAGCAATTCCATTTCTTCATACGTACACAAAAGAATTGAAAGCAGGGACTCGAACAGATATTTGTACACCAATGTTTATAGCAGCATATTGACAATTGTGAAAAGGTGGAAGAAACTCAAAAGTCCACGGATGAATGGATAAACAAAATGTGGTATATACATACAATGGAAAATTATGCAGCCTTTCAAAGGAAATTCTGATACATGCTACAATATGAATGAAACTTGAAAACATTACGCTGAATGAAATGTCAGACACAAGAAAACAAATACTATGTGATTTCACTATATAGGGTGCCTAGAACGGACAAATTCATAGAGACAGGAAGTAGAATGCTGGTTGCCAGGGACTGTGGGGAAAATGGGGAGTTACTGTATAATGGGTACAGAGTTTCATCTTGGGATAATAGAAAAGTTCTGGAAATGGATGGAGGTGATGGTTGCACAGCAATGTGAAGATATTAATGTCACTCAATTGTATACTCAAAAAAAGCTAAAAAAATTAATTTTATATTTATATATATTTTACTGCAGTAAAAAACACTAATAGCTTTCTCACAGGGTAGTTTCAAACATGAGCGAGATGATGCATGTCATCACTTACCATAGCTGGTATTCAGTTAAACTGGTGTGAAATGAGTGGCAAACAAGGAGAATCTTTTAGCCTTGAAACATTTCTCAGCAGGGACATGATGTGCACACAGGACATAGTGGACAGCATCCTAGTAAAAAGTGTTAATGGATGAACTGTGTGCCTGGTGGCCTTTACCAACATCCATTCTGCCATAGCCTGACCCAGGTTGAGTGGAGGGAAGTCTTTCCCCTGAGAGCACACTGGATCCTTCTCACTGTTTTACTCTAAAGCAGGCTAACAGGCCTGGGAAATAAACTCACTTTGAGAATAGTGACCAAATGCTGGGATGTCCCCCACAGTCAACAACAGAGGCCTTCACCATCTTCTTACATGGCTGGTGGTGGTGGGCTCAGGGTTGGGATTGGGCTTCTCTGGACTTTCTTCTGCGAATGCAGCCCTGCCTGCAGCCTCTTCTGTAATTCCCTTTCTTGGCAAAGAAACGTCACCCACCCAGCCCTTGAAGTGGAAGAAACTGATCCTTAACTCCAGTGCGAGCAGTCTCAGGGCGTGACCAGTTCACAATATGTAATAACAGGGACTCTGAATTTAGAGAACTGATGCTTTGCCTCCCAATGGTGCCTCCGCTTCCAAAAAAGCCTCTCGATTTTCAGCTTGAGCTCTCTTGCTCCCATTCCCCAGGTCCTAGAGAAAACCACACTCTTCCTGGCAGGTTCTAGGTTCATGTCCTGGTTTAGATAAAACTGTTCTTTGATTACCTTCCTGTGTACCATCCAGAACTGATGCTCTTCCTCTTGGGTCCCCAAACCAGTTCTTCCCAACTAGCCTGGTGTTTATGTGTCCAGCTTAACCCTCCAAAGCTTCTCCTGCAGCCCCCCATGCCTTTGTTCACTGAATCACTTCAGGTCTGAACACCACCTCACGGGCTTTTCCATTCACGGTTTCATCTCTAATCATTTCTTTTACTTGTTAGTTTAGGGATGACTTCTCTACCTTCTGGTACATTTTTGCTGTTGACTTCAGTCAGGTCTCTTGCAAGCCTTGGTAGATTGCATGTAGAGCAGGGGAAGAACCCTAATCACTCATAAATATAACCCATGTGAAACTGAAGCACCTCACTTCCCCATCTCAAGGCTGTGTGAGTAGAGGTGGGAGAGCATCACCACCTAAGAGTACAGGCTCTGGGGCTAGCCTGTCACTCATAAATTGGGTAACCTTGGGCACATATCTTTCTGTGCCTCAGCCTTCCTCTCTGAAAATGGAAATCATAGTAATAGTACCCATTTCATGGGACTGTTGTGAGGATTGTGTTAATATATGTAAAGTACTTAGAATAGACCTGGCACATAGTAAGTCCTCGATAAATATGGCTTCATCAAAAAATTTACAGAGATCTGTCCTTAACTGTTTTGAGGCAGTGGCAATGGAAGGGTGGGGGACACATTCACTTGTATTGCACAACACGTAACCAAATCTCTTGTATTTGGACTCTTTTGGTTACAAGTGACAGAAACTCAATCATCTTAAGGAAATCATCTTAAGGAAAAAAGGGAAAGGAAGAATTGATACTTTTACTCTAGTAAACATACTAGAGCAGCTCAAGGAAAAGCTATAGGAATCTCTGTTTCAAAAACTGGGATTTTCTTTCTCCCCTCTGTCTCTATCTCTACTCCTTATGTTTTCTCCTACTGCAGGTGGCATAGGCTTTTCTGCATCACAAGAACTGTCTGCTGACCTAGCATAGCCATGTCAGCAGGAAAAATGTTCCTCCTCTATGCTGTATTAGTTAAAACAGGCCAGGATGATGTAACAAACATACCCAACTATGTGGATATGTTCACAGTATGCCTCAGGGTGGGTTCTCCAAGAAGCAGACTCTGAAAGTTTGGTGTGTAGGATGTTTATTAGAGAGTATTCTTAGATTTAAAATCTGTAGAAAAGAAGGAAATGAAGCAGGATTGGGCAAGACAGAAGCTGAGCTCAAGTCAGGCCTGGTGACAACCTTGGTCATCCCCACAGAAGCCCTGGAGCTGAGGTGGCTTGTTAGTGATGCCCTGAGTTAGACTGCAGTGGCTGTACATGCACTCTTGTGTTGGTTGATCTCTGGGTGTAGGCTTCCCCTGAAGGGTATGACCTTGGGTGAGGCAACTCTCCTAGAGCTGAGGCAGTCCCTGAAGGGGCTGACCGCACTCCCTCAGTTGGGATAATAAGTCTTTCATTGAAGTGGAACCTGGGTGGCGGGTCTCAGTGTCCATCATACAGTAGAAGTTTACCTCTTGCTCATATTATAGTCCTGGCAGGTGTTCAGCTAGTCAAGTAGGCTGTCTTCCATGCAGTTATTCAAGAACCCAGGCTCCTTCCATCTGTGGCATCACCAAAACATAGAACCTCATTTTCATCTGTATCCAGCTGCAAGAAGATGGTAAAATGTGGAGGAGCACGTGGTGGAGGATTATATAGGCCAGGTCTAAAAGTGCCACACATCACTTCTGTTCATATTCTTTTTTTTTTTTTTTGCGGTACGCGGGCCTCTCACTGTTGTGGCCTCTCCCGTTGCGGAGCACAGGCTCTGGACGCGCACGCTCAGCGGCCATGGCTCACGGGCCCAGCCGCTCCACGGCATGTGGGATCTTCCCGGACCGGGACACGAACCTGCTTCCCCTGCATCGGCAGGCGGACTCTCAACCACTGCGCCACCAAGGAAGCCCTGTTCATATTCTTTTGACATAGTAACGCTAACTGCAAGGGAGTCTGCATACCAAGAAGAAGAGGAAATGGATCTTGGTAAACAGCTATCAGTCTCTACCCTCCCCATCATTCGCTGGCTTCTGACACCAGACCTTCTCACTACATAAAACCTCCTAGAAAATGGTTGCTTCTCCCATGGGCCTCCTGCTCACCACCTGCTCCAAATCCTGATGCACATGGTTCTCTCATTACTGATTTATGTCCTCCAGATCCTCTTGGTTTACTTTTCACACTGAAGACTTTAAGTCTTCTTCGGAGTAGGTAGAATCCCTTGATAATGCTTCTTCCTTAAGCCCCATTACCCTCCTCTCCTGAGAGCCTTTCCAATCTGGCAGCTCCCCAACCTTCTTTTCTTCTCCCTCCTTCTCTCAAGTTAAGACATAGAACTCACACAGACACACACACACACACACACACACACCCTTGTCACCGACTCCTGAAACTTCCCTTCCTCTTGACTATGCTTAAGACACCGAACTATCATGGGTTTCCCCTTATTTTTTTTTAAATTTTTACTGTGTTCTGTCTGACTTAATGTTCAACTGCTTTCTACATCTGGTTTTAAGGGTCCAACTGGAAGGGAATCTGAGCCTTTTACACAGGTCCTAAAAGATAGGCATTGAGTAAGTTCTTCCCTCCATTTCTGCCTCCCGTTCTTCCTCCCTCTCCCTGTGGCAGAGGTAGCTCACTGACTACCAAAGGCTCACACTCTCTTTCCATTGTGTGAGTTCTTATGACTAAGCAGTGCCATGAAACTAGTTTGGGCCAATGGAATGAGGGCAGAAGTCATTTGTGTCACTTCCAGCCAAGGTAGACTGTGCCTTCCCCGTGCTCTGTTTCCTGTTTGCAGCACCCTTAGAGACAGACCACATGTTGAAGATGGCAGTGTCACAGGTCAGAAGAAGGCTGGATCCCTGGGTTACCACTCAGAGGAGAGTTGCCCAGCCAGGCACATCTGCTTCAGACTTTGCATGAGTCTTTGCATAAATTGGGCTTGTTACTGGACTTGCATTTAGCCTACTCTTAATACACACTCTTTCCTTTATTTCTTAGCCCCTACTATCTGTCAAGCACTATGCTGGGTATTAAGGGTGCAAAGATAAGTAAAACATAGCTCCTGCACTCAAGGATCTCACAATTTAGGGGGAGAAATCAATGTATACTTAGATAATGATGTAACACTGTATTAAGTCCTGCATTTCCGATATGTACAGAGTATTATGGGAGAGTGGAGTAAGATATGTAAGTCAGCCTGCATGGGGATGGTAGTGGGCATGGAAGGGATGGTTAGAGGTCAGCTAGGTGACAGGTATTCCAAAAAGATGGGCATGAACAAAGGTGGAAGCCGGGAAAGCAAGTTCATGGGTATATATGTGTGGTCAGGAAAAGGGGTAAGAGGATTAAAAGAACAGGAAATTTTCACTAGGATGTGCTATTAGTGTGATTCTAAAGGAGGAGACTTTTACTCAGCAGAGACAATTGTAACAAATTCTCAACTTTAATTAAAGCTTTACTTAAAAGTAATAGTTGTCCTGTGGGACCACAATACCTCTGACTCTCCAGGGGAAAAGGTTATTGGGACTCAACCTCAAAGGTTCATTTTCACATAATCCTTAAACTCTAATGAGTGCTTGATTCCTGTGGAGCATAACTCTACTCAAAGGGAATCAAACTGCTATTTTAGAGACAGACAATTACTTATGTTTTTTATTTCCTGTGTGCTTAGCAAATCTGCTTTTTATGGGGTATCACCTGTTCATGCTGCTTTCCAAAGAGTTCTAGTAGCCAGTGGATGACACAAGCCTAGCTTAAGTCCTGGTTCCACTGATTGTATCACATTGAACTATATGAGATGGTCAGTATTTGACCATGTTGTACCTAAAAGATGACAGTTTCATAAGGTTCTGCCTGATATAATCATGGGTGGAGTGGAAGGTTGAATTCTCGGTCTTAATTCTTTATTCCTTGTAGTAATATTATACATTCATGTACACATTTTTATATATATATATATATATATATATAGCACATAGTATTATGCAGTCATAGTCCAATAATAGGAGTGGTATACCTCCCCACTCCCTGGCTTAGGGTCTTGCCTTGGAGTTTGCTTTGGGCAATGGAATGTTAGCAGATGTGATGTAAGCAGAGGCTTGAAATGTGCTTGTGTAGTTGGACTTCTCTTGTGCTTCTGTATCACTAAGAGAGGTACTTGTTCCCAGGTAGCCCCTGCGCCTTCTTGCTGGGCCTAGGAGGGAAGTTTTATCTTGATTCTAAAAAGGGAGCCAAGATAGGGATATTCCTTTTCTACCTCTGTGGTTATCATCTGCATGTTGATTGAATATGGGGCAGCTATCTTGGGACCATTAAGGGAAACTGCCTTAAGAAGATAAGCCATTGTACAGAGGATGGTAGAGAGGCAGTACGGGAGAAATATCTGTCATGGTAAAGTCACTGAGCTACTGAATTCACCAACCCTGAAACCACCCTGTCTCCACACTCTTGCTATATGAGATGATAAACATTCCCATTTTTTAAACCACTTTGCTTGGGTTTTCTATTCCTTGTAGTTGATATCATCCCAACTGATCACTCAAGAATCATCAGGGCTTCCCTGGTGGCGCAGTGGTTGAGAGTCTGCCTGCCGATGCAAGGGACACGGGTTCGTGCCCCGGTCCGGGAAGATCCCACATGCCATGGAGCGGCTGGGCCCATGAGCCGTGGCCGCTGAGCCTGCACGTCCGGAGCCTGTGCTCCGCAACGGGAGAGGCCACAACAGTGAGAGGCCCGTGTACTGCCAAAAAAAAAAAAGAATCATCATCATGACTTTTAAGTGCTAAAGATGTTTAAGGTTGTAAAAAATCATAAGTAAAAAATTGAATAATTATCTCCACCTTACAGATGGAGGTCCTTGTTAGCCATGGTTAGAAGATGATACTTGAAAATGACCTTTGAGGGTTGGATCAAGTCTGACTTCTTTTGGCCTGAACCAGTCATTTTGGTTCATCATCAAATTCTGTCTGGTGTTATCACTTCCACTCTTTTTTAAAGTCCAGTTTCCTTAAAGGAACGAAACAGGTCTAAGGGTCTAGAAGTTGTGTATCATATATTTTGTTGGTCTAGAGCTTAACAATTGAAGCTAATTCATGATTAATGTTCACGCACAGCTTTCACCCCTCTGGTCCCCACCTTAGGGAAAAGGTAACACTGCATAGTTGAAGGAGCAGAGTATTTGGAGTTCATTAGTTCTGAATTCAAGTCTTGGCTAGTTGGAATGATCTTGTGCAAGTCACTTAATGTCTTTAAGTCTCAGTCTCATTTGTAAAACCAGGATAATTATATGGACTTTTAAGTTTGGGGAATAAAATATAAAGTATCTAATATAAAGTATAAAGTACATAATAGGTGCTCTGTAAATGATCATTGTCTTCCTCCTCCCCATCTCCCAGGGCAAAATATTTCTTTGATTATAAAGAAGACAAGCCTAAACATCATGAGTGTCTGGACTTGGAAAAGCCCATCCCTTACTGCCAAAGTCAGTAACAATCATTTTTGTAAACCAGGAACAAGACAGAGCCATCCTTCTAGAAAGCACTGTATGCTCTCAGGAAGAAAGATGGAACAGTAACAGAAGGAGGTATTATAGCTGCCCTCACTTCTGTCCCCCAAACCATGTATTTATTTTTAATGTAAAATATATAACAACCTGGACATTTTTTAATATGGGAATTTTAAAAATATTATTCTGCCATTCAAACTCAGGTTGTATGCTTGTTTTTCCCAGAACTATTCTAAACGTCAGGACATTTAGAATTTTTCCTCAGGACATCCCTCCCAGTTAGGCTAAGGTTATTTTTTAGTTGTCTGGAATTTGGTAGAGTGAATGCTCTTGTGTGCGTGTGCACACACACATACACACAGACATCCTTCAAAGCTATGTGGAGGAATTCAAGCTTTGTGGACCAAAGTGAAATTTCCTGTCCTCTGTGGAATCCCTGACACTATCTCCTGCTGGTTTCTTTATACCTTTTCTTTCATCCCCCAACACTGCCTGAAAATCAGGAATTGCCCTTGGGCTGCAGGAGCTAATGCTGTAGCCCAACAGGTTAGGCAGCTCATGATGCCAAGTGCAGAGTTCAAAAGCTGGGATGGGGCCTCTGTGTGGAGAATCGACTGAGGTCGAATTATCAACTCACAGACTTTTTCCAGAGGGAAAATTAAGCATAAAGAGGTAAAAAAGACTGTCTAATCTCAAGCTGTCCAATGCCCATGAAAGGCAAGATGATTGTAAAGGTTTTGTAAGATCCCTCATCACACATTTATTGTGTGTCAATTACCATTACAGGCAGGAGGGATACAGAGGTGAGCAAAATCCTATCTTTAAGAAACTTACATTCTAGGGAAGAGAGACAATAAATAAAGAAAATAAGTAACAGATACAGCACAAGGGCTTTGGAAAACAAAGCAGAAAAGGGGCTAGGAGTAAGTATGAAGAGAGTTTTGCCATTTTAAGTGGGGTAGTTTGGTAAGCCTCACCCAGGTAACATTTGGCAAAAGACTTAAGAGGGTGAGATCTAGGGGACAAGCATTCCAGGCAGAAGGAACAGCCAGTGCAAAAGCCTTGAAGTGGGAACATACCTGGAATGCGCAAGAGAAAGCAAAGAGGTCTGTGAGGCTGAAGCAGAGTGAGCAAAGGGGTATCATCTGATAGAATCAGGGAGAGGATGTGGTCCTGATGTGGGGCTTGTAGCACTGTGGGAAGCACAGTGTTTTTACTCCAAGTAGAATGGGAAACTGTTGGCTGATTTTGAGCAGTAGAGTGACATGATTTGATTCACATGTTATAAAGATCCCTCTGGCTGCTGTAGTAAAAACAGATTATAAAGTGAGGAAACCATGCAAAAATCTGAGTGAGACGTGAGGGTGGCCTGGACCAGGCAGGTGGCAGTAGAGGTGGAGAGAAGTAGAGACATTCTGGGTTACATTTTGAAAGTAGAACTAACAGGATCTCTTGATAGATTGGGTAAAGGGTGAGAGAGCCATAGAGAAGTCGAATACGACTCCAACAAGACTTTTGGCTTGAGCACTTGGAATGACAGAGTTGCCATCAGCTGGCATTGGGAGGACTGTGGGTGGAACAGGAGTTGGGGGGGAAGAGCAGAAGCTCAGTCTGGGATGAGTTTGAGATGCCTTTAGACATCCACGTGAGGATGTTGGGTGGGCAGCTGCTTATATGGATCTGGAGCTCAAAGGTCCTGAATGCGAAGTCCCCAGCCCCGTGTCCAGATGCTCAGTAAGTGGCAGTTCCCACATCCCCAGTGTCCAGATTTGGTTCATAAATACTGCATGGAAGAGAAGACTCCCAAGCCAGTGCTGATTGTCACACTATGTGGCTTCTCTTACCTGTCCAAGCCTGGGGTTGCTTTATAATAAAAGAATGTCTTGATCCAAGGAACCAGTTTTTCTCTTCAACCTCATCTTTATAAAGAGGATGACATAATTATGGATGAAATTCCTTTTCCTGCCTTCCAAAGGAGTAGTCAGCAAAAAATTTCAACACCCTTACTCAGTGTTCTCTGTACATCTCTCTCTAGCCCTTATGTACTACCTTGTGCCAGGGGGACGATTTCCTCCCTGGATCCCTCAAAACAGCTGTCCTTCATTTTCTGCTTTCCCCCTTGCCCCAGTCAGTAGTTTTGGTTTCTTCTTTCTTGCCTTGAAATAACCTTCATCTTAGCCCTCTCCTTTCTCTACTGCTCCCCACTTTCCCTAAACCTAGGATTTAGTCATCCTTTGGGGTTCCTATTTCCACAGTCTTCTTTGTATATTGAGTCCTGATTTCCTTGGACAAAGTGGCAAGGAATTTTTAAAAAATTCTTCTGGAATTGACTGCTGAGGGCAGAGCTGCTAGAGGAGTCTCAGATTGTCCAGTGGCCTCTGGGCATTTGAGTGGTGAAGGTGGTCCTAAGAGATTGTGTTTCTGTTCCCAGGGACAGTATGTGCTCCCACCCTGCAGGTCCTTTTGGTTTGCAGATGCTGGTCACCAACCGAGAGATAGATACCATTCAACTTAGAGAAGTATTTCACCAGCATTTACTTTGGGGTGGAAAGTTTTACCAGGCGGTCAGCTCCTCTGGAGTTTCAGGCTGTGAAGATGGTCCTTGAAGTGTGGGGAAAAAACATTAGTGTAGGAGGAGTTATGAGGGGGCACATCTGGAGGCAGCAAAGCCCTCTTACCTCCTGACTTCTCTTCTCTGTGCAAATGGGGGAGGTGTTGCAGGAGGCCAAGGGCCCCATGGCTTTTCTCCCCACTTTCATGCTTGGCACCATCTCAGAACAGTCCTTGTTTCCAGGGTCAGCTCCAAACAGGAGGCACAGGTTGTTTCCTGAATGGCTCATTGGGTTTTACTTGACAGGTGTGTCCCATGGCAGGAACAACAGCTCAAGTGTGGCTGAGCCTTGTCAAGGGGGCTTGTCGGCTTGGTCCTCCCTTCTGTTTCAGCTGATCCTTGGCTCCGTGCTTTTGAGCATCTGGGAAAGTGGGCATGGAAGTAATCCCACACTTTGTTCAATGACTAGCAGACACACAGGCAAGACAAGCCAGGAGCCCAGCCAATTCCCTTAGGAGTGTGAGCAGAGACCACGCCAGGGGGAGGAGCAGGGGGAGGGGCCCTCAGCGCTGCCACCAGTGCACCCAGCCAAGCTGGCAGCCTCAGCATCTGGCATGGGCTTCGAGTCTCTGACCCCCATCTTATTCCATCCTTCCTGAGGATTCATTAAGGGGAAGACAGAAGGCTTTTTATAGGCATCCTGGTTCAGCCTCGGTAGGGTTGCTGAGAACAAAAAATATTTCTGGAGTGGACAGATCTTTAGAAACGTCCTTGCCAAAATATTTTATTTAAATCTTCATCGTGAGACATATTGATGCAAGCAGGATTTTCCTAACACCTTCAGAGCTGGAGGGGTATTGTGTGCATGAGCTGTTTGTGTGTCAAGGAGACAGGAGCACAGGGGAGGGAGGTCTTGGCTTCAGCTCTGACACGTTTAAACCGGTGGAGATCTCTGGAATCACCAAGCCAGGTCCTGTGGGGATCCTCAGACACACTCATCATTGCCATGGAAACAATAGAGATTTCTGATATAAAAGAGAAGGCAATCTATGGTCATCACCCTTAAAAAGAACAAAGGTCTGGTTTTCATCTCTGCTTCTTGAGCTGGGGCCAGCCTTTCCTGTTCTCTCCTTTATGGACTTTGGAATAAGGAGCTAAAGGAAAACTCCTAAATGGGAAAAAGACTTCCTCTCTGTGTCCAGACAGGAGTGAGTGAACCAGTTTCAAAGTAGCCAGTTTTAACTAGCAGCTTCACTCCAGCATGTTGGAGACCCTACATTGAACTTGATTTTAAGTGGGCCTCTGAGTTTTTCTTCCTGTTTTTCGTGTAACTGTCTGGGCTTCTAAATTATAGGGGGAACAGCCCAGGAACAGAAAAGTTGCTCTCATCTGCTTTCAGGCCTGCCGCAGATGAGAGAGAAGCTGTGAGTACCTTGAAATTTCCAGTGTGGGCTCTCAGACCTGCTGGTTGGAATAATCCTGACAAGATTTGGAGAATAGGCACAGGCACATGAGCATTTATACGCACTGAGTAGAATCTTTATCCCTTTCAGGTTCATCAGACTGTCACTGTCACTACTGATAAATCAAGTGTGTCATCCTTTCCACTATCTCAGCACCTCACGTAGAGAGCACGATGTAATGGAAGGACCCCTGCAGCTGGGGTCAATCATGGGTTCTGTTCTCAGTTCTGCCTCTGTGAGCTGTGTGACCGTGCATGAGTCTGTTACCTTCTCTGGGCTTTACTTTATTCATCATTAAATTGTGTATATTTGGGGGGGTTACTAGATTATTCTTTTTTCTTTTTTTAATCGTGGTAAAAAACACAACATAAAATTTACCATCTGAACCGTTTTTAAGTGTACAGTTCAGTTGGGTTAAGTATATTCGCATTTTTGTGAAACAGATCTCCAGAACTTCTTCATCTTGAAAACTGAACTCTATACGATTGAACAGCAACTCCCCTTTCCCCACTCCTCCCAGCCCCTGGTAACCACCATTCTACTTTCTGTTCTGTGAATCTGACTATTTTAGATACCTCATATAAGTGGGATCATACGATATCTATTGTTTTTTGTGACTGTCTATTTCATTTAAATAATGCCTTCAAGGTTCATCCATGTTGTGGCATATGTCAGAATTTCCTTTTCTTTTAAAGGCTGAATTATATTCCTTTGTATGCAGATATCATATTTTGTTTATCCATCCATCTGTTGACAGACATTTGGGTTGTTTCCACCTTTTGGCTATTGTGAATTATGCCGCTATGAACATTGGTGTTCAAGTGTCTGTTCAAGCTCCTGCTTTCTTTTGGAAATATATATATATATTTATATATATATATATTTTTTATATATATATATATATATGTAATTTCTGGGTAATATATAAAATATATATATAAATATATATATTTATATATATGTAATTGCATATATATATGTAATTTCTGGGTCACATGTTCTATTTTTAATTTTTTGAGGAACTGTCACAATGTTTTCTAAGGTGGCCACTCATTTTACATTCCCACTAGCTGAGCACAAGGGTTCCAATTTATCTACATCCTCATTAACACTTGCTATTTTCTGTTTTTTTGATAGTTGACATTTTAGTGGGTGTGAGGTGTTAACGCATTGTGGTCTTGATTTGCATTTCTCTGATGATTAATGATGTTGAGCATCTTTTCATGGGCTTATTGTCCATTTGTGTATCACCTTTGGAAAAAGGTCTATCCAAGTCCTTAGCCCATTTTTTTTTTTTTTTTTTTTTTGCAGTACACAGGCCTCTCACTGTTGTGGCCTCTCCCATTGCGGAGCACAGGCTCCGGACGCGCAGGCCCAGCGGCCATGGCTCACGGGCCCAGCCGCTCTGTGGCATGTGGGATCTTCGCGGACCGGGAAACGAACCCGTGTTCCCTGCATCGGCAGGCGGACGCTCAACCACTGCGCCACCAGGGAAGCCCTCCTTTGCCCACTTTTTAATCTGGTTATTTGATTATTGTTGTTGTTGAGTTGTATATTAGATATAACGATTGACTGTCTTTAACATTTATAACTCTACATTCTTACTGTCTTCAACCAACTTTTTTCATTCTCTTTCCTTCCTTTCAAGGGACAGATAATGGTTAATTGTCATATCATATGTTTGTAAGAAATTGAATCCATCAGTGACTGACAGATTTTTTTTTTTTTTTGCATACTTGGATTTTTTGCTGAATGTAAGTGACAGGAAGTGAAGGTGCATTGTTCAAGGTTTGATATAGCTAGATGTCCTTCGTGAAAGGGAAACTGTGGCATGGGAATCTTTTTCCTTCTGAAGGAAATGCTTCTTCAGGACTGACTATGAGCTGATCAATTTTCTAAGTATTTTACATACATTAACACATTTAATCCTCACAGCAACAACAAATTTATGAGCTAAATACCAGTATCATCCTCATTTTACAATGATGAAACTGAAGCACAGAGAGAACAAGTAACTCACCTAAGGTCACACAGCTAGTAAGCTGAGGTCAGAGGTCTCTCTGCCTCCTGTCCCTCTCATCCTTAGCTGCTGCCTTGAATACAGACCTCTTTAGTCTTTGTTCTATTTTACAGTATCATCCCCCGATGCTTTGTTGTCTTTACCCCCTGCCTCTCTCGCTCAACTTTCCAACCATGCCCTCTGGAACCCTATTCAATGATAAACAGAGTCCCTGTATCCTTAACATTTCTACAAAATGTTTCCCCTAGGACTTCCCTGGTGGCGCAGTGGTTAAGAACCCACCTGCCAATGCAAGGGACACAGGCTCCATCCCTGGTCTGGGAAGATCCCACATGCCATGGAGCAATTAACCCCATGCACCACAACTACTGAGCCTGTGCTCTAGAGCCCGCGAGCCACAACTACTGAAGCCTGTGCACCTAGAGCCCACGCTCCGCAAAAGTGAAGCCACTGCAATGAGAAGCCCACGCACCACAACAAAGAGTAGCCCCCTGCTCAATGCAGCTAAAGCCCGCGCCCAGCAGCAAAAACCCAACACAGCCCCCCTCAAAAAAAATGTTTCTGATATTTTCTGTTGTCAGCTGAGGCCTGGGTCTCTCCTGACGTTCCTGCTTTTCTTTTATCCTTTTCAAGGGAAGGGGGCTCACTTCTACCTACCTTCTGCCCCTCAGGCTGGGAGTTGGGAATTAGTGTCTCCTTTGCTCTCCAAAGCTGTTGCCAGGCTGCAGTTCCACCCCTCTTGCAGAAAATTCCCTTTGGCTTCGAGGCTCACCTCTCATCCCCATATCATCCCTGTCATGTGTCAATCTGCTGATCGGTCTCTGTGTTCACAGAGGATTTTGGCAGCTGGCCCATGACCTCTCTGTCCCCCAGCTTCTGCCAACTGCCAACTCCAGTGTCCAAAAGATGACCCTCCTGAACCCACTGGCTCCTCTGATCTTTAGCTTCAAACCCAGTGTTTTCCACTTGGCCTCTACTTCACCATGCTGGTCTTTCAGCAGCCCTACCCTGCTGTGTCATCACTCAGGATGGCCCTATCCCGAAATCTCAAACTCCAATGTCCTTCTAGCTCATCATTCCCTCACCCCTATTAGTTAGTTCATGAAGGTGTTTAGAGCCTGGACCATCATGTCCACCCAGTCTATATCCCCTTCCTCACTTAACCCTGACCCTAGGGTGATCATCTGAACCATTTTCTTATTAACAGCTTCAGCAGCATTAGTCCCCATCTCTGCCTTCTTTCCTCCTGTTTTGGAGAATGAAGCATCTCTCATTCCTTCAAATTTAATACTTCAACCTGTGTCCCCTGCCACTTCTCTGGGGTCCTGCTCTGTCAATCATTCCCTCTCTGCCATGCATCTTCACCCTCTTCCTTTTCCCTGTGAACATGCTCAACTCTCTCCATTCTCCATCCTTCCCCTGACCCTGCATCCCTACCCCAGCTTCTGTTCAATCTCACTCCTTCCCCTTCTCTAAATTTCTGGAAAGAGAGTCCCTACTTACTCATCTCCTTTTCAACTCTCTGTTCATCACAATTTGACTTCTGTTCACAGGGTATTTGGGTACATGTGAGGCTGGGTTAGAAATCTGAAGTAGTGAATGGCTGATTACTTGCATTGACTTGATGGAGGGCAAGGCCACACTGATGCAAGACAAGGTGACAGGCAAACCCGAGGAGCATGGGAACATCTGTGTGCCTGTCGGAGGGGGAAAGAGAGTAGAAAAGGGCTATGACGTGCCACTCTGTGCATCTTAATTGAGGGTTCACTTGCACAGTGCTTGGAACATAGAGGATATTCAGTAAAGGAGCCTCCCCTCTTGTCCCCTTTCTTTGGAACTCAGTTATCTTTGTACAGCATGGGGTTGGACCAAATGATCATCAAACACCTTCCAGCTCTGTCTTCATACAACAGAATTTCTCCTAGCAATGTCTTGAGTTTGTAACTGCCTTGGAGACAAGCCTTTCAAAAACGGCTTACGAAAAGATCTCTGTTCTTTCCACAGAGCATTCTAAACAAATATCAACAAAAAATGTTTTTAAGAGACATTGAAACTCATTGCCTAATCACCTGTTACCTCATCATGCTTCTTCTTGAGTAATCTAAACCAATGTGTGTGTGGTGACGGTGGTGTTATGGGGATTAAAGCTGTGATGTGATTTCCATCCAAGTTAGTATATATGCATTTCAAAAGGATTTTTAGGGTCTAGCACATAAACCTTAAGGAGAAACTATGATTCAGTTAAATTTTGGACTAAATAAAGAAAGGCTGATGGTTTTTAGACAGATGGGGGCTTTTGTGGACAGAGCTGGACAAAAAGAGTATGAAAAGAATGCAGAATTCAATCAGGCAGTAAAGAGATTGGTTGAATCCATCCTAGACTAGGGGTTGCTGAATTCCATCTACCCAAATTAAGCTTCTCTAAAAAGGGCCAGTATGTTTGCTATTTCAAGAGAATGTAGCATACTCGTATCCCCAAAGCCTGTCACTGTGATCTCAATATAAAACGGTTAACATTTTAATCTTGAGATTCTGAGTTGAAAGGTATATGAGATGTTGATTGAGTTTGTAAACAGAACTGGAATATTTGAGAACTCAATTTATTACATATATATATAAAAATAAATGTATTATTTATTTATTTATTTTTGGCTGTGTTGGGTCTTTGTTGCTGCGCTCTGGCTTTCTCTAGTTGCGGCGAGCGGGGATTACTCTTTGATGCGGTGTGCGGGCTTCTCATTGCAGAGGCTTCTCTTGTTATGGAGCACGGGTTCTAGGTGCGCAGGCTTCAGTAGCTGTGGTTCTCAGGCTCTAGAGCGCAGGCTCAGTAGTTGTGGCACACGGGCTTAGTTGCTCCGCGACATGGGGGACCTTCCCAGAACAGGGCTCGAACCCGTGTCCCCTGCCTTGACAGGCAGATTCTTAACCACTGTGCCACCAGGGAAGACCTCAATTTATTATATTTTTAAGTTTATTTGATTAGAGTTGCAACAAGAGAGCTTTAAGTGCTAGGGAAGCTTTTTTTTGTTACGGTCATAAATTTGTCCTGTAAGACAGTAGAGGCACATAAAAGTTAGTTTGAGTATATTACACTTATAAATGCAGTTTAAAATTAAGACTATTTAATTGAGGAAGTTTATAGATAGAACTGATTATCTAAGCAGTTTAGTCTGTCAACAAGAGTTTCTGGAAACTTGTCAGAGAAAATTTGAAAGTGATTTTTTTATTTTACTAGTTTTATAGAGTCGTAGTTTGGACTGAAAGTAATGAAAACCAGGTTTTTACATTTGTAATTTGGGAACTTGAATATTAATTTAGAGTAAAGTAACTGAAAACCCTTTCTGTGGAAAAGGTTCCCATTAGGAATAGGATAAGCCAAGACAGGAAGGATGAAAAGGTCTGGAGTATATGGACAAGGAGAGCTGTTTGGGGCACAAGAAAATGGGTACCCCAGGGATGTAATGGCAGATATAATGATGAATACTGGAGTGCACTAAGGCTTGTGGCCTGAAATATTTTCTCTTAATGTGAATACTTTTTTAAAATTTATTTTATTTTATTTTTTTAGCCATGCCACATGGCATGTGGGATCTTAACTCCCTGACCAGGCATCCAATCCGCACCCCCTGCATTGGACGCACAGAGTCTTAACCACTGGACTGCCAGGGAAGTCCCAATAATGTGAGTAATTTTAAGAATGCTCCAGTTCTAATTTTTATCTTTGTATGCCCTTTTTTGACATGATATTTGATATTTAACAGATTAAGATTAAATCAGAAGAAGGTAACACTCAAAATTGGATGACACATTAACTCCATGGGGAGTATTGATTGGTTTCTCAGTAGTTCACATACAATATTACCTCACTATTAAATGATTTTCTTATTTTGACTCTTCTAGAAATTGGGGTCCAAAAAGAGGTAAAGAAGAAATGAGCAAAAGGTTTTAAGTAACCAGCCGATAAAGTAGAATTCGTACTCATTTCTGGCTCTCCCAACTGACTTGGACCAAATGGTGAGGGAGCAGAAGCAATTGTCCTTGAGATGCTCCAGGTTTCCCATTCTCTTTCCCCACGTAAAGTTATGCTTTTGTCTTCTCCACTCATCAGATTCCATTCTCAGGGAGAATTGGCCTATTGGTTGATATTTTAATGTGAATTTAAGATCAAGAGGTAGTTTTTCTCTAAGTCTTGTCTTTAGTCATAGAATGAAAGAAAGGCTACAACAAGGTCATCACTGTTGGGTGAATTAAGTGACCACCACCTTCACTGAGAGCACCTTAAGGGAGGATGAGGTACATGTAGGAGAGCACATAATGTTCATCTCTGCAGAGAGATTTTTGTAAGAGAAGGGGGGGGGTCTGGTAATAATTATTCTGGGACTGTCCTGGTAGATGAGAGAGATGGTCCTATGTACAGGCCAGTAGTTCCTAAACCTGGCTAACCATCATAATTACTTGAAGAGATATTTTAAAAACATTCTAGGCCTGGCATTCCTCATTCAGATTCTTATTCAGTTACTCTGGGGTGCGTTTGTGGTCAGCCCTGGGGAGGGACAGCTGTTATAAAACCGGCGATGAGTTTACTATCCTATAACAGTTACTTAAAGAAGTGGGTGTATACTCCATTGCTTTCTTTTTTTTTTTTTAAATCTTTATTGGAGTATAATTGCTTTACAATGTTGTGTTAGCTTCTGCTGTACAACAAAGTGAATCAGCTATTATGTATACATATATCCCTATATCTCCTCCCTCTTGCATCTCCCTCCCACCCTCCCTATCCCACCCCTCTAAGTGGTCACAAAGCACCGAGCTGATCTCCCTGTGCTATGCAGCTGCTTCCCACTAGCTATCTATTTTACATTTGGTAGTGTATATATGGCATTGCCACTCTCTCACTTCATCCCAGCTTACCCTTCCCCCTCCCCATGTCCTCAAGTCCATTCTCTATGTCTGCATCTTTATTCCTGTCCTGTCCCTAGGTTCTTCAGAACCCTTTTTTTTTTTTTTTTTAGATTCTATATATATGTGTTAGCATACGGTGTTTGTTTTTCTCTTTCTGACTTACATCACTCTGTATGACAGACTCTAGGTCCATCCACCTCACTACAAATAACTCAGTTTTGTTTCTTTTTATGGCTGAGTAATATTCCACTGTATATATGTGCCACAGCTTCTTTATCCATTCATCTGTCGATGGACACTTAGGTAGCTTCCATGTCCTGGCTATTGTAGATAGTGTTATAACAGCACAGTTACAATTTGGGGGCACAGATTTCCTCCACTCTTACTCATAAGCAAGCAGAAGCCCTAACTATTATAGATTCTGATGATCTCTAAGCTGTTTCTGTCTTGCCTTTTCTCTCTCTTTATGTCTGTTTCTCTGATCTTTCTCTTTTCCCCCTTGTGTTTTTCTATAACACACTTATACGCTGCCTGAGGCTCTTTTCACTGGCTCTCTGCTCATATTGTTTTTCTATTCTTCAAAATAAATAAAGCTGAATATATCCCTATTATTTATCCAGAAAAAGGGGCTAATAATGGGGCTAATAATCTTATCTCCCCCTCTGAGATGAAGTGATAGGACTACTTACGATACACCAGACCCAAGACTGGCAGTTTTACATGTATACCACTTCATTTCATCCTCAGCACAACCGTGGAAGACAGGAGCTATATTCCAAAAAGTTAACTCTATTGCCCAAAATGACTCTGCCCAGGAATGACTAATTTTAGTTTCTTCATCACCAGCAAACAATGATTGAGCACCTAGCACAGGAGGGGGTCCTAGCACAGGAGACCAGCCTAGGCTGTTCTGAGCTTGCTAATTAGATCATGCTGCTCTCCCCTTGGTACACTGTGTCTTGTGGTATTGATTAAAACCAACACATTAAAAATAAAACTTGACGTAGAGAATGGACTTGAGGACACGGGGAGGGGGAAGGGTAAGCTGGGACGAAGTGAGAGAGTGGCATGGTCATATATATACTACCAAATGTAAAATAGATAGCTAGTGGGAAGCAGCTGCATAGCACAGGGAGATCAGCTCGGTGCTTTGTGACCACCTAGAGGGGTGGGATAGGGAGGGTGGGAGGGAGACGCAAGAGGGAAGAGATATGGGGATATATGTATACATATAGCTGATTCACTTTGTTACACAGCAGAAACTAACACACCATTGTAAAGCAATTAAACTCCAGTAAAGATGTTAAAAAATAAATAAATAAAACTTGAAAATTTAACTCTTTGCTTAGCTTTTAAAAATCATTATTAATATCATATTCCCTTCAATTCTACAAATGCTACAATTTGAAAAATTAAAAAAAAAACATACACACACAAAGGAAAATCTAAACATCACCAATAATTCTATTAATCAGAGGAAATTACTGTTAACTTTTTTGTGTATCACGACCTACGTTTTGCTAAATACATGTGCACACACATTTATAGCATCCCTATACTTTAAAAATACAAATTTGATCATGCTAGGTTTTATGTATAATTTTATACTTTTCCACAGTGATTGTAGCATGTACAATGGCTGTATAAACCAGGATTCCATTATTTAACTGAGCATAATTTATCTATTTATCCAATTCCTGATTGTTGCTTACTCAAGTTGTTTCCATTTCCACTTTTAAAAACAAGGCTGTGTTGGACTTCCCTGGTGGTCCAGTGGTTAACACTCCGTGCTTCCACTGCAGGGGGCATGGGTTCGATCCCTGGTTGGGAAAGATCCTGCATGCCAGACAGTGTGACCAAAAAAACCCAAAAACCAACAGGCTGTGTTATCTAGCCCAGCAGTTCTTTAAATATCAAGACTACAGGCAGATAGCTTTAAAGATTTGAGAAGTCAGAATATATATAATCATGATCCCATCATAAGAAATCTCCTGGGTGATGACCTGTATCCTATCAAGAGATGACTGGGGAAACAGCAGCAAAAGCACTGATAATGAGCACTGATTACACTTAAATGTAGGTCTAAGACTTAAATACAGATGGGGAAAAAGTGGAAGAATAACATGTAAATATTAAACATTCTGATAAATTAGAAATAACACAACTAAAAGCAATGGAGAAGAGAAAGGGAAGATAAGAGCATTGACTGGCACGTAGGTAATGCATAATATAAGTGGGAGTCAAAAGATACCAGATAAAAGTCTAAAGCAGTTGTAGAAGTCCATGTAAGGAAAAAGGGGATTATGACCATTAAAAAAACAAAATATTAATATGAAGGTAACCACCACAGTAAAAATATAAACTTTCTTAAATTTCAAAATATATAACAATGATAAAAAAGGGAAAATAGTTTCTTATATTTGCAAAAATAAATATGTTAAGGATAATCTACAAGCTCATAAAAATAGCCACCTAGGAGGGTTACAGATGATAAGGGTAGAAAGGATAGGAATGGAAGTGAGATTTCTCTGAGTTTACCTTTTTATACAGTTTTGACTTTTGAACCATGTAAAAATTATGCATATTTAAAAAATAAAATTAAATCCTTTAAGTCCAAAGAATAAAAAAAGGCAAACATTAAAATTGAGTGTAAACAGAAACAAATGAAACTAATTGTATATCAAATTGTACATCAAGGGAGTTCCCTGATGGTCTAGTGGTTAGGATTTGGTGCTTTCACTGCCTTGTCCTGGGTTCAATCCCTGGTTGGGGAACTGAGATCCCACAATCTGTGCAGCACAGTCAAAAATGTAATAATAATAAAATTGTACATCAAATATAACTACATAGAAAATGGAATTACTTCAAGTACATTTTTAATATACCTTCATAGAGTATATTCTATGAACAGAAAGAACTTTAAATAAATATTTTATTTTACTTAGTTTTTATTTATGTAGTAAGTAATACTGAGATTATTTTGTGTGTGTTGAAGCATATAGCAAATGAGAAAATATCTTAACCGTTTTGGAAACTAGAGTTCTCACTCTGGGAGAAGATAAAAATATGAAATGGGGAAAGAGAGGAAGATTTCTATGATATTGGATTTGAATTGGAGGTATTAGTCTGAACTCATGATTTCTTGAAAAATTACACTTCTTGGCTCTTTGCACTGAAAGTGTCTAGAAATAGTGACATCCCATTAGCAATGAGCACAACTAGAAACCAGATACTGGTTTTTAAATATCATTTTTCATTTAGAAGAACCAGGGTTCCTTGGAGAAATAGCTGATTCTAGGTCTGAGACAGAAAAAGTACAAGGTGAGCCTAGAACCACTTGTGCCACGAAGTAAGGAAGTACTCAAAGATCAATGGGACAATGTCAAAATTATGCAGAAACCAGACTATAGGGGCTCCCATTGGACAAATCTGGGACAATTTCAGCATCTAAAAGAATAATGGTGGTGATGGGAGGAAAGAATACAAAAGAATGCCAGCTAATAAATGTAGAAAGAAGGAGAGAAATAGAAAATTACCGGACATGATAACACTGCAATGCATATACCTTAATAGAATTCTGGATTAAAAATATATACACTATAAAGATCATTCTGGGGAAAACTGGGAAAATTTTTCTTGAATTCTGTATTAAATGATATTGCAACAATGTTAAATGTATTGAAGGCAGTAATTGTGGCTATGAGGAGGATGTCCTTGTTATTAGGAGAGACAGGCTCAAGTGTTTAACAGTGAAGTATCATAATGTCTGTAATCTAATTGGAATGAAACAGCAAAAAATAAGTACATAGAATGAGAGTGATAAAGCAAATGTGGCAAAATGTTAGCAACTGGTGAATCTAAGTGAGCATGTATGGGTGTTCATAACTTTGTAACTTTGACATTTTTCAAAATAAGAAGCAAGGTGGTAGGTGAAAATTGCTTTATTATAGAAGAAACAGATCTAATAAAACAATGTTATTATGCAATTACAACATCACCACTTTAAAATCTCTAATGAAATAGTGGATCTAGGCAGTGATCACCAATCACTACTAAAACCATTAGGTGAAAAGTCGATGAGAAAGTATAAATTTGGGAGATTAGGCTAAGAGAATTTGAATCCACTAAGCAATGTAAATATCACTAAAAGTGGGGTAAACAGGCTCTATGTGTATTTGCTGTGATACAATATGAAGTGTACAGAGCCACCTATAAAACATTCTTGCCAAAAAAGAAAAAGAAAAAAAAGAAAGGATCTGAATTCAACCAAGACTCTAGCTCTGACTTCCAGTTTTGAGGAGATAGAGGAACATAATAAATGATACAATCAGCCAAGTCCAGAATATAAGAAATTCTACAGGACAAAATAACCTGATTTTTTCAACAAATAAATGAATAATACAAAGTGAAGAAATTGTTGTAGATTATAGAGAATAGAAGTAACAACTAAATCCACTATATAGAACTTGTTTGATGCAGATTTGAACAAACTGTTAAAGATATTTTGAAATTATATGTGAATGGGCATCAGATGATATTAACAAATTATTGCTAACTTGGATAGGTGAAAGAATGATATGAGGGTAATGTTAATTTTTAAAATCCTTATATTTTAGATATTCAGACAGATATATTTAAGAGTCAAATGCCAGGGATTTGCTTTAAAATATTTCAGTGACAACAGCAACAACAAAGAATGGTGGGGATAAATGAAACAAGAACTGGGCAAAATGTTGATAATCAATAAAGCTGGGTGGTGGATGTATGGTGGTTCGTTATTCTTTCTACTTTTGTGTATATTTGAAAATTTACATTATAAAAGTTTTTAAGCTATAATGGAGTTTGAAGTACATGTATCTTTGTACACCTTTTTGATTATTTATTAAATTCTGAAAGTAGAATTTTGAGGCCAAAGAGTATGCATGTTTTGAAAACTTTTGATATCTATTGCCTAATTGAAAAAAAGGGCTGTCTTTTAACCAAAATTATATAGTAGTTTCTTCAGAAATATGTGATTCCTCTAAAGAAAACTCAATCATCAACGAGCACATGAGAGTGAGTTTTGTTTTTTTGTTTTGTTATTTGCCAAGGGAAAATTGTCTGTGTCTCTTGTGATGACTGTCCCTATCTTTATAGAATTATTCCTCATTACTGCCTTATGGATGCTGAACTGGTGGCAAGCCTGAGTAGGTGCTTTCACCAAATAACGCTTCTGTTCAGATTTGGAGTAAGAAGCAGAGTTGGCTCTCCTTAATCTGCTTTTTTTAGTTAAGAGAATTTAAGTTTTTGTTTCTTAAACCATACAGATCAGGAAGATTTCATTCTACAATGTGGGAATCATTGAACTGTGACTCATTTCCTAAGGGAATCGGAGAAGACTCAACACAGGTAGAAGTTATGCCTGGGGAAAAACAAAAGGATCAAAAAGCCGTTAAGAGGGTGAAAAGGACTTAATGGGAGAGGGCCTCTAGGTGTCTTAGACAAAGTATGATAGAACTCTAAGAAATAGGGAAAGGGATAAAAAGCAGCTCTTCTTGGTTCCTATGTGTCAATGATTGACCAACTTTGGCCAACACAAGAGATATCTTAGTTGCAAGAGGGAAAAGCAGAAAATTCTGAACAATTTCCCTGCCTGCTCCACTACTGTCCATCTCTACCTGCCCCTCACCTACCAGTACTGCTCTTCCATCTAAGATTGAAACTGGGGGTTTTGGAAAAGTGTCACCAGGATTTGTTCAGGCACTGTTTTTCGGTAAGTATGTCAAAACGACTGTCAACATGCTCTTCTTCTTAACAGCCATGGGGTACAAAGTGAGAAAAACACATGCATATTGGGAAACAGTTTTGTCCCCAAACTGAAGTACAAAAGTTCGTGCGAATACTCACTGTTAAATGTGATTTTGAAAGGCAGTTTCTATCTTGCAGATGCATTGTTGTATGTAGACCCCAAACGCTGTATGGAGAAACTTGGTGGCATAAGGGGGTTGTGGATACCCCCGAATATTCCCACCTGTCATTTGAGCTGGTGTTGCCTCATTGTACTAGAGGTTAGTTCCTGTCTCATAGTTCCTTCTGGGGGGGATCTTGATTAAAAGGAGACCTGTGATCTGGCAGTGGAGTCTTCATAGGAGCTTTAATGCCCCTGCAGATCAGAGGTCAGAATGGTAAGGAAATCAGCCTCCAGTAACCCCAATCTCGAACCCTCCAAAATATCTGGCAGCATGCAGAGGCCTTGGTGCTCTCTCTTCACCTGAGATTCCCCTAAGGCCTGGCTTTCTTGGAGTTGTCAGAGCACAAGTTATTGTCATTATTTGCCTCAATAGGAAACTCAGGGACAAATTTATTTGGATTCAAGATTCTGGTTGAAATGAATTAAAACCAGTTAAAGCCAACTTCCATAAAATTTAAAAGAAGAAGAACAGAAGGAGCAAGGAAGGGAGGGAGGGAAGTAGGAAGCCATGTTATAAAGACACAGGGATTTCTCACAGAGATCAAGGGCATATTTACACCTGAGCATCAGGAAGGAATTGAGATCCAGGAATTTGAAAGCCAGGGAACTCAATCTTTTTCTCTCATCTACTTCACTGTTTTTCAGTAGACCATTCTTCTGAGTTCCCATGTTACAAGTACAGCCACACAGTCTTACGGGCTCAGCTTTAATCATCTGTTAACTTCTGGCCAATCTTACGAAGTCAGCTTGAATCACACGTTAACTTCTGGCCCAATCATTGATGGCCAGAAAGGAGGGTACATATTGCAAATATGGCCACCATGCCCAGTGCCCTGGTAGTAAGCAGGGCAGAAGTACTAAAAAGTTATCTACTCATCTTGTGCACTGTTATAATCTGGATGTGCTTACCCACCATTCTAGGCCATCCTTTTTCATTTGCCAACTATGTATTAAGTACCTATGATGGGCATGGTAATGAGTTAGTTGCCACGAAAACACAAAGAAGAGTCAGACATGTCCCATCAACTTGGGAAAACAGGACACTTAGAAATTAAACTAGAAATTTAAACTTTAAAAAACTAATAATTTAACAATATTAAATAAGACATACATATAGAAATTAAATTAGAAATAATAAAAATTATATTAATATATTTATATAATATATTGTATTACTATTGATCTATAGAGTTAATAGAATAATATATTAATTATATTAGTAAAATTAATATTAATAAAATTAAAATAGAAATTAAGTTGCATTCCAAGGCATTCATCAGAAATGACCATAGGATAAAACTAACACAGGTCAGTTTGCAGAGGCTGTAATCAGAGGATCACAGCATATCTTAGAAGTCATCTGCATAATTTTCCTTTCAATTGAGGAATCTCTTCTGCAATACTGGTGGCAGACACTGGGTCTGCCAGCCTCTGCTCTAATGCATTCAGAATGCTTTGTGAGGCAGAGAGCCCTTTGCATTGTTGCACAATGTTAATTATTAGATTGTTCTTCCTTATAATAAAACAAAATAAGCCTCCTTATAATTGATTCTACCTCTGCACAAACTTTACACATACCAGCTTAGTCAATATTTGAAGGTTTATGATGGCTTCCCCAACTCTCCTACCCCAAAGAGTTGACTATATTCCACCCCAAATCTTCCCAAGTTCTTCAATGGCTATTTATAAGACCTATTTTGATTCTTCCTGAACCTCATTCCCCTCATCTGAATATTTTACCTATATGCTTCTTAAATTAAGGAGCCAGACCTCTATACTATATAGAGTTTAACCTAGGCAGACTATAGAGTAAATCCAATGAGATATTTCCATGGTGGTGCATAAGAAAGTAGGATGGCTTTTGGAGATGGAGGATCTGAGGCTTCCAGAAAATAAGGTTTTTCTAAGAAAATCAGACTTCTGCCCAAATGATAGCTAATCCTGTGCTCTCTCATGAAATGTTCATAGACAACCTGCATTCAAATTAATTGAGATCATGTGTTAAAAATGAAGAATGAGGGCTCCTACCCTAGACTATGAAATCGGAACTTCTGGATGTGGAGTCTGGGAATCGATTTTTACTAATCTCTCCTGATATTTCTTACATACACGAAATTTCAGAACCATCAATATGGTGGTTAGGAATACAGGATTTTCCAACATCTAGCTGTGTGACTGTGGGCAATTTACTTGACTTCTTTGAGCTTCAGTTTCCTCATCTATAAAATGAGGATAATAACTCCTTAGAGGCTGATTTATTAAAATAATAATGTATGTGTTGCAGACACTGCTGCTTTTCTACCTGATTGCCATTTTCCAGCCCATCCGCCTCTTCTTTGGCCATGGAGCCCAGTTGTGTTTGAGTAGGGTGTGCTCCATGTGTTCAAGGAAGGTGAGCCAGAGGTGATTGTGATTGGTCTAAGGTGATATTGGCAGTTTCATTCCACTTGTCATTGACTGGTTTCATTTTCTGTAAGTGATTTGATCCCAGACAATGAGATGTGAGGGAAATCTGTAGAGACCTTCTGGGGTAGGTCTATTTCTATTCTCCCAACCAATAGAAAGAGACATGTGAAGGTGTAGTTTTCTAGATGTTGAGATTTGTGTGTGGCACCTGGAATCACTTCAGCCACTGTGCAACCACAAGAGGAGATGTTGCCCACGTGCCAAGAATGGCAGTGTAGGAGGATAGAACCTCCAGGATGTCGTTTTGCTGCTCAGTCAGTCAACCCTGGAATCAGTCGTTCCTCACCAATGGTTATGAGATAGGAAAGCCCTACTGCTTAAGCCCGTTTTAGTTAGGTACTCTTACAGCCGCAAGCATTCTGATGGACGTGGCAAGTAATGCCGTTAGCACAGCGCCTAACACATAATATTTACACACTAAAAGGCATCTGTCTGTATCATCATCATCATCATTATTATTAACAGAAATGCTGGATTTCTTATCTATTAAATGTAGAGCAGGGATTATAGTGCCAATCCTATTACAAGACATATATACTCAAAAATATTTACTAAAAGTTTGCATTAATTCTCCTTGGTTTCCATTCTTTGTTTCAGCTATTGAAATAATGGTGGTTCTATTATATGATGTATATCAGCTCTCCTTCCTAGCCTTGAGTTTGTCACAAATTTGGCAAGTTTTTCAGCCTTTAAAATTTTCACTTAAATTTGGCCTCCCTTGAAAGATGGTTATGATTTGAATAGGAGAGACAGGCTTCCATATTGGTGGTAGGAGCACACTACGACTGAGAATTGTTCAGGGAACAAGCCTAGTTTCATGATTTGTCATGGGTGGTCCCAAGTTAAGCACTGTAAAGGCATTTGGAGGGCAGCTGGTGGAGTGTAAGGATTTGGGAATTTGTCCCATAAATCCCTGGAGGTTTTTGTCTGCTGAGGCATCTGGGACAGTTAGCTGAAGTTAGGTGCCCTGCCAAGGTCATTCAACGGTGGTGTGAACAAAGAGGGATTAGAATTCACAGTCACAGTGCCTGGAATTCCTGTGCGTGACTGGACTCTGCTACGTGATGTTACTTGGGGTCAACAGCAATTACTGTGGCAACAGTATCTCTGGAGAACAAGGGGAGGGACAATGGTGGAATCCGACTCATTGACTCATAGAATGGTACAACTGGAAGAAATCTCAGGAACTGTCTGGTCCAACAGTCTCATTTTATAGAGGAGGAAGTTGACATCCATAGAGATCGAGTGATGTTTCCAAGGTTACATGGCCAACAAGTGGCAGAGCAGAGATGAGGACTTTGGTCTTATGATGCTTGGCTTTCTGCTTTTTCCCTGTATCATTTCTGCTGAACTTATTTAAAAACACTCTAGAGTTTCATGACATGAGGACTACAAGCACGTGGCAACATTGTAAACAGACTGCATTCTCTTATTAGAGCCATTGCTTAATTTTAATGTATTTTACTGTCTAGTTTTATCAGAACTTCCTGTATTTCTTTTGAATTCCTAGCAGATGTACTAGGCAAGTACTTACTTTCATGACTGGTTTATCAAGCCATATTTGAGAAGTATGTCCATAATGTAGAGGTGGCTCTTTTGTGGCTCTAGAATCTAGTGTTGTTACTTTATATTCAAATAACAGGTATGAAAATTGGGGAACTATTCCTTATGACTGAACTATTATTATGGAGCACTAATTATGTGTTAAGAATTGATTTTTTTTAAGAAATGGCCTTTGATTTATTCATTAACTTATTTATTTTTGGCTGCATTGGGTCTTCATTGATGAATGCGGGCTTTCTCTAGTTGCGGCGAGCAGGGGCTAGCTACTCTTTGTTGCGGTGCCCAGGCTTTTCATTGCGGTGGTTTCTCTTGTTGAGGAGCACGGGCTCTAGGCACACGGGCTTCAGTAGTTGTGGCATGCGGACTCAGTAGTTGTGGCTCGTAGGCTGTAGAGTGCAGGCTCAGTAGTTGTGGCTCATGGGTTTAGTTGCTCCGCAGCATGTGGGATCTTCCTGGACCAGGGATTGAACCTTGTCCCCTGCATTGGCAGGTGGATTCTTAACCACTGCACCACCAGGGAAGTCCAAAAATTGATCTTGAAACCAACAAGAACCTACTTATAGAACAGGGAATTCTACTCAATGCTCTGTGGTGACCTAAATGGGAAGGAAATCCAAAAAAGAGGGAATATATGTATATGTATAGCTGATTGACTTTGCTGTACAGCAGAAACGAACACAACATTGTAAAGCAACTATACTCCAATAAAAATTAATTAAAAAAAGAGAATTGATCTTGATACAGCACACATGATGATATGTCATTTTTATCCCTATAAAAATAGCGGAGGAAGTTTGTGCTACCAGGGAAGTTTTACAGGTGAGAGAAGTGGGGATCAAGATCACACAGCTAAAAACAGTTCAGGTGGAATTAGAAGCCTGATCCATTTGAATCCAGAACCCTTGATGGATTTGGAAAACAGAGGGAATGGTCATTCTGTCAGAGAAGTAATTTGGGGTCTAAGGCACAGACCACAAGGGACAGTATCTGGAGTAGAGTCATCTGGGGATTTCCCTGGCAGTCCAGTGGTTAGGACTTCACACTTCCACTGCCAGGGACCAGGGTTTGATCCCTGGTCAGGGAACTAAGTTCTCACAAGCCGACAGTGCGGGGGGAAAAAAAAACAAAAAAACCTCTGGAGTAGAGTCATCTGGGTCAACTGCAGAGGCAATGAGAGCACTGAATTCCAGGAAAAGCAATCACCAGAAATCAAGAGGTTTGCCTGTTTCACAATATTGGCCCTGCTTCTGAATATCTACCAAAAATATGTTTGGTTTGGAAGGCAACCTGGCACCATCCCCCAGCCAGTTGGAGATGCCAACTAGGGGTTGAGGTTTTTCAGACTGACATTTCATTAGCAAAGGAATTGTGCTCTTGATTCTGCATCCTGAGGGAGAAGGAGCTTCATTCGGCTTTGGCAGATGCAGCAGAGGGTGGGGGTTTAGAGCACGGGCTATGGATTTAGCCTTGGCCTATCTAGTGCCAGGTCACCAGTTACCAGGTGTGTAACCTTGGACCAGTGACCTTCATCTCTGAATTCTCACCTCTAAATGGGATAATAATAGCACTTACCTCATAGTCTTGTGCAATTTCAGCGAGATGATGCGTGTAAAACACTGGGCACAGAGCCAGGCATTCAGTAAATAAATGTTCACAGTTACCATCGTCATCTGAGTTGTTATTCTGGGGCTCCACCTGGGGAATCAGGAGAGCGGGGCTCTACTTTTTCACTTCTTCTACAGATCTACATTCCTGCTTTCTTCAGGAGGTCACAGAAGTTTTCTGGACTTTAGTGTCATGACAGAAAGTCAACGAGTGTGTGTGCTTCCTGATGCATCACTGTGCCACATCAGAAATAAGGCAGAGAGGGACTTCCCTGGTGGGCCAGTGGGTAAGACTCCATGCTCCCAATGCAGGGGGCCCGGGTTCGATCCCTGGTCAGGGAACTAGACCCCGCACACCTCAAGTAGGAGATTCCTGCATGCCGCAACTAAGAAGTCTACATGCCACAACTAGGAGTCCGCATGCCGCAATTAAGAGTCTGAATGCTGCAACTAAGAAGCCCATGTGCTGCAACAAAGATCCTATGTGCCGCAACTAAGACCCAGTGCAGCCTAAATAAATAAATAAATAAATAGAAATAAGGCAGAGAGGAAGAGAGAATGCCTGGTTGCCATCCTGGGCTGTGTGTTATAGTCACTCATGATGCCTTCGTAAAAGTAGATTGTCTCTGAGCCAGACTTGAAGCCAAGCTCTCACGTTTCTAAAAATGACAACAAAAGTTCATTATCTTGTTTGTGCTTATTTTAATTCATGAAAGTGACTGAATGTTGACACGGAGATGCCGACACCATTGACAAATGAATTTATTACTTACATGTCCTGAAAGGAGTGGCCATGCCATGTCACACAGGTCCACATAGAGAGTACCAGTTTTGGTCAGGAGGCAGAAAGGAGACAGAGGAAAGCCTAGACCAGAGACTTTATTGGGGTTTCTGCAGAAAAGACACAGCAAGGCAGAGTAAACAGCTAAAATGGGCTAGTTTGACTAATTCTGATGGGCTTTGGGTTATAGGGGTGATCTCCAGTTGCCTGGTACCTGGCCCTGGGATGATTTAGGGCAGAGGAAATATTGGCTTGGTGTGTGAGAGTTAGATAACGGAGCTGGTTGGGGGATGGGGGCTCAGGATTGGTTAGTTTGCATATGAAAGTTGTGTTCATGGGTAAGGTGTTATCTTTAGGAATTAGCTAGTCCTGAAAGGGGGGCACACTTTCTCTCTAGGTCTGTAAGGTCCCCCAAATCTCAAAACATACTTAGATACACACACATAAAAACATAATTAATACAACCATTCATCTGATCCCTACTCTCATTCCCTGGTCCTTCAAACTTCAGCGTCCTCTGAAAAATAGATGAAGTCATAGGCATCAAGGTCAAGTGCACAGGTCAAGCAGTTTTTGGTAAAAAAGCAAATCTTGTATGCTCTGATAGGTGATGCTAAAAGTAGCCTTGCATTGTCTCTCAGGTTCTGTGGTGCCACAAAATTCACAATCTGTTTATAGCCTGCACAGAGAAAAGAAAAAGAAAGACAAAGAGTTCAAAGAAAACCCATTGCAGCCCACCATATCTTTTGGTTGTGCTACCGAGCAACCAGCAAGTTCGTATCAGCCCTGGTTTAGAATCTTCAGTTTGCATTTTGGAAAGGAGTCTATGTTATAACTGCAGATTTCACCATATAAAATGAGACAAAGGCAAACACCATTTAACTCCCACCTGCACAACAGCATTCATGTGAATTATTCACTGGGTCTGATTTTCTTTTATGGCAGCGATTTTTGTAGCAGGTGTAGAAGATTTAAAAGACTGAATCAAATCTCATAGTGCAGGCTTTTACAGAGACTCATTAACTGATGCACATATTCCCAAGCCTTGAGCATATTATAGAATTATGTTGCATATCCACACTTATTGCCAAATAAACCGGAAACCCAGGCTTTGGGCCTATTTTATTATCACAGACTCATACTTGGTCTCCAAGATGCTATTTCCACTGTAGTTTATCTTGCATGTTTCATGGGTGACTTGCTGATATAGGTCATCAGGTTTTTGATGCAGTAAAACAAATCTTGAGACCAGCGTGTTGACAGGATTACATTTATTCTCAACCCTGCACAAGAGCAGTTTCATTTTTTCTAACAATACTGCTCATATATGTTGCTTTGCTCTTTAATATATAACATGATCTTTCTTATTTATTGAGCACTTAATAGATTGTTAGGGCAGTTCATATTTTTTATATACCTCTCACAAGCAGTTAGTTGTAGTAGGCACATACTGGAAGCTAAAATGAGTACTTGATTAGGTAATTGTCTTACTACAATGTTTCTCAAGGTGTTCTTCATGGTCCACCTAAGGTCTGAAGGGATTCATCTGATGGGCATTGACTGAATTAATCAAACAATACAAAACCTTTCTATTCTAGAGTTCCTGGATTTTCACTATTACATACTACGGCCTATTTATTAGTAAATAAGTGAATTTATTAAAGGTTTCTAAAATTAGGTATTCATATTTTTATTGAGTTTGTTGGGTATCCCACTAGAGAATTCTAGAGTCGATTGCATATTCTGCTAACACAGCTTGCTCATGTGGAATACTTCTCAACATTGCAAACTCCCATTGTGTGCACACAGATGCAGGCAGGTGGTTGGACTCCCCATTTTATTTGGGAAGGGTTTTTGTTACCAGTGCCTCACAGATTCTGCCTTGAGTTGATCATGCTTTTCAAGTGCTATTATCCTTGATTTAACTAATGTTTTCGAATTTTTGCTTTTGTAGTCTTTGTATTATTGACTTTCTTCCACTGGAAAGGGGAACTGAGTAGAATATGCAGACTGTAGAAACTTTGGCCCGGTCTAAGCTGTCCCCAGTCAAAAAATGTGGAAAGCTACTGCTCTAGACCTGAGTTTCTCATGTCATAATTGATGTGATTAACTGTGAGGTACAAAAAATTCATTACTGCTAATAATTGAAATACCAAGTTTGTGAATGATTTATATTTCTGTATAAGTTAATGAAGACTCAGGGTTAACCAAGGAATAATCTATTCTTGCTTACTGCCTTCAGTATGCTTTCTTGAATGGGAAAGAAAGGGGAGAGAATTATAAAACTGGAAATAGTATCTATTATAACTTGAAACTACCTTCTCAAAGCCACATCCTGCAGTGAGTGACTTGCTGATATTCATAGTAGTGGCAATTACCAATTATTGAAGTGCTTATGAGCTTTATGCCTTTTTCAGGTTTTTAAAAAAAGTCTTTCTCCCTGAGTATGAGATGTGAGTTACTGAGGGCTTCAGGAATGTTCCCATCTCCTAGCTGCATTGTAAATTCATTTTGGCTTGTGTGCTCACTAACACAGTGCTCCATTTTCTTTTTAATTCTATCCATGGACAAATATGTAATAAAGAAGAAGGCAAGGGAACTATGATGATTTCCTAGAACTGAACAGTCATGAGCACCAAACTACAGGCATCCAGAATGAGCTTGTTCCTGAAAATTCACACCATCATTTTATTATTTCTCAAAAGTCTGTACATTGTAAATGTTCAGTTTTAAACAGTGATTTTTATATGCTTATTTTAAAATATAACTTACATCATTAACTGATTGAACAAATTTTGATTCACACATTATGTGCTAGATGTAAAATGGCCAACAAGGCAGACATGGGCTTGTCTCTCCTGAAGCTTGTATATGCTGGAAGGTTGGGTTGGCATGGGGACAACAAAGTGAGGTGGGAGTGAGGGATGGGGCCAAGGATATAGATAAGGAAACAGGCAACTGCAATATAAGAGCCTTGGTAGGGTACACTTGGGATGCCATGGGGAGGGACATATAACCCCAAGTGAGGGAGTCACAGGGAAGCTTTTAAGAGGGAAGTTATGCTTAAATTGAGATGGAAAAAATGGAAGCAAATTGACTTCTGATATTACCTATCAGAGTAGAAGTCTAGAAAAAAAATCAAGGTTCTTTTTCCAAAATATAGTTTAAAAATTTGAAATTTGATTTGCTATTTTCTTGTAAGATATATTTTCCCTTATAAGAGCTTTATAAGGGATCTTTAAATGGCTGATTTCATCATTCACATGTTTGTAAAATGCTTCTGAATTCCATGCTCCATTGCCATCCATATCAAAACGGCACCATTTGTTTTATTTGCCAGAAAATTAGTTTTAGGATTTGCCTGATCTGTATATCCCCCATGGGAGTGTGCCCTGCTTGAGAACAACACTATTATGTGTATCACAGTAAGAAAAGAAGATTGAGATTTGTTCACTCTATACTGACTATTTATTGAGCACTTACTATGTACCAGGCAGCGTTCTATGGGCTGGAGACCAATGCAATGTCTAAGCCCTCATAGTACTCACATCTAGTGCGGAAGATAGAGAAAAATAATTTAATGTATAAAATGTCAGGTAGGGATGAGTATCATTTTAAAAAAAGGCAGATAGGGAGTGATGGGGTGAGAAGAGGCCATTTTTTTTTTAAGAGGCCATTTTTGATAGAGTAATTGGAGAATCTCCTATAATGAGGTGACAACATAGCAGAGACCTGAATGAAGTGGAGGGGTGAGCCACACAGTTCTCTGGAGAGTATTCCAAGTAGAAGGAACAGCAAGTGCAAAGGCTCTGAGGTAGGAATATTCTGTATTTAAAACTGACTGACCAGAGGACAGTTAGAAAGTGATGTGGTGGAACGAGGAATAACATTCTAACCTGGCATTTTTATGAGAAGAGAGAAAGATTTGAGTAGTCTTATCTTTCAAAGTTCTGTAAAGAAGCTTCAAAATTATGCTTTAAAGAAAGTAACAGTTCTGTCCAGAGTCTAGATCGTTGGTTCATATACCCCAGAGTATTTTTATTTCTATTTCTGATGTTTTATGTACCTAAAATAGTCCTCTTCTGCCTTTACCTTCTTCTGTTTGTTTGGATGTGTGTCCAAAAACAGGAGGATAGGCATTTTTCTTATAGTCACTGGTCTCCTTCTCACATTATCTACACATATACCAATCCTACCTAACTCTTCATCCTAGCTGGACTTTACCACCCACTTTCCACACTTTTCATAGGTCAGGAACCCAAGGCTCAGAGTTGTTAGGCAACCTGTCTTAATCAGCTCAGGGGCTGCAATATCAAAGTACCATAGACTAGGTGGCTTAAACAACAGAAATTTATTTTTTCACAGTTCAGGGTGCCTGCATGGTGGGTTTCTGGTGAGAATCCTTCATGGCTTGCAGACGGCTGCCTTCATGCTGCCTCATGTCCTCACATGGTAGAGACCGAGAAAGCTCTCC
The DNA here is from genome assembly GCF_949987515.2 of Delphinus delphis. Classification (NCBI taxonomy): domain Eukaryota; kingdom Metazoa; phylum Chordata; class Mammalia; order Artiodactyla; family Delphinidae; genus Delphinus; species Delphinus delphis. The sequence goes on along the minus strand of NC_082693.1, from coordinate 75,116,282 downwards.
AGTGTCTCTTCTTATAAGGACACTTATCCCATCATGAGGGCCCCACCCTCATGACCTTCTCTAAACTCTATTACCTCCCAGAGGTCCCATCTCTAAATTTCTTTATAATGGGGATTAGGGCTTCAACATATGAATTTGGGGGTGGGGGAACACAATTCAGTCCATGGCATTGACCAAAGCATATGGTGAATAAGTAGTGAGCCCAAGACTCAAACTTGGGTCTTTAGTCCTCATGCTCAGTGCTCTATCATATTGCATGTTTTTACAATACAGGCAGTTTGATGATTAGTGGAGCTGATTCAGTTTACTATGAAATACTAGATGAAGCAGTATCTTATGCCTAAATGTTAGTTCCTAATCAAGATATTTCTGTGGCTTTTTCTTTCCACTGCTCTCAACCCACTGTCCCTTGCATCTTGCGGTCAGGGGGACTCATTATGCAGCCCCTGGATAATGTACCATCAACTTGAGTAGTTCCTCTGTCTGTGAATTGCAGCAAGTAATTATGGAAGAAATAAATTCACAGTAGTAACAAGTGGTAATACTGACCATAGTTACTCAACAGAGAACACTTGTTCAATAAGAAAAATGCTTAGGTCACCTGTTGATGTTTTCTCAGCAACTGGGCCAACAATGTAGTCAGCTTTTTAAAATTAACTAATTTTTATTGAAATATAGTTGATATACAATATTGTTATTTTCAGGTATGTTACATAGTGATTTGACATTTGCATGCATTATGAAATGATCACCACGATAAGTCTAGTAACCATCTGTCCTCACACAAAGTATTACAATGCTATTGACCATATTCCTTATGCTGTATATTACATCCCTGTGGCTTATTTAATTTATAACTGGAGGTTTGTACCTCTTAGTCCCCTTCACCTATTTCGACCCCCACCCTGAGCCCCCTTCCCTCTGGCAACCACCGATTTGTTCTTTGTATCTATGAGTCTATTTTTACTTTGTTTTGTTTGTTTTGTTTTTAGATTCCACATATAAGTGTTTGTCCTTCTCTGTAAAACTTACTTCACTTAGCATACCTTCTAGATCTATCCCTGTTGTTGTAAATTGCAAGATTCATTTTTTATGGTTGAGTAATATTCCTGTGTGTGTGTGTGTGTGTGTAGGCATATACCACATCTTCTTTATCCATTCATCTATCAATGGACACTTAGGCTGCTTCTATATCTTGGCTTTTGCAAATAATGCTGCAGTGAACATAGGGGTGCATATATCTTTTTCAGTTAGTGTTTTTGTTTTCTTTGGATAAATACTCAGGAGTGGAATTTCTGGATCATATGGTAGTTTAATTTTTAATTTTTTGAGGAACCTCCATACCATTTTTTGTGGTGGCTGCACTAATTTACAATCTCACCAACAGTGCAGAAGGGTTCCCTTTTCTCTACATCCTCACCAACACTTGTTATGTGTTGCTTTTGTGTGTGTGTGTGTGTGTGGTACACGGGTCTCTCACTGTTGTGGCCTCTCCCGTTGCAGAGCACAGGCTCCAGATGCACAGGCTCAGCAGCTATGGTTCACGGGCCTAGCCGCTCCACGGCATGTGGGATCTTCCTGGACCAGGGCACGAACCTGTGTCCCCTGCATCGGCAGATGGACTCTCAACCACTGTGCCACCAGGGAAGCCCATATGTTGCCTTTTTGATGATAGTCATTCTGACAGGTGTGAGATGGTATCTCATTGTGGTTTTGATTTGCATTTCCCTGATGATTAGTGATGTTGAGCATCTTTTCATGTATCTGATGGCCATCTGCATGTCTTCTTTGGAAAAATGTTTATTCAGGTCCTCTGCCTGAACAGACATTTTTAAATTGAGTTTTATTTTTTTGATGTTAATTTATATGAGTTCTTTGTATATTTTTTGATATTAACCCCTTATCAGATATATTATTTTGCAAATATCTTCTCCCATCTAGTAGGCTATCTTTTTATTTTGTTGATAGTTCCTTCACTGTGCAAAAGCCTTTTAGTTTGACATAGTCCCATTTGTTTTTCTTTTATTTCCCTTGCCTGAGGAGACAAATCAAAAAAAAAATATATATATATATATATATATATTGCTAAGACTAATGTCAAAGAGCATACTATCTGTATCTTCTTCTAGGAGTCTTGTGGTTTCAGGTCTTACATTTGAGTCTTTAATCCATTTTGAGTTTATTTTTGTATATTGTATGAGAAAGTAGTCCAGTTTGATTCCTTTGCATGTAGCTGTCAAGTTTTCCCAACTCCATTTATTGAAGAGGCTGTCTTTTCCCCATTGTACATTCTTGCCTCCTTTGTTATAGATTAATTGATCACGTAAGTGTGAGCTTATTTCTGGGCTCTCTACTCTGTTCCATTGATATGTGCCTGCTTTTGTTCCAGTACCATACTGTTTTGATTACTGTAACTTTGTAGTATAGTTTGAAATCAAGCAACATGATACCTCCAGCTTTGTTCTTCTTTCTCAAAATTACTTTGGCTATTTGGAGTCATTTGTGTTTCCATGAAAATTTCAGAATTCTTTGTTCTAATTCTGTGAAAAACAATGTAGTCAATTTTAATATAAAAGATCATACAGAAACTTTTTTGGAACTATAGGAAAAGAGAATATGTCTTCTACCTAGAGCTGTTGAGAGGGTAAAATGTAACTCAAGAGCCAATAGACACTGTTTTGTCATCATAAGAGAAGTACTACCTGAGAATGGAGTCAAGCCAGAGGAGAGCGGAGCTGTGACATTGGTTGAGAACCTGGATCTGGCCATATGTGCCTCTCCTTGGTCTTTTCATTTCTATGAGCCAAAGAATTTTGGCTCATATAAATGAGCCTAATATAAATTTTGATCAAAGTTTACATTTTTCTGTGTTTAAAATTTTTTCTTTGCTTGGGACAATTAGGTTGGGTTACTGTCACTTGCAAGTGAAAGAGTATCATTCATTTGACTCCCTGCTGGCATGTCCCAACAGGATATTATACCATCCAAAGAATGAGAGAGAATGAGGGGAGACCTGTACCCCTCAATTGCAAAGATGAAAAATGTAAATGGTGGAGGTATAATAGGATCATCCAAAGCACATGAATCAGTTACGTCAGTTTTGTGAGTTATCACGTTGTTCTTTTTGCTCTACTACTACTACTGGAATAGAACAAAATTCCTCCACAATCATGTCTAATCTGAGCCCTGATCTCCAAAACTTTTTACTCTTGCAAAGCCAGTGTTAAAAATGTATCCTTCAGAGAAAATACATACATTGGACTTTATTAAAATTAAAACTTTTGTGTATCAAAGGACACTATCAACAGAGTGGAAAGACAACATATGGAATGGAAGAAAATATTTGCAAATCATATATATGATAAGGGATTAATATCAAGAATATGTAGGGACTTCCCTGGTGGTTCAGTGGTTAAGAATCCGCCTACCTATAATGTTTTGTCTATCTGTCATATATCTTTCTATCACTGGCATGAATAATTAAGACTACAGTTTTCTCTTTAAACCAAAATGTCTTACTAGTTTTATAGTGAGAAAAGGCTTATCTTTAGAGAAATGAGGAGACAGAAGCAGAAGGGAGTATGATGGGTTTGGAAGTAACATTTACCCAGCGCCTGTTATATGTTAAGCTCTGCGTGAGGCACTGTGCACAGTGAGAGAGGAATTCTTATTCCCAGTAGATACATGGCAAAACTGAGGCTCAAAAAGGTTTAAGTTCAGTAACTAGTGCAGGTTTAGTTACCCAGCTACTAATGAAGAAGCGAATATTTGAACTTGGGCCAAAGCCCATTCCTTTCCTCTATACAAGACTGTCTGTGAAATGCAACTCTAATAGTAAAGCCTTTCAACAACTGAAAAAAAAAAAAAAAGAATCCACCTACCAGTGCAGGGGACATGGGTTCAATACCTGGTCCGGGAAGATCCCACATGCCGTAGAGCAACAAAGCCCGTGCGCCACAACTACTGAGGCCACGTGCCACAACTACTGAAGCCCGCACGCCTGGAGCCCATGCTCTGCAACAAGAGAAGCCAGTGCAATGAGAAGCCTGTACACCGCAACAAACAGCAGCCCCTGCTCGCCGCAACTAGAGAAAGCCAGCACACAGCAATGAAGACCCAAAGCAGCCAAAAAATTAATTAATTAGTTAATTAATTTTTAAAAAAGAATATGTAAAGAACTCCTACAACTCAACAACATAAAAAGTCAACCCAACCAGAAAAATGGGCAAAGGACTTAAATAGACATTTTTCCAAATAAGATATACAAATGGCCAATAAACACATTAAAAGGTGCTCAACATCAGTAATCATTATAGAAATGCAAATCAAAACCACAGTGAGGGCTTCCCTGGTGGTGCAGTGGTTGAGAGTCCGCCTGCTGATGCAGGGGACACGGGTTCGTGCCCCGGTCCAGGAAGACCCCACATGCCGCGGAGTGGCTGGGCCTGTGAGCCATGGCCGCTGAGCCTGCGCATCCGGAGCCTGTGCTCCGGAACGGGAGAGGCCACAACAGTGAGAGGCCCGCGTACCGCAAAAAAACAAACAAACAAACAAAAAAAACCCACAATGAGATGCCACTTCACACCTATTAGGATGACTATTATCAAAAAAAAAACAAAAAAACCCCACAAAAAACAAAACAGAAAATAAGTGTTGGTGAGGACATGGAGAAATTTGTATGCATTTGTATACAAATACTTGCCTTAAGCAAGTAATTACAAATATGCATATTACCAAGAAGACAATCTCATTTGGAGAAAGTGACATTTAAGCTGAGAACTGAGAAAATGAATCAGATACAAGAGATGTTGGTCAGGCCTCTCACCTGCAGATTTGGGAGCAAGCTGAGGCAAGGCCGTGTATGCCTTCCTGGATTCCTCCAGCAATACTTAGCATCTTGCCCCAAACAAAGTCTGCATTAACAAGTATTTCTTCACTCAGTTGAAATAAAGGTACTTAATTTCCTCCCTATTGCTGACTGCTTCTGGTAGAAATCTTCCTTAGTAATTGTTTGTAAATCAAAGTCTTCACAGTGCCTGTGGGGTCACAGAACAAAATTCTCCTCTCAGTTACCTGAAACTGACAGCCTAAACTAATTTCAGTGGAAACCACGTGTATTTACTTGAAGGGAGAATTTGGTCGATGGGATATTGCAGAGTAATTCATGACAATTCTAAGCCCTTCAAATGCACATCTCATATCTATCATCATTGTTTAAGAAGATTACATGCCACGTGAATTAGAGGTTGTGGAGTCTGAGCCACCTTCACGTTTTGGTAGTTGTACATTCCTTATCCTGTTCCCCAGTTACTTTCTTTCTCAGATTAACTCCATACTGTTGTTATTTTTTCTGACACCTTATTTTCCAGGTTTAAAAACAAGAACTAAAGCTTACGGGATATTTCAAAGATGGAAGTGCTTTCTGAATTAAATTGTAGGGGAAAAAATACCCTGCCAAATATTGCTCCCTGAAGATCTTTCCAGATCGGAAGGATGGTCCATCCAGAATGGCCCAGCTGGGGTCTGTCAGCCGTGGACCCCAGGGATCCATTCTGGCCTTGTGAATCCGTTCTGTTATTTTCTTAGCACCATGCTCAGGAAGGAAATGTTGTTGTTGCCTGCTTAGGCTGCGGTTTGGGATCTGTGAATCATCTGGGTATCTCTCTGTGTGTTCAAAAGTATTTCAAACAAAGAATGAACTTGTAAATGTTTAGTGACAGGAAGTTACAGGCTATGGCTGCAATGTATCAAAACAAAAAACTTTTTAAAAAATCCTCTAATAATATTCTTATATACCTCCTATTCCATTTACCTTTTTTTTCCCCTTTACCTTTCTTCTCTGTCTCCTCCACTCATATTGTATGATGGAAAAATATTAAATGAAGAGTTTGGAAACAGAAGTTCTGGGATGCAGTTCTGCTATTGACTTTGGTATCAGAGACAAGTCACTGAACTTCTTTTGGGCCCGATTCCTTCTTCTGTTCAACAAATATTTGTTGAAAACCTACCACAAGCGCTGTTTTACTGGGTTTTCAGTGGTGAATAAAATATACACAGTCCCTGCTCTTGTGAAGCTGACATTCCAGTAGGAAAGTGAGACGTGGCCACGAAAAGACAGGACACCCAACCTTGTAATGTAAAGTCAGATAAATTGTCCAAACTTCTATGTGTCTGTGGCTTTTTTGTCTATAAAACTGTGTAGCATTATATAACATTAAAGCATTATTGAAAATGCCGCACTTCAAAGGATCTAGAATGGCCAAGACAATATTTAAGAAGAATGAAGCTGGAGGACTTATTCTACCTGATTTTAGGATTTACCATAAAAGGTACAATAATCAAGACAGTGTGGTAGTGGCATAAGGATAGACATATGCATTAATGCAACAGAGTTGAGAGTCCAGAAATATACCCACACTGACATGGTCAACTGAGTTTTCATAAAGTTACCAAGGTAAGAAATAGTCTTCAATAAATCATGCTGGAATAACTGGATATCGATATTAAGAAAGGTACCTAAACCTTTTCCTCACAATATACACAAACTTTAAGTCAAAACAGATCTAACAGAGCTAACACCATAAACCTTCTGGAAGAATTTAGGAGAAAATCTTTGTGACTTTAAATCAAGTAAAATTTCTAACATAAAATACAAAAAGCATGAGTCATAAAAGAAAAATTAGTAAGTTGGACTTTCATAAAGACTAAAACATTAGCTTATCAAAAACACAAGAAATGAAAAGGTAAGCCACTGATAAAGAGAAAATACCTGTAAGGCATATATTTGAAAAAGGACTTGTATGCAGACAACATACAGTTCTCTTACAACTCAATAATAAGAAAACAATCCAATAATAAAATGAGAAAAACACTTGAATAGATACCACACAAAGAAGAATACATGGATGGTCAAAAAGCACATGAAAAGATTCTCAGCGTCCTTGGTGATCAGAGAACTGCAACTTAAAACCACAATGAGATGCCACTACAACTCACCAGAATAGCTAAGATTTAAAAGACTGAAAATAACAAGAATTGTTGACAATGTGGAACAGCTAGAAATCTCATACACTGCTGGTGGGAATGCAAAACTATACAGCTATTTCAAAAAATGAAGTTTCTTAAAATGTTAAAATACACTTACCATGACCCAACAATTCCACCCTTAGGTATCTACCTGAGAGAAATGAAAATATATGTATACGGAAAGACTTACACATGAATATTCATAGTATCATTGTTTCATGATAGTCCCAAACTGGAAACAATCCAAATGCCCATCAACTGATGTACAGATAAAAAGAAAATGATGATATACAATGGATTAGTAAAAACTAAAAAGAACGGAGTGCTGATACAGCAACATGGATGAATCTCAAAAGTATCATACTAAGTAAGAAAATTCAGAAAAAAATTTTATATATAGTGTTCTGTATGATTCCACTTACATGAAATTCTAGAAAAGGCAAAACTATAGCGACAACAAGCACATCAGTGGTTTCCTGGGGCATGGGGTAGGGATGAGGATTAATTACAAAGGGGCTTGATGAAAATTTGGTGGTGACGGAAGTGTTCTAAAATATGATTGTGGTGGTAGTTACATGACTATACATTTACTAAAATTCATTCACAGTTAATATTGGTGAATTTTGTTGCATATGAATTATATCTCAATAAAACTTTAGAAACTGTTAATTCAGAAAAAATTCTTGGAAGTTATAGAAGGCAGCACATTCTACACAGTAATATTTTGGCAGTTACAGAGGACAAAGGAGAAGTTAGTACGCAACAGGAGAATTTTTGAGGTTCGTTCAGAAGAAATTTCCATTTGTAATGGAACCTCAGAAGTCCTAGGCAATATAGCACCGGGCTTGGGATACTGTCTGGAAGCACAGGCAGAAATGTCAGGAACCAGAAATAGGTTTCTTATCACCCACATAGAAGTCTCTGTCAGAGACCACAGGCTGTGGCTTCACTGCTTTATCTGGCTAGATAAACCCTCAAGGGTTTCTCCCCATCTGCTCCCTGGAAGCCTGAAGGTGAGAGGGCAGAAAGTGTGGAACTGCCATGTCTTCCTGGTCTGGGTTGGACTCACTGACATGTAATGTGTCCTCTTAACTGTGGACTTTCTGCAGCCTCCAGCCACTCATGCTGTTTCTTTGTGGAATGCCACATTTTGTAGGGTTCTGTCACTGCATGTTCTATCTGAGTTAGATGTGTCCTGTGGTGCTGATTTCTTGCAGGCATCAACATCCCAAGCAGACAACAAAGGTTTCGCTGACTGTAATTAACACAAGGGTTTTCTTTCTTTTTTTTTTTTTTTGTGGTTCGCGGGCCTCTCACTGTTGTGGCCTCTCCCGTTGCGAAGCACAGGCTCCGGACGCGCAGGCCCAGCGGCCATGGCGCACGGGCCCAGCCGCTCCGCGGCATGTGGGATCTTCCCGGACCGGGGCATGAACCCGCGTCCCCTGCATCGGCAGGCAGACTCTCAACCACTGCGCCACCAGGGACCCCCGAACACAAGGGTTTTCTAAGAAGACCCTCCAAACTTGAGCTCGTTTCCCCCTCCTCCATTCCTCAACTCAATTTTCTGCTCTTCTCCCATCTTTCTTCTCTTCCGCTGTTCAATTGGTGGCCATCTCTCCCAGGAAGTGTTGGTGAAGGACATAATTTCTCCCTAAAACTCTCCTTACCTGAACAAGCACCTGAGGAACTCATTTCTTCTTTCCACATACATAGATCCATAATATCACAAATTACTAGAATCTAAAAAGACTTTACAGGAAATCTGGACGACTGTTTTCCAAAATGTCATCCTTAGAAGTGAGAGGTATTAATAGAGACGCTCAGTGGAAAATAGATTTTATGATCAGTACATTTAGACAATGCCAATTAAAAACAGGTTTACATATACTGAATACCACAAGAAGTCTCAATATGCTCACTTTTTTTTTAAACATCTTTATTGGAGTATAATTGTTTTACAATGTTGTGTTAGTTTCTGCTGTATAACAAAGTGAATCAGCTATATGTATACATATATCCCCATATCCCCTCCCTCTTGCGTCTCCCTCCCACCCTCCCCATCCCACCCCTCTAGATGGTCACAAAGCACTGAGCTGGTCTCCCTGTATGATACAGCTGCTTCCCACTACCTATCTATTTTACAGGTGGTAGTGTATATATGTAAATGCTACTCTCTCACTTTGTCCCAGCTTACCTTTCCCCCTCCCCGTGTGCTTAAGTCCATTCCCTACGTCTGCGTATTTATTCCTGTCCTGCACCTAGGTTCATCAGAACCATTTTTGTTTGTTTGTTTTAGATTCCATATATACGTGTTAGAATATGGTATTTGTTTTTCTCTTTCTGACTTACTTCACTCTGTATGACAGACTCTAGGTCCATCTACCTCATTACAAATAACTCAATTTTGTTTCTTTATGGCTGAGTAATATTCCATTGTTTATATGTGCCACATCTTCTTTATCCATTCATCTGTTGATGGATACTTAGGTTGCTTCCATGTCCTGGCTATTGTAAATAGTGCTGCAGTGAACATTGTGGTACATGACTCTTTTTGAATTATGGTTTTCTCAGGGTATATGCCCACTAGTGGGATTGCTTGGTCATATGGTATTTCTATTTTTAGTCTTTTAAGGACCCTCCATACTGTTCTCCATAGTGGCTGTATCAATTTACATTCCCACCAACAGTGCAAGAGCGTTCCCTTTTCTCCACACCCTCTCCAGCATTTACTGTTTGTAGATTTTTTGATGATGGCCATTCTGACCAGTGTGAGGTGATACCTCATTGTAGTTTTGATTTGCATTTCTCTAATGATTGGTGATGTTGAGCATACTTTCATGTGTTTGTTGGCAATCTGTATATCTTCTTTGGAGAAATGTTTATTTATATCTTCTGCCCACTTGTGGATTGGGCTGTTTGTTTTTTAATATTGAGCTGCATGAGCTGCTTGTATATTTTGGAGATTAATCTTTTGTTAGTTGCTTTGTTTGCAAATATTTTCTCCCATTCTGAGGGTTGTCTTTTTGTCTTGTTTATGGTTTCCTTTGCTGTGCAAAAGCTTTTAAGTTTCATTAGGTCCCATTTGTTTATTTTTGTTTTTATTTCCATTTCTCTAGGAGGTGGGTCAAAAAGGATTTTGCTGTGATTTATGTCAAAGGGTGTTCTTCCTATGTTTTTCTCTAAGAGTTTTATAGTGTCTGGCCTTACATTTAGGTCTTTAATCCATTTTGAGTTTATTTTTGTGTATGGTGTTAGGGAATGTTCTAATTTCATTCTTTTACATGTAGCTGTCCAGTTTTTCCAGCACCACTTACTGAAGAGACTGTCTTTTCTCCATTGTATATTCTTGCCTCCTTCATCAAAGATAAGGTGACCATATGTGCATGGGTTTATCTCTGGACTTTCCATCCTGTTCCATTGATCTATATTTCTGTTTTTGTGCCAGTACCATACTATCTTGATTACTATAGCTTTGTAGTATAGTCTGAAGTCCAGGAGCCTGATTCCTCCAGCTCCATTTTTCTTTCTCAAGATTGCTTTGGCTATTCGGGGTCTTTCGTGTCTCCATACAAATTGTGAAAATTTTTGTTCTAGTTCTGTGAAAAATGCCATTGGTAGTTTGATAGGGATTGCATTGAATCTGTAGATTGCTTTGGGTAGTATAGTCATTTTCACAATGTTGATTCTTCCAATTGAAGAACATGGTATATCTCTCCATCTGTTTGTATCATCTTTAATTTCTTTCATCAGTGTCTTATAGTTTTCTGCATACAGGTCTTTTGTCTCCTTAGGTAGGTTTATTCCTAGGTTTTTTATTCTTTTTGTTGCAGTGGTTAATGGGAGTGTTTCCTTAATTTCTCTTTCAGATTTCTCATCATTAGAGTATAGGAATGCAAGAGATTTCTGTGCATTAGTTTTGTATCCTGCTACTTTACCAAATTCATTGATTAGCTCTAGTAGTTTTCTGGTAGGGTCTTTAGGATTCTCTATGTATAGTATCATGTCATCTGCAAACAGTGACAGCTTTACTTCTTTTCTAATTTGGATTCCTTTTATTTCTTTTCCTTCTCTGATTGCTGTGACTATGTTGAATAATAGTGGTGAGAACAAAGGGGCAACCTTGTCTTATTCCTGATCTTAGAGGAAATGGCTTCGGGTTTTCACCATTGAGAGCAATGTTGGCTGTGGGTTTGTCATATATGGCCTTTATGTTGAAGTAGGTTTCCTCTATGCTACTTTCTGGAGAATTTTTATCATAAATGGGTTTTGAATTTTGTCGAAAGCTTTTTCTGCATCTATTGAGATTATCATATGGTTTTTATCCTTCAATTTGTTAGTATGGTGTATCACATTGAGTGATTTGTGTATATTGAAGAATCTTTGCATTCCTGGGATAAACCCCACTTGATCATGGTGTATGATCCTTTAATGTACTGTTGGATTCTGTTTGCCAGTATTTTGTTGAGGATTTTTGCATCTCTGTTCATCCATGATATTGGTCTGTAGTTTTCATTTTTTGTGACATCTTTGTCTGGTTTTGGTATCAGGGTGATGGTGGCCTTGTAGAATGAGTTTGGGAGTGTTCCTCCCTCTGCTATATTTTGGAAGAGTTTGAGAAAGATAGGTGTTAGCTCTTCTCTAAATATTTGATAGAATTCACCTGTGAAGCCATCTGGTCCTTGGCTTTTGTTTGCTGGAACATTTTTAATCACAGTTTCAATTTCAGTGCTTGTGACTGGTCTGTTTATGTTTTCTATTTCTTCCTGGTTCAGTCTCAGAAGGTTGTGCTTTTCTAAGATTTTGTCCATTTCTTCCAGGTTGTCCATTTTATTGGCATATAGCTGCTTGTAGTAATCTCTCATGATCCTTTGTATTTCTGCAGTGTCAGTTGTTACTTCTCCTTTTTCATTTCTAATTCTGTTGATTTGAGTCATCCCTTTTTTTCTAGATGAATCTGGCTAGTGGTTTATCAATTTTGTTTATCTTCTCAAAGAACCAGCTTTTAGTTTTATTATCTTTGCTACTGTTTCCTTCATTTCTTTTTCATTTATTTCTGACCTTATCATTATGATTTCTTTCCTTCTGCTAACTTTGGGATGCTTTTTTTCTTCTTTCTCTAATTGCTTTAGGTGTAAGGTTAGGTTGTTTATTTGAGATTTTTCTTGTTTCTTGAGGTAGGATTGTATTGCTATAAACTTCCCTCTTAGAACTGCTTTTGCTGCATCCCATAAGTTTTGGGTCGTCATGTTTTCATAGTCATTTGTTTCTATGTATTTTTTGATTTCCTCTTTGATTTCTTCAGTGATCTCTTGGTTACTTAGTAGTGTATTGTTTAGCCTCCATGTGTTTGTATTTTTTACAGTTTTTTTTCCTGTAATTGATATCTAGTCTCACAGCATTGTGGGCAGAAAAGATACTTGATACCATTTCAATTTTATTAAATTTACCAAGGCTTGATTTGTGACACAAGATGTGATCTATCCTGGAGAATGTTCCATGAGCACTTAAGAAGAAAGTGTATTCTGTTGTTTTTGGATGGAATGTCCTATAAATATCAATTAAGTCCATCTTGTTTCATGTGTCATTTAAAGCTGTGTTTCCTTATTTATTTTCATTTTGGTTGATCTGTCCATTGGTGAAAGTGGGGTGTTAAAGTCCCCTACTATTATTGTGTTACTGTCGATTTCCCCTTGCATGGCTGTTAGCATTTGCCTTATGTATTGAGGTGCTTCTATGTTGGGTGCATAAATATTTACAATTGTTATATCTTCTTCTTAGTTTGATCCCTTGATCATTATGTAGTATCCTTCTTTGTCTCTTTATTTTAAGTCTATTTTGTCTGATATGAGAATTGCTACTCCAGCTTTCTTTTATTTCCGTTTACATGGAATATCTTTTTCCATCCCTGCACTTTCAGTCTGTATGTGTCCCTAGGTCTGAAGTGGGTCTTGTAGACAGCATATGTACGGGTCTTGTTTTTGTATCCATTCAGCCAGTCTATGTCTTTTGGTTGGAGCATTTAAATCCATTTACATTTAAGGTAATTATCGATATATATGTTCCTATTACAATTTTCTTCATTGTTTTGGGTTTGTTATTGTAGGTCTTTTCCTTCTCTTGTGTTTCCTGCCTAGAGAAGTTCCTTTAGCATTTGTAGTAAAGCTGGTTTGGTGGTGCTGAATTCTCTTAGCTTTTGCTTGTCTGTAAAGGTTTTAATTTCTCTATCGAATCTGAATGAGTTCCTTGCTGGGTAGAATAATCTTGGTTGTAGGTTTTTCCCTTTCATCACTTTAAATATGTCCTGCCACTCCCTTCTGGCTTGCAGAGTTTCTGCTGAAAGATCAGCTATTAACTTTATGTGGATTCCGTTGTATGTTATTTTTTACTTTTTAATTTTTCATAGTTTGATTAATATGTGTCTTGGC